>NC_056728.1:252492427-252837144 GCF_019279795.1 Protopterus annectens | reverse complement strand
AGGAGAATGGCATTCCTTTTTTTTCTCCGAAAAAGATATAAATAATTGGTCTGATTTCCTAAACTCTTTGGTTCTTTGAAGTTAGAACCTTAACTGTCGGTGTACATCAAGTTGATTAAAATTATATTTTGCTTTGTTTGTATGATTTGGAAAAAATACTGGCAGTTCAATAGTTTGAATACTATTTGATTGTGAACAAATCTCTGGGATGAAAGAAGGGTTAGTGCGAAGGGAAATTGTCTCTCAGGAATATCAAGTAAGGAGGTTTGAGAGTGCTTGCAGCTCTGACACTCTTCTGGTAGACGTAATATCTACCAGAAAAATGGTCTTGCATGAAAAGAAGTGTAAATCACATGTATGTGAAGGTTCAAAAGGCGGTGAGGTAAGTTTTGAAATAACAAAATTTAAATCCCAGGGAGAAATGGGTTCTTGAAAAGGAGGTCTTAGTAAGGTAGTGTCTTTTAAAAATTATTTACAAAATCTGTGAGCCACAAGATTAGGTTCATGTTGTCCCAAATGAAAATTGGAAATAGCTGCTAATTGAACTTTGATTGTAGCAGCAGCTGATCCTTGATGAAAAAGTTTGGTTAGAAATTCTAATTCTAAGGGAATGGAGGCTGTGTGTGGATCTATTTTCCTAGCTTGTGCCCAAAGGGAAAATCTTTTCCATTTGCTAGCATACAATTTTCTTGAAGGTTTATGAGATGATTTCTGGATATGTGTAACCACAGGGGAGAAATCATGAAGCCTGATTAGGAATGAAAGTGGAGCAGCCACGCTGTCAAGTTGAGGGTGTGGAGACAGGGATGGAACATGCCTGATATGTGTCAGAAGGTCTGGTACTGGGTCTAGAGTCCATGGATCATTCAGAAAGTGAGGCCTGAGAAAGGGGAACCCAATCTGACAAGGCTAGTAACGTGCGGTGAGAATCATTCCGTTTCCCAAAGTCTTTGCTTTATGGATAACTTTCAATATTGGTGGAAAGGGAGGAAAAGCATAAAGAAGTCCTGAGGGCCAATTGTTGACAAGTGCGTCTCTCTGTGTCTCCCCCGGGGGGGATGAGGGTGAAGTAGCTGCTGCATCTGGTGTTCTTTGGGGTGGCAAACAGATCGCAGCAAGGCTTTCTCCATTTGCGGAAAAACCTTTCCATGACTTTCTGATTCAGAGACCACTCGTGAGGCATCAAGATTGCCCTGCTGAGCTTGTCTGCTATCTCACTGATTCTCTCCAGGATATGCGTTGCAACTAGAAAGCGTTGGGAAGATATCGCTCACTTCCAAACACATAGAGCCTCTGGACATAGGAGGTAGGATCTGGTTCCCCCTTGTTTGTTTATATACCATACCACTAACATGTCTGATTGGATTGCTATTGTCCCTAGAGGAAGAAAGTCGTGAAGTGCTTGCAATGCTAGTAACACTGCTCTCATCTCTAGAACATTGATATGCAAGTGAGCCTCATGTTCTTGCCATGCGCCTTGGATTGTCCTTCCTAGAGAATGCCCCTCCACCCTATCTGGGAGACATCCTTGGTCACAGTAGCAACGGGTTGGCGATAAATGAATGGTCTCCCTATCGTTAGTTGATTGGACTGGATCCACCAGCAAAGGTCCTTTTTGCAAGATTCCATTATTAAAATGGGATGAGACAGAGGCAGTTGCTGAAGAGACCACTGGGAAAAAAGTAGCCACTATAGAATTCTCATATATAGTCTGGCTAATGGAACTAGAGTTATAGTAGAGGCCATGGTTCCCAGTAGCTTGAGCACTGTCTTCGCATTGACTTTGTGATGGGGAAGCAAGCTGTATATTTGTTGTCTTAGATTTTGCATTCTGAAGGAAGGTGAGCCATCATTGCAACTGTGTCTGTTTCTGCGCCTGTAAAAGTCACATATTGAGAGGGTGACAAGACAGACTTTTCCCAATTTATAGTGATGCCTAGCTGAGTACAGACTTGGATGGTTGAACCCCTTGGCTTGTAGAATTAGATGCGTGGTGGTGGAAGCCAGGAACCAGCTGTCCAAGTACAGAAACACTTGGAATGAATGGCTCCCAGCCGGAAGTGTAAATGCATCCTTGATGCTTTGTCCATTTTTATGTGGTCGTACGCATCGTAGAGGTCTATGGAGCACATCCAGTTGCCTTTCCCTAACAGAGGAAGTATAGACTGCAGTGTTACCATTTGGAACTTGTCTGATTCGTTTAACTTGCTGAGATCCAAGATGGGCCTTCAGTCCCCTGTTCGTTTTGGCAGTAAAAAGAATCTGGAGTAAGTTCCTAATCTGGTCTGTGGGGACGGTTTGGATGGCTCTGTTTTGGAGCAACTTTTGGACTTCTATAGTTGCTTGATCCCAGTGATTGGGTGGAACATCTGGTATTTTCCTGGTTAGATGAGGTGGAAAAGATAATGCTATGGAGTATTCTCTGGAAATTATCCTTTGTACCCACTTGTCTTGTGTGATGTCGTGCCAGGCTTCTGGGTACAAAGATAAGCAACCCCCGACTGGCTCCAGGGAAGCGCAGCCAGGCCTCACTTCAGGAGCTCTGATAGGGACATCCACGAAAAGAATCGTAGTCACCCTAGTTTTGTGGACCCCCCCTCCTGCCTCTAGGGCGACGTCTAGCACTATTTTCTCCTCCTCTGCCTCTGGAGAAGGAATTACCCTGTGTGTCTGGGAAAAATCTCTGAGATTTCTTGAACCACATTTTTCCCCCTTTCTGACCTTTAGGGTATGGTCTGAAAGGGACGGAAAAACATACTCCCACAGCAGAGAGAGTCTTCCCTTCCTGCTTGCGTTTGGTGAGTGTGTCTTTTACCTTTGGTCCAAACAGAGAGGAACCGTCAAAGGGGGCATTGGTAAATGTAGATTTGAAGGGCTCCACAAAGTTACACAAGTGCATCCGGATGTGTCTCCTAAGGGAAACTCCTGAACTCGCTCCATCTGCTGCGTAAGATATCAGCCTCATGGAGGAGTTAGCAATAGAGTTTAAGGTGGACAACTGAGCAGTAACCTTCTCAGGGACTCCTTCAGTTCAAGTACCTTGGAGAATATCTCCCAACTGTTTTTAGGAGATCTCTTTGAAGCTTAGTAAAATGGGTGAGGTAATTCAGTGATCCGATTATAAAAGCTGCTGAAGAAAAAATACGCTTAGGTTCCAAGCGTTCCCATCGAGGCCGACTGGTGAGCTTAGGCTCCTAAACACCAGGGATGGCACCAAAGGTGTCGGAGCGGAACTGTGCCCCGAGAAAGCCACTAGGGTGCTGGATCTGACACTTCCACAACAAACGGCACCGATATTTCTGGCTCAAAGACTGGCAGGGCTCAGAGGAGGAACAGAAGGAGGTAATACGGCCTTAGATGGCTCCAGAACTGATTGGGTTGGAGCTGACAAATTTTCTAGCGCCGACTACTTCAAAAGTCTACGCACCACCCCCTTGACATCCTCATCAGAAAGACTCCTGGAGGATCTGGAAGACAAGGTAGGGGATAGAGATCTCTGCAAAATTGGAGCTCTAAGTGTCTGGGATACCAGTAGTAAGTCTTTTGACTGGCTCCGAGGTATGGATTCAGCTATAGGCTCCGAAAAACTTAGGGCCGAAACTAGAAGGTTTATAGCAATAACCTCAACCGGCTCTGAAGGCAGAGGAGCTGAAGAAGTAGAAGGTTTGTCAACTTTCTCTGTAGGTCCTGATTTGTCAGCCTGTGTGGGAGATGGTCTTTTCACCGACTTAACCTTCTCTTTTGTTGAAGAAGGAGACCTGGAGTGAGAAGAGGAAGAACTAGCTAAATCCTCCTCAAAGGAACCTTTCAAAATCAGTTTGTTCTTCCTTTCCTGGGGAGCCCGGGAACTAAAAGAATGGCAAAAAGTACATGTCTCTTGTAGATGTATGTCTCCCAAACAGTAAACACAAATACTATGCCAGTCAGTCAGGGATATTTTTTGTGAACATTTTAGGCATTTCTTAAAACCTGATGGTTTATGTTCTTTAGTTTCCTTAGACATAACTACCACAATGATGATAACAGACTATAATCATAGACAGACAAGAAGGGAGGACAAGGTCCGCTAACACGGGCCTAGCCCTGCTCAAGAAACAACACACAAGGGAGAAAGGCAATAGAAGACTAGGTCCTTTAACTTAAATGGGCCTAGCCCTGAACAGAGGGGTAGGCGAGATAGAGAATAAACAAGCAACAGAAAAGGTAAAGTAGGACCTCTAACTAAAAAAACGAACCTATGCCTGAGAAAGATCAACAATAACTAGCACAACAGAACGAAGATATACCACCAAGGACGGCCAACAGTTAGCGACAACAATTAGCAATAAATCTTCAGAAACACACTACTTGCAAGTTAACAGTAAGCTATTAATAATAAACTAACTTTACAGTAAAAAAAAACACTAAATATTGGAAGAAAAAATATTCCAACTTAGCCATGGCCAAAAAGAGAACCCTTCTGAACTCGTAGAGCGGCAGACGAGATCTGGGGATTGTTAGTAGTGCATTATGGGATACCTACCCTGTCACGAGCCAACTTAGAGACTTCGAGCATTGTAATCGGCCTAGTTGGAGCCGAGGATTGGCTCTGAACCCGTATGTAAGAATGAATGCGAGATAGGACTACAGAACATCTTATGTTTCCACTGCCCCACATTACCTTACTCTACAGATTTTGATTGGTTAAACCCAATGTGAAGGGTATAAGGGAGAGGCTGAGGGGGTAGAGCTTACCAGCAATTCATAACACGATGTGGACTGCTGGAAGATTTACTTTTCTAAGCTTTGTAGTGCCATCATGCAAATGTGAAAGAATTAACCATAAGAGGCAGGGAGTTTCACTGAATCATACACTTGAGTATTACTGTAGTTATGGCTTCTCTGAATCGTATTTGAGTTTCACTGTAATTATATAATTAAACTGTTATTCATGTCAAATGTGGTTTAGTTATCAGTTCTTGAACTCTGGGGTTATTATAATAACTAACAATTTAGTGGGTCCCTTTCAGCAGATCGACTTAAAGAACATCAGACTTCACATGGTCGAGACCATGTGATCGAGACTCTGAAATGTCGAAGCTTTTGAATGGAGATCGCGATGCAGTGGAGGTTGGAGAATTTACCCTTTTCCCTAATGTAGTGAGATCTCGGAGTTGGTATAAGTAATATGCAAGGGGTGCTGGGAGTGCAGGGGGGCTTGCGCGCTGCAAAAAAAGTAGGGTTTATTTTTTGTTTTCTGTCTTTCGATATTTTAGAAATTCGATCATATGGTGTCAACCATATAAAGTTCGACTTTCCGTTGAGTCGATCTTCTGAATTGGATCCCAGTGTAGCTAGCATACCTCTCAAATTCTTATTATAAGAAGTCTGGACAAAGCATTAAATAGTGGGAGACAAAGGTCCAAATGTATGGACAGATTTTAAGTATTGCTCCAAGTAACTTAGAAAATTGCTAAAATAACAGATTTTGTTCGTATGCATTTTCTGAAGGATATGAACTCTGAAATGCAAATATTTATCATTATTTAGAGACTTTAATTCTCAGTGATTTTCCAGAAAACCACAAATTTTATGATGAACAGACCAAAAATATGAGGCAAAAATCTGGATAATTGAGAGGTATGCAGTGTAATACGTGGTATCTGGCCCATCCTAGCTGTAGCAGCACTTGAGAGTGGAATTTTAGGCTGCCATACCATATTGTGTCCATGTTTTCTGAATGATATCCAGGAAATTGTTCCATTTCTGTGTGGACATGTTGATAGGTGCTTTAGTCGCTTTGTAATGTACTGAGTACATCCTTTGGTGTGTGTGTGTGTGTGTGTGTGTGTGTGTGTGTGTGTGTGTGTGTGTGTGTGTGTGTGTATATATATATATATATATAATGTGTGTGTGTGTATGTATATGTGTATATATATATATATATATATATATATATGTATAATGTGTGCGTATGTGTGTGTGTATATATGTGTATATATATATATATATATATATATATATATATATATATATATATATACACACACACACACACACACACACACATATACATATAGATATATTTTTTTCCTGTGTCTCTGCATCCACCTGTAGGTTAGGTAACTGTTGTTGCACATGTTCATGATGTTCTTCATCTCACATTGCTGCAGTCCTTAAATATGGGTAGTCCGCTGTCCTCGGTCAGCCTGAATACCAAAGTATTAGGCTGACGTCGGTCATGGGCGCTCAGATCTGACATCAGAGCGTCAGGGTATAAAAGCGCATGACCGACGTCATATCCTCAGTCTTTTTTGCCGCATGGTCTGATGCAGAAGCAGCGTTGCAAGTGCCGTTCGGCGTTCTGAAATTTTCGATTCTGAGTTTCAGACCGAAACCAAGTTGGGCTAAGTACCCCGTTGGGGAATATTTTTGTTTTTTCTTGCCTCAGTTAATTCCGGATGTCAGAAAAAGTGAATAATTGTATTTCTTGTGGGAAACAGATACCGCATAGGGATTATCACTCTCTTTGCATTCCTTGTTTGGGACCGGACCACACGGTCGGGTGTCGGTTTTGTGCTAGGTTTAATAAGCGCACTATAAAAAGAAGGTTAGATTGTGCTAGGTTAGTCTTTGGTAAGCGGTGTAATTATAATATGCCATCGGATCCTCCGACGCTCGCTTCCACGAAGAAGCGCAAAGACAAATCCTTGAATCCTAGACAGGTTGATTCGTCCGTTTCGGACGCCGGTCCTGCAGATGCTACAGTGGAGCAGGTGGATCCGGCTGAAGTTTCTGTTGAGTCTCAGGGGGAAACTTTGATTTTGCAGGATATGGCCTCACAGGAGTTAGGTCCAGCTGAAGGGGCCTCTCAGGTTACTGTTCTCCCTTCTATGCCTAAGGTGGTTAGGCCTTCTGCTACTATTTCTAAGGCTTCTTCTAAGGGCAGGTCTGTTTTGCCTTCCTCTGGTGTCCCTCCAGGTACTTCAGGGTCTGTGCCTAAAAAGCACATGCTTAAAATGGCGGAAGATTTGATTACTTTAATTAGAGGTTCTATGCCCCCTCCTGATAAGAGGCCTAGGGTGGAGCCAGAGTTGGAAAGTTTGGATCAGGCCTCAGATGACTCAGACTCTTCTGCTTAAGATATTCAAGATTTTCCCCCTTATTCGGATTCTGATGCAGAGGATTCCACTCCTTCTGCTTCTCCTCCAGAGGATTTTTCATTTTCAGAAACTCTGCATTCCATGAGGGAGCATTTTAAGTGGGAAGGACAGGATTTCTCTGATACACGGAAGAGGCTTAGGGAATTCTTGTTTTTACCACAGCATAGACCCTTGGCTATACCTCCTGTTTTGGATGTTGTTCAAGATGTTTTCTCGGAGGCTTCCCTTAATCCAGATTATTTGCCTCCTGCGCCAGTTAAGCCGGACAGGTATTACAGGGTGCCTGAGGCTCATAAATATCTGTATAAGAGTCCTAGGGCGGACCCAGAAACTATTAGTCAGGGGCCTAAGGGTGTTAGAGCTTCTGTTGTAAAGAATCCGGTTCCTCTAGATAAGGAAGCTAGAGCTTTGGATAGATGGGGTAAGAAGGTGTATACCTCTTCTACTTTAGCAATGAGGGCTTTAAATTGCCAGTTTCATATGTTGAAGTATCAGAATTTCCTCCTTTCTCAGCTAAAATCTAAAGTGGATGCTTTGGCAGAGGGCATAGAGTGTAAAGAATTGCAGGATTTAGTACATGTCTCTGAACAGGTGGGTAAGCATTCTTTGCAGTGTGGTTTTGATGCTGTGCAGGCCTCTTCTAGGGTGGCTGCCACTGGTTCAGTTCTTCGTAGGCACGCCTGGCTTAAGGATCAGAATTTGTCCGAGAATGTTAAAACTGGAATTCTGGATGCCCCTTTACAGTCTGAAGTTTTGTTTGGTCCCCCTGTGGAGTCGGTTTTGAAGAAAATGGAAGACAAGGCTAAGTCTATGCAGACTGTTAAAGATTTTTTGCAGGTGCAACCTCCAAAGTTTAGTAGAAATTGGCCTACTAAGGGGTGGACCTACCCTTCTTCTGATTCTCAGTCTAGGGGTAGATCTAGACGTGGCAGGGGCAGAGCTCACAGTACATTCAGGTCTAGAACTTGGAGTTCGCCTGCACAATCTGCAGGTGAGGGCAGGGGCCAGTCCTTTCGTAAACAGGCCCAATGACCTGCATTTTCAGCTGCCAGATTCTTCTTCCCTGGCAGCTCCTTTGGGCGGAAAGTTAGCACTCTTCAAGCAAAACTGGCTTTTAGTCACCCAGGACAAATGGGTATTGGACATTATAAACCGAGGCTACAAGTTCTATTTCCATACATTGCCTCCTTTCAAAGGCATGCCAGACGTTCCTCCTCGGCAAAGGGTAGAGGCTCACAAGCAGATTTCTTTACTTCTTCAAATAGGAGCTATACAGTCAGTTCCTCTGTCAGAAGTGGGACTAGGATTTTATTCTTGCCTGTTTCTAGTACCAAAGAAAGGGAACACGTGGAGACCAATTTTGGATTTATCTATCCTCAACACTTATCTGGACATTCCAAAGTTCAAAATGCTGACGTTACAACAGCTTTTACCTCTGTTGGGAAAAGATCACTGGATGGTAACTCTGGATCTCAAAGAGGCTTATCTTCATGTTCCTATCAGGCCCAGTTGCAGGAGGTACCTGCGTTTTCGGGCTGGAAATTTACATTATCAGTTCTCTGCATTGCCCTTTGGCTTATCTACTGCGCCCAGAGTGTTCACAAAGGTTCTGGCTCCAGTGATAGCCTTTTTCAGGTTAAGAGGAATACAGATTTATCCTTATTTGGACGATTGCCTGATTATTGCGCAACACAGACGAACTTCTGCATCATCTACAGTATGTGATGGTAGTGTTAAGATGCCTAGGGTATTCTGTGAACGAAACAAAGTCCAGTCTAGTACCCTCTCAGGACATGTGCTTTCTGGGTGTGAGACTGAATACAGCTTCCCAGATGGCCTTTTTGACCCCAGACAAACAAAGAAGCCTTTCTCTTTATTTCCATCAAATGTCACTACAGTCCAGGCTGACTGCAAGGACAGTCCTTCAAGCCTTGGGGTTCATGGCATCTTGTATTCTGGTGCTTCCCAATGCCAAACTGCATATGAGGAAGCTTCAATGGTATCTCAAAAATGTATGGACACAACACTGCCAAGATCTAGACACTGTCATTCAGATAATACCTTGCATTCAGAAAGAATTTTTGTGGTGGGCTCAGGAATGTCACCTAAACAAGGGACTCTCTGTGACCCGACCAGAGGCGAGTCAGATTCTAACGACAGATGCCTCGGACAAGGCTTGGGGAGCACACCTCAATGGAAAATGGGTGCAAGACACGTGGCCTGTCAGACTTCAACATTTGCATATCAACTTGAAGGAGATGTTAGCAGTCCAATTTGCATTGATGGCTTTCAAGGATTTACTTCACCCAGGACAGGTGTTGCTTCAAACAGACAACACTACTGTCATGTGGTACATCAACAAGCAAGGGGGAACCCATTCGTACCCTCTTTGCAGGCAAGCGATGATTTTGTGGGAGACTGCTCTCAGTTTACACCTCAATCTTCAGGCAAGGTTTCTACCGGGAGCACAGAACTCCTTAGCAGATGTGTTGAGCAGACAGATTGTGGATCCTCACGAGTGGAAACTGGATCCTCATGTGTTTCAAAAGTTGACAGTGTTATGGGGGACTCCAGACATAGATCTGTTCGCTTCTCCACTAAATTACCAGTTGCCAAAGTTTTGCACAAAAATGTTTCATCCCACAGCTTGGAAGGTGGATGCTGTATCATTCAGTTGGAGCAATCTTCATGTCTATGCCTTTCCACCTCTGCCTCTCATTCCCAAGGTACTCCTGAAGGCCAGAATAGACAAGCCATCCATGATTCTGATTGCGCCGGATTGGCCTCGACAGCACTGGTACCCACTACTGAGGAGTTTGGTACGGGAGCCTCCATGGCCTCTGCCTTTGATTCCGCATCTTTTGTCTCAGGAGGGCAATCACTTCCTCAATGTCAAGATTCAGTCTCTGCATCTCACAGCCTGGCATATTCTGTTTTAGACCCTGGAGGGTCTCAGCTTCCACAACAAGTTTTGAATGTTATTTTGGAGGCCAGAAGGCCTAGTACAAGGAAAGTTTACGCTGATAAATGGAGGAGATTTTTCTTTGGAGCAAAGCAAGGACTTTGATGTTTCCAAGCCTGATTTAAGTGTTTCTCTTCAATATCTTACTGAGTTATTGGACAAGGGTTTGTCTTTCTCCTCGATAAAGGTTCATGCTGCAGCCATTTCTGCTCACTATGACTGTGACCCTCCTTTATTTTCCCATCCTTTGTTTAAGCAATTTCTTAGAGGGGCAAAGAACATAAGACCCCCACGTGAGCTCCTACTCCTGCTTGGGATCTCAATTTTGTGTTGGAAAAGCTTACTCTACAACCTTTTGAGCCTGCAGCTACTGCCGAAGTTAAAGTATTTATCATGGAAGACTGCTTTTTGTTGGCCATTACCTCTGCAAGAAGGGTTTCTGAATTACAGGCCCTTATGGCAGTAGAACCTTTCCTGATTTTTCATAAGGATAGGGTATCTTTGCGTACTAATCCTTCCTTTATGCCTAAAGTGGTTTCTAGTGTAGCCTTGAACCAAACTATTCATTTGCCTACTTTTTATGCAAACCCCCAAAATAAAGGGGAGAAGATTTTGCATACTTTGGATATTCACAGGCAGTTACGTTATTATTTGAGCAGAACCAAGGGGTTCAGGCAGTCTCAGCAGTTGTTTGTTTCTTTTGCTTTGGGTTCTCAGGGAAAACCTGTTTCAAAAACAAACTATTTCTAAATGGATTGGGTTTTGTATTTCTTTCTGTTATTCCCACCATGGTAAGGAGATTCCGGCTGGAATCAGACCTCATTCCACTAGAGCTACTGCCACTTCTACTGCCTTTCTAAGGGGGGTAGCTACTAAAGATATTTTGGAAGCAGCCACTTGGAGTTCAGTACATACTTTTTCCAAGCATTACCACCTTCCTCTTTATTCTAAGTCTAGGGCTGGATTTGCCACTGCAATATTACAGGGCATTTTAGCAGCCCCTAATGCTTTATGATATTGCCATCCTCCCTTTACCTCTGCTTTGGGATTCTACCCATATGTAAGGACTGCAGCAATGTGAGATGAAGAACATAGTACAGTTTTGTACCTACCATAAATGTAGATGTTCAAGATCCACATTGCTGCAGTCCAATTTACCCTCCCTCCTTCCCCTCTGTAGTTTGGCATGGTTATATGGTTTGGATGATGGTTGTTGTTGGGCATGTTTTTGGGAGGTATCCTGTTTTTGGGCTGTGGCCTTTCTTTTTAGGGCCTTCTGACATCTGGGGCAAGAAAAGACTGAGGATATGATGTCGGTCATGCGCTTTTATACCCTGACGCTCTGATGTCAGATCTGAGCGCCCATGACCGACGTCAGCCTAATACTTTGGTATTCAGGCCGACCGAGGACAGCGGACTACCCATATGTAAGGACTGCAGCAATGTGGATCTTCGAACATCTACATTTATGGTAGGTACAAAACTGTACTTTATGTGCTGGTCTATTTACTTTGTGGTGTCTTGAACAGATATAAGAATGATTGTGTGGCTTGTCAATTAATGTAGTAAAATCCTGTATTCACAGATGGGCATCAGGTTGCTTAAATTGCTCCAAAACATTTCTGTGCGCCAAAAAAAAAAAGATTTAATGAACAAAGCTTTCGGGTTAACCACCCTTCATCAGTACATAACACTGAATAAATTCTAAAACCATTTAAATAAGGATAACTATTAAAACACATGATTCAGCCAGCCTAGCAGACACCCAAGCAACCGCTACCCCAAAACAAAACACGTGCAACACAGCTCACAAAGCCAGTGTGCCGAACAGTCACAGACCTTAACGCTAAACAACACACCTGGTACACTTGTAATAGGTGACTCTATCGTCAGGCACACTGACGTCCCGCTCACCAGGCTGAACAAGGAGAAGGTCACGGTGAGCCGCCTGTCGGGCGCTAGGGTCTGCCACATAACACAAGCACTCAGGTCACTCCAAGGCAAGTACAAATATGACTCAGTCATTGTCCATGTTGGTGTGAATGACCTGAGACGTACCTCCCTGGACTACATGAAAAGAGACATAGTGGAGCTCTCTGAGCATGTAGCCCAGGCCGGTATGACCCTGACCTTGAGTAGCATCTTACCTTCACCAAGAATGATGCCACAATGTGAAGAGAAGATGATCAATTTCAACAATTGGCTTAAGTATTGGCATCATTCAAAGGGGATCCAATGCCTGTCAGCCTGGGATGACATGATCGACAAGCCACGATGCTTCGCTAGGGACGGCTTGCACCTATCACCCCGGGTCTTTCGGATATTGGCAAAGGCTCTTGCTATCCCCATAGTGCCTTTTTTAGGCAAGGCTCAAAAGACAAACCCACCTCCATAGGTATCGCAAGGGATAAGAAACTAAGAGTAATGCTACTCAACGCCAGAAGTCTAAACCTCAAGATGCATGCACTCGAAACTCTCCTTAGCATGGAGAACATCGATATCTGTGCAGTAACAGAAACCTGGTTCAAGGCTCCCAAGAGCACCCCAGCACTACCAGGTTATACCTCATACCATGCTTTTCGGCCCCAAAACTTGGACCGAACCATAAAAGGAGGGGGAGTATCAATATTCGTCAAAGATACCCACACCTCCAGGTTGGTGGCACAGCACGAAGCATCAGAGACTATGCATGTGCAACTAACAGTGGGTAAAACTGCCTTCCAGTTTATAGCCTGCTACAGACCACCCTCTCAAACCCAGGAACTCCACTTGGCCTTCCTGAGAACACTGGAAAATATGAAGATCTCTCCAAACACCATTATATTGGGCAACTTCAACTACCCAAACATAGACTGGGAGCATTACTCTAGCACCAGCACCCTAGCCCAAAGGTTCCTAGACTTTAGAAACTCAAATGCTATGGAACAACTTGTTACCACTCCCACAAGAGGGGAAAACATACTGGACCTGATCATCACCAACATGGGGACTCTATGCTCCAGACCAGAAGTGTATCCCTCACTGGTAAGATCAGACCATAAACTAATCTCACTGGATATTCACATCCAGACCCCACCCCCTGCCCAGAAAACCACAGTGTAAAACTTCTCTAAAGCAAATTTAACACTCCTCAAAACCGAGGTGGAATCCTTCAAAGCCCCCGGACCTGTGGAAAATACGGCCCAGACCGCAGAATCCTTTATAAACGCATTCTATGAACACCTTCAGGAATGCATGGAGCATGCAATCCCAAATAAAACCAAGACCCAATCCTCCAAAGGCAGACGTCCTCTCTTGTGGACCCCAGCCATAAACAAACTATACAATAGAAGGAGGAAGCTACTACATGATAGCGCAAAATCCCAAAAAGGGAAGGCATCTCTGATCAGTATTAGCAAAAAACTACGGGCACTCATAAAATTGTCTAAGGCCAGCTTCGAGAGAAAAATTGCACAGGACACTAAGGATAATCACAAGGCTTTCTTTAGTTATGTTAGGAACCTGGGTGGGAATTCCCAGATATGCTCAGAATTAGTCCAAAATGTGACAAAACATACACCGAACCCACAGACATTGCCAACATCCTAGCTGACAGGTTCAGCGCAAACCCCCCCCCCCAGCAAAAGGGCAAATATCTATCCCAGCAGAGTGCTGCCCCCCCTGACATCTCAGATGCTCAGTTAAGAGCCGCCCTCTCCAAAGCAAAAAACACAGTATCAATGGGACCAGACGGTGTCCCGGGCTGCGTCCTACATGAACTCCAAGAAGAGCTAAACTCAAACATAAAACTACTGTTCAGTCTCAGCCTTACTACAGGATATGTACCCAAAGAGTGGCGTACAGCAACGGTGGTCCCTCTCCACAAAGGTGGTGCCTCAACGGATCCTGGAAACTATCGCCCCATAAGCCTGACTAGCTTGGTCTGCAAAGCTATGGAAAGGATCATCATGGACCTTATAAATAAAGATATTGGGGACCTACAGACACTGGATCCTACCCAGTTCAGCTTTAAGGGCAGATCCTGCCTCTTAAACCTGGTTGATTTCTTTGAAACAGTCACCAATGCCATTGACGAGGGGAAGGTGGTCCACACAGCCTACCTGGACCTCGCAAAAGCCTTCGATACAATACCCCACTCGGGCATTATAGATAAGCTCACCAGCTTAAATAATAAACCCCTGTGTCACTAGATGGGTTGCAAACTGGCTCAAGGACAGAACCCACATGGTTAGAATTGCTGGAGCCATGTCAGATTCCAAACCAGTTACAAGTGGCGTCCCACAAGGCTCAGTCCTGGGACCTCTCTTGTTCGGTATATATTTCTCAGAGGTACAGGCCAACACGGAAGGACTGTGGCTGACCAGGTTCGCAGATGACTGCAAACTGGGCGCCATAATCGACTCTCCAGCCAGCACAAACATCCTCCAAAAGGGCCTCATAGAAACAGACAACTGGTGCCAGAGCCATGGCCTCAAGCTAAATGCCAAAAAGTGTATAGTCATCCCCTTTGGCAAAAACAAAGTGCCCACAAATTACCACATAAGTGGTAATCCATTAAGTATAGAAGAAGTAATTAGGGACCTGGGGACCCAAGTTGATAGCAATCTCTCATTTGACAACCACGTGGCCAAAGTGGTTAGAAAAACATTTTATATAGCCCACCTAATCATGAATGGATTCACATCTAGATCAGGGGAGGTCATCGTGCCTCTTTACTCATCCCTCATCAGGCCCATAATTGAGTACAATGCCCCTTTTGGGATGTACCTTACCAGACACCTGCAGCAACTGGAAAGACCCCAAAAGTACCTCACCAAGAGGATCAAACTGCTGAAACAGATGCCATATGCTGCCCGGTTAAAGAAACTCAAGCGCTACTCAGTGGCATACTGCCTGCTCAGAGGCGATCTGTGCCTGACGTATAAAGCTATGTCCAACCCGGAATTAATGGGCATGCTGCACCTCAGAAAAATCCAAATCCCATCGAGCTACGCGCTCGAGAGACTTGATTAATTTAAAATGGGTGGCGAAAGCCAAACACACTCTGGCTAGGCTTATAAGTGCCCTAGGGCAGATAGCCTAGTATGAACCTATGAACCTATTACATATTTAAAACACTTATTTAAAACACTATTTATTTGCATAAAAATTCTTTAGAAATCTAATACAACACTTAATGCATTCTACATATAGTTCCATAATTACTCATGTTTAAATATTCCTCAAAACTTCTAAATCTATAATGTAATATATAATTTAAAATATATATATATATATGTATATTAAAAAACATGTTCATAAAAAATATTAAATATTTTCTCTCTGCCCTTTAATTAATATTGGCTTTAAACTAACTGTTACGTTTAAACCTGGTTCTGCCTCAGCATCTAACCTAATGATCCAATCAAATTCTCTCAATTCTAACATATTGTTTAACATCTCCACCCCTCATACCTAAATTTACTTCCCATATCACTCTAAATTTAAAAGTATGACCCTCATTTTCAACAATATGTTTACTAAGTGCATTCGTTTATATTCTCCTTCTAATTTCCGATTTATGTTCTGTTATACGTTCTTTTAATTTTCTTGTCGTCTTTCCTACATAGTATGCTGAGCAGTTAACACAGGTTGCTAAATAGACTACTCGAGGGGTGTTACAGTTAGCCAAACATTTAAACTCAAAATTTTGCTTGGTTACTGGATGCTCAAAAACATTTGATGTATCATATATGTCTCCACACAACAAGTAAAATTATAACACTTCTGAGTTAAACTCTTACTTAAATATTCTTTTTCTCTTTAAAATCTTTAAAACATGATTTTTGTTTTAAATTTTCTAAATTTCTAAAAGAGAGTTTTGGTTTTGTTCCTATACCTCTGGCATAGCTAACATTATCATCCAGTTCTTCTTTACTATATTACATATATCCCTTGTAAGAGCATTATAAGTTGTAACATATCTAAGTATGTCTTTTCTTTTATCTAATATCCTTATTGACTGTCTCATACTGCTACCAAAAAAAGGTTTATATTCACCACTTCTTTTCATTTTTACCTCTTCATATATTGCATTTACAATTTGAAAAGAATAACCAAGTCCTAAAATATCTTGCATCATCTCTTCCCCGCTTGGGATATAAAATTGACGACTTCTGTATTCAATTTACTGACTCGTATCAGTTGGGCTTTTAGTACACCTTTAAAAGCTTACACAGCTCCCTGTGGTAACAAGTGAAGTTCACAGAACCATGAATGGTTGTTATTGGGCTGATTTGTTAACGTACTTCACAGTTCAAGGATCTCTTTGTGGTTATCACTTTTATTGTTTTTCCTCCCTCTGAGGGCATATTTCTAGCCTTGTCTGCATAGTTGTTTGGGGCATTTTAAGACTGATTAGCTGTATAAATAAAAGAAACAGTCTAGTGAAGGGTAGTCACACAGTGCACAAAAGTTGCTACCCTCTTCATTCGTACTACTAAAATAAAATGAGGTATAACTTTGTGATTTATTCCATATGTTTAAGTAAACCTGTTACCTTGTTTACCTCTACTTGGCTTTTCAAATCCAGTTAGGAAGTATGATTTTTCGGGTCTACCTGAAAACGCCAAAAGTGCACAACGCCGTCAACGAGAACACCAACACTGAAAGATCGACAACAGAAAAGACAGACAGTTGATACTCCCAACGCTAAGAACACCGACATGTTAAGGTAAGTGTGCAATAGAGACTGATGTTAGGGTCAGGATGTGGGTAAGGTAAGTGTGTGGTAGTGACTGACATTAGGGTAGGGTGCGGGTCAGGTAAGTGTGCGATTAGTGACTGACTTGAGGGTTGGGGCGGATTAAGTGAGTTAGGGTTAGGGTGCGCGGGTAAGGTAAGTGTGCGATAGTGACGGACCTTATGGTTAGGGTTTGGGTTAAGGTTAGTGCATAAATAGTTGTGTATGTAAGGTTTAGTCTAGGTTTGTAAGGTTTTTGGTGTGCTTGTGTTGTGTGTGTGTTTTTCGGGAAAGGTATTTGTTTTGTTGAATGTCGGGCATGTGAAGTTTCCTATTTTTGAACTTTCTTTTTTGTCGTTTTTTTCATGTTGGTTATTTCATTGTCGGTGTTTTGGCATGTCGGTGTTATCAGGTAGACCCGATTTTTCAGCCCTCACAAAGTTTAAAGAAGCTCACACCTATTTAAATTTTATGGTAGTAGACAGAGCAGCTCAAGTACATGTCTGGATTATAAAGTTTTGGATGAAATCACAAAGATACACTCATTTTTTAAGTCGCAGTAAGCCAGTATTGCGCCCTTGGCTTTGATACTTTTTGGGTGTAATGCTGCACTGTAAATGTGGAATATAAGGTGTAGGCATTTATTAATGATCCTGTTTTTAACCATTAAATTGTGCTAAACACCAATGTCATTGGTGCCTGTTGTGCAAGTTCCTAACATTTTAGTTATTTATATACAATACTTTATTTTTTTTCACATCAGCCCTGCAGTCTCCTGGCTTGTGTTTCATGCTGCTGTGGTTTACAAAGAATGATTCTTGTGTGCAGAATGCACTAGAATTTTCTTTTGTCCTTGTCATTTAGACCAATCACTGAAGAAATCTGTTATTGGCAGTTGACACCTGGCAAGTTCATTAAACCATTAGTTGCATTCTGGCAGGTGTTAAAGAATATGTGAGATTGGAGTTGCATCTTGTTTTTCACTAGGATGAAGACCAACATGGCTTAATCAGACCAACTGTTGAAACTGATGAGGCTAGCAAGCCCATCCTTTTTTTGTTACCCACAGTGCTGTGCTGCAAAGGACCCTCTTAACCCTCTCCATCTCGTCAATGTCAGCTTGCTGATCAGAAATGACCCCAGTCTACTTTCATCATTAGTGCCTTTGTAATCCTTTTTCTTCACTTCTGAGGTCATTATTTTTAGCTGTTGTCACTTATTTCTTGTCTGTAGGGCAGTCCATTCTGATTTTTTTCAGGTTCCAATTTCCTTCTACAGTTTTTTTTATTATTATTTTTCCTTCAGCTGTAGAGTTATTTAGAGTTGCTGTTATGATTTTTTTTTCTGGTGTGTACAGAAAGCTAACATGTCCACAAAAAGAAAAGACATACTATTAAATTATACAACAACGGCTCAGCAGCAAACAGTTCAAATGAACTTCAAACAAAATGGGGTTGGAATGGTGGCCTAATGGTTAAGGTGTTTGCCTTACAAACGCAAGATGCAGGGTTTGAGTCTCACAAGGAATAATTGGCTAGGCTTATCACTGGCTCGCAAGGGCAGTTTGCCTAGTACTAACCCATGAACTCGATACTGATTGAAAAATAGTAATAGGATTAGCCCTTTCATTTGATAATGATCAAACTTCATCAGATAAAAACCTAAAAATAATGTTCCTCCTTTTATAAATTTAAGGAAACGTAGAACCCATGGATATAAAATAACCAATCCACTTGAAAGAATGTATCCAGATATAAAATGATCTTAGTCACAGCAACCTACAATTAATAGTAACATCACCCATTCAAATTAACCTCGATATAAACAAGGACAAAACAAGTAATATAATTAATATGATAAAATTCTATCTGTCAACAGATTTCAACTTTACAAAACTCATGATTGAAGTCACATCATTGGCCGGGGGGGGGGGGGGGGGGGCAGTTGCATTCAATAAAATCTGCCACCACACCTCCCTTTGTTCCAGTAAAACTTTCCATGGTACCCCTCTTGGATTCTTGTGCACCTGCTATAAAACTGCAAACTTAAACTCATGGCCTGGAAAAATCACAATTCACATAGTTGCATTGATGGCACATGCCACATTTAAAAATCTTGCCTATAGTCTTACTAATACCTGGTTTCTCAAGGATGTTCTTAAAGTTAGGACCCCTTCTGTACACGATGGTAGGGAGATTGCCCAAACAATCAGAAATGTTATGGTCAGTCACAATTAAACCTCAATTTTTAACTAAGATTTCGGAAATCACTGCACTGTTCATATAACAGATAGTAATAAATGAACAATAAAATAACATTCTTAGCTGGTTCATAGAGTGGTGGCAACTGACGAATACTAGTATCATGATGGTTACCTCCAGTACCTCCTTCTCCACCATTGGCTTGAACCAATGTTTGTCCATTACCTGGCTCTAATAAAGGTGCATAAAAAACAATTTTTCGTATATCTGCGGCTTCCTGTTGAATCCTTAAAATGAAGTCAAAAGGATACTCCCTATTTAAAAACATCTGCTGGAGGTGATTACATTCATTTATAAAATCCATGTCATCAGACACCATTTGTGCGGCCCTGACCATCTGGTCCTTAACAGTAGCACATTTAACATGATGGGGTGGACCATGAAAAGTTTTATTGGAACAAAGGGAACCGTGGTAGCAGATTGTTTGGCCTTAATGATGTGATTTCAAACACGAGTTTTTAAAGCTGAAGTCTCTTGACAGAATTTTAATTTTTCATATTAATTGTATTACTTTTGTTTTGTTTTGTCATTGTTTATATCGAGGTTAATTTGAATGGGTGATGTTACTATTAATTGTAGGTTGCTGTGACTTTAAGATAGTTTTGTATCTGGATACATTATTTTGAGTGGATTAGTTATTTTGTATCCATGGGTTCTGTGTGTTTCCATAAATTTATAAAAGGAGAAACATTATTTTTAGGTTTTTATCTGATGAACTTTGATAGTTATCAAACTAAAGCACTTCTCCTATTATTATTTTTCGGTCAGTGTCGATTTTTGTTTATTAAAGTTTATTTGAACTGTTTGCTGCTGAGCCGTTGTATAATTTAAGTGTACAGAAAGGCTATTTGGTTTATATCCATTACCACTCCTTTATTTCTTTTGCTGTTTTTTTCTCTATTTCTTTCTTTTTTTTGTAAAGTGGCAGAGTTGTGCTTGTGTTTAGTTATGGAGAAAATATTCCAGAGAGTTTAAAAATATAAAATTGGAATGAAGATTCCCATTAGACGGGCATATGAAATGTTTATGGCTCTTTAGAGATTCACATTTCACAGAAGCTTGTGAAATTTAGTCCTAATTTAAAACCTCACTGCTAAAGTACAGGTGCATTTGCCTTAAGCTCAGAAAACTCAAATTGACCCTGATCTCTGAAGCTTTCTGACCTTTCCCTGCTGTTTCTGCTCCCCTTTCCCCCTCCTCCCAGCAATCTGAACCTAGAAAGAAGCATACTTCTTAAGAGCTGGGCCCTTCTTTACCCCTAAAAATGTACATCTAGGGGTCTGGATTTTCCTTTTCAAAAGAATTCCCCAGGATTATATCCAGCAGTGTTTCAGTAGCTTCTGAACCAGAATTGTGGATCTCTAAATATTACTGTGGGCTTAATCAAGTCTAAGCACCTAGCAATCTCAAACCTCGATTTAGACAAAATCGATGGGCCTTTTTGTCTGTGTAGCAGATGTGGTGCTGCCCTGTAAACACTAGGGTGAATCAAACTCCTTTCCTGCCTGATTTTTTTGTTAGCTGGGGTTTCAAAATGTCCTCACTGGCATCCCTTCAGGTCTCAGTCCCAGTTCATCCAACTGGAGACCCTTTGATGTGATCAGTTTCTTTGATCCTCTTGGAGTTAGCTGAAGTTCCAACTTTCAGGTCCCTGTTCCTAGCTTTGAGAATTCCATTGATGCCAATGCTGTCAGCATTGGAGTTGTTGTCATTGAGCACCTGGATGCTGTTTAGCCTCAAAGTTCAATATACACAGGTGAGAGTCAGTCCCAGATGAGACGAGCCTGAGTCAGCTTCTGTCCAATGGAATGGCATCTGTGTTGGTAGTCTGTTGGCATTCTGGGTGCTGATCTCGATGTCAATGCAGTCAGACTCAGTGTCAGTATTGCACGCCTGTAATCTGACAAGGTCCATAGGCTCCTTGGGACTTGAGACGACTGCTTTGTCCTCCGTTCACCTTCACCTCTGCTGCATGGGACATGCACTGTCTTGGGGCCTTGCACCAGAATTGAAAACAGCAGCTGTTCATATAGTTTGGACGTCTCTTTATGGCAAGGTAGGAAGTGTGAATATAAGAAGGTGCACCTTCCCTCACTCCCTTCAGTCTCCAACCCTGTGAGAAGAAAGAGGCAAAATTCCCAACACTCTCACCAAAAGGTCCCATGTTTGGAGGGATAATTGAAATAGTCAAGGGCAAAGCAGTGTGTCCACCCCATTCCATGAGAACTTATCCTGGAGGAGATATTTCAGACCCTAAGTCACTTTCTTGGCTGGTCCTGGCGTCTTGCAAGATGGTTCAGCTGGTGGCACAGACATCTTGGAAGAACCTTGATGTGTTGGCTGCTGTAACAGAGGCCAGACACGATCCTCAGGATGATGAAAGACTGAGCAGTTCTCTCTACCCCAGAGTACACGGTATAGGGGAACTTGCCATTCTGTCGACATCACTTTCACAGAATCCCGTTTTGACTTAAGTATTGTGCTGAAGTCAATTTCAGTGATAGTGGAGAACTTCCTTTTCAGTGCTGTTGTACAGTCCTGGAGTAGGCATGTTTAAGTTTGGGATGTGGGGTGTACACACAGACAGACACACCGCAGAATTGTTTTTACTTTTTCTGAAAGTGTGTTCAGTGAAATAGTTTTGCTGAAATGGGGTTCAGCTAAAGTGTTGTCTAGCTGTCAGCATGGCTCCACTAATAGTATCACCTGTCAGAGCCACATGATCTGGACAATGTTGGAAAGCATTTTTACTTGTCTTCCACGTTCAATTTGAGGGCAGAAAACTACATTACAAATATTTATATTCCAGGGATACTTAGCAAAGGAAATGCACCAGTCTGTAGAAGTTTTGCCAGACAGGGACATGAAGAAGCATTTGTCCCATATATCTACTGTTTGCTGCATTTCAAATATCACTATAAGTTTTGCACAAAGTACAGTGGATGGTGCAACAAGGACAGCAGACACTAGCATAGTTGTATGCCATACCTTGCTCCTCCTTACAGACTTTCCCAAAGATGCTAAGGCAATTTTCTCCATGCCCCATTCAACAGAACCCTGTTTGGTCAGGTAGTAAAACCTGAACTGGAAAAGCAAGAGCAAACGTTCAAAGCCCTCACCACTGTCGAAGTTCAACCGCTTTTAACACACACCTTTCTTGGATGGAGGAATCCATATCAAATATTCTTTTGATGTAGCCAACAACAGTATGATGATAGAAATTCTGTAGTGGGTCTGCAGAGGCTGTGGGAACTTCCTGAATGGCCAGTAGCCATTGGCTGGTTAAACTCAAGAGAACAGTCATAGGAGATGCAGACACTCTTTACATAGATTGCTATCCAAACCAGCAAGGGCTAGAATCGTATTCTAGATTACCCAGAAAAGACAGATAATCAGGTAGGTTGTGGATCTCAGTGGCCTAAACACACACACATGCACTGTATGTATATCCTTTGGGGTGGTCATGCTGCAGTCTGTCATATTATATTTATCAGAAAGAGATTGGATGTGTTGTCTAGACCTCCAAACTGCCTACTTGCACTTCCAAGCCCTTTCAGAGGATTCTGTTCTGCTGAATTGGAGCCAGTCATTTCCAGTTCAGAACTCTGCCATTTTGGCTCACCTCAGCCCTGAGGAATTTCACAAAGTATAGGACAGAAGAGCAGCCCACCTAAGTTTGCAGTGAGAAAATTGTTCCCTTTTCTATGTGACTGGCTTTTGATTGCACTGTACAGGGACTGTCTTGGATACATCTGTCTGTGGGTAATGGTGAACTTTGCAAAGTCCCAGCTTTAGTTAGTCCAGAGGCTAACTTTTATATATTTTTTTCTCCAAGTGCTAATATTTAAGACATTTTAAATGTTCAGTGCCTTCTAGCTAGGTTCATCTGCTCCTACGCCTAAAATTCCTGGGTGTTCTGGCAGCTACCTGTTTCATAGTACCCCATGCCAGATTTCATATGAGAATGTAAAAACTGATCCTTCAGGTTCACTGGTCAGTACTTGGACCTTCCCTGTTGACCCCAGTTGAAATTTCTAGAGCATGTCAGTTCTGTTGGGTGATAGATTATATGAATCACCTGACCAGAATCCCCTGTATCTTTTACACTCCATGAGCAACAGTTGCCACAGAAGAATTGTCTACTCTTAGGTGTCACTTGTGTCTGTGTGCTACAGATGCTCTTGTCACTCCTGAAATATTTTAAGAACCGTTTCTTCACTTGTACTGCCGATTCAGTCAGATAAAATGTTGGCAGTTTGGTATCTCGTTTTTCTCCTCATGCTGGGAAGCAGTGTGAATTCGGTAATAGTGGTTGCAATCAGAACGATTCATCACTGCCATTCATATTCTGGGAGAAGTCCATTAGCTGATGTACAGCCTGAGGTGCTGTGTCTTGTTGCCTTGAGTTGTCCCTCAATTTAACAGTAACCATGAGAATATTCCAGAAATGGGACAAGCCAACCTGCAGCTTATTTGCTTCTCCGTCCAGTACTAAATGCAATATGCGGTTTCCCCTTATCCTATGCATCTAATAACAGATCTCTGTGTCTTTTCCACATTTTGTCTGTTAATGAAGTTTATACATAAGACCAGACATTAAAAGACCAAGGTGAGTTTTGATAACCCACTTCTGGTTAAGGCTTATCTGGTATCCACTTCTCTAGCAAGACATTGTTATTACATCCATCAGCGAAGAAGTACTTGTTTCCTCATGCTCTCAAGCTGATAGCATAGGTGCACCATATCCAATGCCAAGATCCCATGGCTTCTCTGACAGAGAAGTCTGTATTTCTTTCGCCAGGTGATCTTTCTTTCAGGCATACGTGGACAAATGTCAGAGGTTTTCTGTTTGGAGAATGAAGTTAGGCCTGGACTCTCAGCACTAGTATTTAAGGTCTTGCAGCATTTGTCAGAAACATTTGGTACAGTTTTCAGTTAATTTATTTCTTACTAAAGTCCTCTTTGGAAGATCCAGTCCCTCCATAGTACATTTACTTCATGTTGAGAAGTTAACCTTTACTCCTCCACAGCCAGCCATGGCTGCAAACTTAGAAGCTCTTTTCCTGTCCTGGAAAGCATTGTATCTGATGTCAATTTTCATTCTTCCTCAACTGATGGGTTTGGATACGATCCCTTGGATCCGACTCGGCAGTTGCTAAAGCTCGTGGCAACCAAAAACTCTCGAACTTCTCCCTTACCCATAATGCACCAATTCCATTTACCTTAGATCTCATTTGCCACTTCAAGCAAAAGACATGGTCTTTATCACATTCAAGCATACATCAGTTAAGTTTTTTCTTTCAATCTTTTAAACCCTTTATATCTTTCCCTTACCTTTGTCTATAAATTTCTTGTGGTTTCTTGTAATGTCCTATATTTGTTTACATTTTTTGTACCTGTCTGATACTGTTATTAGTATCTTTCTTCCCACTACAACACTAATGTAGTTCCTAGTTTTACCATTGTTGGTATCTTTCCTTTTCCTCTTTTCCCCTCTTACAAAAAAAAAATTCTTCTCTGTCCTATTGCTTTGTATTATTGCCGATGGCTGATAAACCGGCAGGATTTAAAAAATGTGTAAAGTGTGAGCACAAGCTGCCACTGTGTGATGCCCACACATTATGTATCTATTGTTTAGGTCCCCTCCATTTGGAAGAAGATGCCCTATATGTCACGACTTTAACCTTCATGCTTTAGTAGAGCGGAAAAATAAACGGATTCTAAAACATGTTCATCGTGTTTCACTGTTGCAGTCATTACACTTGGGATATCCTGCTGGCAGGCTACCCGCAGTCGGCCAAAATTCCAAAGTCTAGGTCCGCCATCGGTTGCTGTTACCTCGTCCCTGACGTTAGTGCGCCAGGGGTATAAAAGATGCAGCCGACGCCATTTTCTTCAGTCTTTCTTGCTGCACAGTGCCCGAAGCAAAAGCAGTTCGCAAGTGCCGGTCGGCCGACTCCTGAGATTTTCAAATTCGAATTTCAGACTGAAGTCTTCATTAAAGCTAAGTACCCCATTGTGGAAACTTTTTTTTTTGTTTTCTTGCTCCAGACCAATGTCAGAAAAAGTTAATAACTGTATTTCTTGTGGGAAGCAAATACCTCATAAGGATTTTCATTCTTACTGTATTCCTTGTCTAGACCCTGACCATAACGTTGCTAGTTGTCGATTTTGTGCTAAATTTAACCAACACACTATTTAAGCATCGGTACGATTTCGCATTTCATTACTTTGGTAGAAGATTCAATTATATAATGCCATCAGATCAGCCGACTACTGGAATATATAAAAAACGCAGAGACAAAGAAAAGGACAAGCATCCAAGGTCCAAAACCGATGACAAGGCCTACGCTAGGCCAGTTGCCAGTTCACCGGCTCTGAGTGAGGTGCTTTCGCAGCCCCTGTCACCCACTACCTCAGAGCCACAGGCCGCTTCCGACTCCCATGTGGAGCAGACTAGGCCTCTGGAAACTCAAGATATTGGACACTCGGAAACTATTCCCTCAGATGGGTCTGGAGCCTCAGAGCAGGCATCGGCTTCTGAGGCTGTTTTCAGGCCTACTCCATTTATATGTGAAACCTACTTCAGCTACAAAGGGAAAGACTAAAGCAGCTCTAAAGACAAAGAAACAAGTGCAGCATTCTCCTGGGCAGGTCTCCATGCCTAAGAAACAGATGCTTAAAATGGCCGAAGACCTAATTACTTTGATCAGGGGTTCCCATCCCTCTCCTGATAAGAGGCCTAGGCAAGAGATAGACTGACTCCTCAGATCAGGTTTCCATTTCCTCTGACTCCTCTTCTGAACAGGAATATTCTCTACCTCCCTATGAGGATTCTGATGCTGAAGAATCTATCCCTTCAGCCTCTCCTCCTGAGGATTATTCTTTTGGGGAGACATTGCATACAATGAGGGAACATTTCCACTGGGAGAGCCAGGATTACTCAGAATCCAAGAAAAGGCTCAGAGATTTCCTTTTATTACCTCAGCACAGGCCCCTTGCCATCCCTCCTGTTTTAGATATTGTAGATGATGTATTCAGAGTCCGGTCTGTCTCCAGACTCATTACCTCTAGCTCCTGTCAAGTCAGACAGTTACTACAGGGTCCCTGACTCACATAAATTTCTTTACAAGAACCCTGCTGCTGACCCAGAAACCATCTGTCAGGGTCCCAAGGGGGTTAAGGCTTCCACTGCCAAAAACCCTATCCCTTCTGATAGGGATTCTAGGGTCCTGGACAGATGGGGGGGAAAAGATTTATACTTCTGCTACCTTGGCTGCAAGAGCTTTAAATTGCCAGTTTCATATGCTTAAGTATCAGCAATATCTTATGTCTCTGCTTAAACAGAAAACGTTGACAAATTCAGAATGTGCAGAAAACAAGGAAATGCAGGATTTATTGCATGCAGCTGAACAAGTGGGAAAGCCTACTTTGCAATGTGGTTTTGATTCTCTAGAGGCCTCCTGCAGGGCCGTTGTTACAGGTTCTGTCATTAGGAGGCATGCTTGGTTAAAAGAACAGAATTTGCCTGATCATGTTGAAGCAAAATTATTAGATGCTCCAATACAGAATGATGCTTTGTTTGGTGTTAAAGCAATAGAGGTGTTGAAGAAAATGGAGTATAAAGCTAAATCTATGCAAACAATGAAGGTTTTCTTGCAGGTACAACCTCCCAGATTTAGCAGGAACTGGCCAACAAAAAATTGGTCCTTTCCAGTGTCAGGCCACAAAGAGGCAGATACAGATGCCCCAGAGGCAGATCACAACCCCAGGGCTCTTACAGGCCTAAACAATGGAGTGCTCCTACCTCCAAAGGTGGAGAGGAAAAACCACAGCCATACAGGAAACAGTCTCAATGACTTTCCTCTGCCAGCTCCAAGCACTTATCTTTTGACAGCCCCTTTGGGGGGGGAAACTAGCAATTTTTTCACAAAATTGGCACATAATTACCCAGGACAAATGGGTCTTGAATATCATTTCACAAGGCTACAGGTTCCACTTTCACACCCTGCCAAGGTCAAACAGTATGCCAGATCTGCCACTCAATCAATGGGCAGAGGCACAAAAACAAGTTTCTTCCCTCATGGACATGAGAGCCATTCAGCTAGTACCACAGCAAGAGCAGGGGCTAGGATTCTACTCAAGGCTATTCTTGGTGCCCAGAAAGGACAAAGCCTGGAGACCAGTACTGGACCTGTCTATTCTAAACACATTCCTGGATATTCCAAAATTCAAAATGTTAACTCTGCAGCAGCTTCTTTCCATGCTGGGCAAGAAGGCATGGCTGGTGACTTCAGACCTAAAAGAGGCATACCTGCATGTCCCAATCAGACAATCATGCAGAAAATACCTCAGATTTATAGCTGGCTCAATGCACTACCAGTTCTCTGCACTGCCCTTTGGCTTATCTACTGCACCCAGGGTCTTCACAAAATGCCTGGCTCCAGAGCTTGCATTTTACAGACAAAAAGGAATACAAATATATCCTTACTTGGACGACTGCCTTATTCAAGCAGAGGACAAGGACATTCTTCTACAGCATCTGGAGTTTGTAAAAAGATTACTAACAGGTCTAGGGTACACAGTAAATGAAAATAAATCAAAACTCGTACCCTCTCAAGAGATAATATTCCTGGGTGCAAGCTTAAGTACAACTGCCCAGATGGCTTATCGCACACCAGACAAACACAGACAATTGACTACTTATTTCAAAAAGTTGGCAACAAAGACCCAGTTATCTGCAAGAAAAATTCTGCAGGCTTTGGGCTTCATGGCATCCTGCATTCTGCTTATTCCATATGCAAGACTGCATATGAGAAAACTTCAATGGTATCTAAAAAGTGTTTGGACTCAACATTGCCACAGCCTGCAGACAATAATTGCACTCATTCCCTGCCTGCAACAGGAGTTTTGATGGTGGGCAGAAGCCTGTCACCACAACATGGGACAGCCATTCACCTTACCCACAGCCAGGCAGACCTTGACAACAGATGCATCAGATTATGCCTGGGGGGGGGGGGGGGGGGCATATGGCAGGAAGATGTATTCAGGGCACATAGTCCGCAAACCAAATGCATCTACATATAAATCAAAAAGAGATGCTATCTGTTCAGAATGCCCTGACTGCCTTCAAGGATCTACTTCATCCAGGACAACTACTACTAAGGACGGCCAATACTACGGTTATGTGGTACATAAGCAGGGAGGCACACATTCCTACCCCCTCTGCAGACTAGCCATGAACTTATGGGACACAGCATTGACTTATCAAGTACATCTGCAAGCACAATTCCTGCCAGGAGGGACAAATACCGTGGCAGACTAAGCAGAAACCTAATGGATCCCCACGAATGGAAATTGGATCCACAAACCTTTAGAATGATAACAAGGAACTGGGGATGCCCAGACGTAGATCTATTTGCCTCCCCTCACAACTTCCAAATACAGAGATTCTGCACAAGGACTTATCACAAGCAAGCATGGAAAGTGGATGCCCTATCTTTCAGCTGGAAGGACCTAACAGTGCATGCCTTTCCTCCTTTGCCTCTCCTCCCCAAGGTACTCCTCAAGGTCAAACAAGACAGACCAAAAATTATTCTGATTGCCCCAGACTGGCCCCGCCAGCACTGGTACCCAATCCTAAAGAGCTTTTCTCAATTCCCAGCTTGGCCATTACCTCAATTCCCTCACTTATTGACATAACAGGAAGGTCAAATACTGCACAGCCAACTCAGGACCCTAAACCTGGTAGCATGGCAGATAATGTAGCTAGACAACACACACCTCTCTCTGAAGCAGTGATGGCTGTTATTTTGGAAGCCAGGAGGCCTAGCACCAGAAAATCTTATGTAGAAAAATGGAAGAGATTCTGCTCTTGGAACCAGGCACAGAGTGTTAACACGACTGTTCCCAATATTCCTCAGATTCTTCAATATCTAACAGAGATGCTTGATAAAGGGCTTTCTTTTTCATCAATAAAAATTCATGGCTCTGCCATTTCAGCTCATTACAATACAGAACCGCCTATTTTCTCTCATCCATTGCTAAGGCAGTTCCTCAGAGGGGCCAAAAACATAAGACCTCCAAGGAGAGCACCAATACCTGCATGGGACCTCAACTATGTCTTAGAGAAACGTACACTGCCTCCGTTTGAGCCAGCCTCTGCAGCTGATATAAAATTCTTATCCTGGAAAACAGCTCTGCTCTTAGCATTAACCTCTGCCAGATGAGTTTTAGAATTACAAGCACTCATGGCTGTGGAACCTTTTATAATTTTCCATACTGACAGGGTTTCTCTAAGGACAAACCCTACTTTTATGCCTAAGGTAGTTTCCCGTGTGGTCCTTAACCAAACAATCCATTTGCCTACCTTTTATCCAAACCCTCAGAATAAGGGTGAGAAAATTCTGCATTCTTTGGACATTCACAGGCAGCTAAGCTTCTACTTGGACAGAACCAAAGCTTTCAGAAAGACTGAACAACTTCTAGTGGCATATGCGGCAGGATCACAAGGAAAGCCTATCTCAAAGCAGACTTATTTCAAAGTGGATAGGCCACTGTATTCGTTTCTGCTATTCACAGCATGGCAAACCAGTACCTAAGGGGATTAGGCCACATTCTACCAGAGCAGCAGCCACCTCAGCAGCCTTCCTCAGGGGAGTACCAACCAAAGACATCTTAGAGGCTGCAACTTGGAGTTCAGTGCACACTTTTACAAAGCACAACCACTTACCTCTCTATTAAAAATTCAGAGCAGGTTTCGCCACTGCAGTTCTGCAGGGCCTGATAGCCTCTCCTAATCCTACTCTCCTATTTCTATTTAGCCAGCCCCCCTACCTTAGCTTTGGGATTCAACCCAAGTGTAATGACTGCAACAGTGAAACACGATGAACATAGTACAGTTGCACCTACCATAAATGTAGATGTTCAAGTGTATTCACTGTTTCAGTCCAGGTTACCCTCCCACCAACCCCCTTTACCTTTGCTGGGACTTGTCTGTACTTCTCTATTCTCTACAACCTATATGGTGTATTTGCTTGTAGATGAAGGATAAGTTGTTATTTATGCATGCATGTTTTTGGCATAATTTAGCCTACCATTCTAGGGGGCACCTGACATCTGGGGCAAGAAAAACTGAAGAAAATGGCGTCTGCTGCATCTTTTACACCCCTGGCACACTAACGTCAGGGAAGAGGTGACAGAAACCGACACCGGACCTAGACTTTGGAATTCTGGCCGACTGCGGGTAGCCTGCCCGCAGGATAACCCAAGCGTAATGATTGCAACAGTGCATACACTCTAACATCTACATTTATGGTAGGTACACAACTGCACTGTCTTCTTCCTTCATCTTTTGGAGAGGCTATATTGGAGGGTTCTTCACCCACTAAGTCAAAAACATCCTCTTCTCTGAACCCATCTTCCTCCTCCTCAGCTTCAGACTCCTTGAGAAAGAGGTCTCATAAAGATCCAGTTCCTGACTGGGTATGCACCTTCCTTGTTTTTGGAAAGACCCAGGTCGCCATCCATTTAATCTTCTCACTTTTACAGAAGCCTCACAGAAGAAGATGTGGAGAGCCTTTTGAAGAAGATTCTCTTGGTGCAGAGTCAGATTGGTGATTCTTAGGCTTCTGCCCCTCTGGGTCAGGAGATCCATCTGTCTGCTACTCTCCTGTTAGGTTCTTTCTTTGACTCCTGTAGCTTCAGAGTTTTTGGATCTGAGTCATCCAGATCCGAGGATAACTTTATCCTCAGATCCAAGATCTACTCTTAGGGCTCCAATTCCATTGGATCCGGAGACCTCCTGAAGCCATAGTCTACCTCTTGTATCCAAGGTGTTGCATTCAACTCTGAAGCTTTTGGAGCCTCTGCACTGGATAGCTCAGCTCTGGCTTCCACCTCAGAGGTTTTACCCTTGGAGCAGGGGAGAACTATGATTCAGAAGCTTGTCTTCTCAGATCTGATGGCCTCTCTCTCTCTGTCTCTCTCTCTCTCTCTCTCTCCAAGCTTCTCTGTCTTCGAGACTGTGGAGACTGTGTTTTCTGCCTCAACAGTTAAGATGGATCCTTCCCCCTCTGGTCCTAAGACCCCTGCCATGATGTCTCAGCACTCAAAGCTTCACCATCTCCTTCCGCAAGGACAGCCAGTACCAAAACCCCAGGCTTCTGCTCAGGAAATTGTGTTCTCTTGTTCTGATACCTCCCCAGAGTACCCCACTGAAGAGGTTCCTAAGAAGAGGATGTGTAAGAGTAAACATGTTGACTTTCCTGAAGAGTCCATTACTGAAGACACAGATTTTGATAAAGGCAAAGGGTCCCCATGATTACCTTTTGAAGACGCCTCCTTTGGAGACGTTCTAGAAATCCTTAAGCAGAGAGATGTTTGGAAGTCCAGCAACCCTGCATCTGAAGAATGTGTTCTCCTGGAGGCTTTTGGTACTGGACCATCTACCTCCTGGGTGACTCCGCATACTGATGACCTCATTGGTTTTATCTCACAGCGAGAGTGGAAGGGCCCTGAAATCATAGAACCCATTCCTCACAGACCAGATAGGATAATGGCACCACCACCAATGGATAGACTGTTTTGAGGGAAGGAAGTTCCTGTTAATGGCATGATCATTTCAGCGGCCACCAAGAAGGAACCAGCAATACCCTCTCGGGTGCTGTTTTCTGATGAAGTTTAGGCATCTGTTACTTCTCAACTAATGACCCTACAGTCCATATCCAATTCATCCATAAGGTTGATTTCACACATAGAGAAAGGAACCTCAAGTGCAGCAGGTTCAGGCGTTTCCATAAGGAGACATGTCTAGATGCACCTGTGAGTTTATGGAGCCTTTCAAGTCTTCTTTCGCTAATGCTCCCTTTGACAGAACATCTTTATTTGGCCCCAAGGTAAAAGACAAATACAAGTACATTTTCAAATACAAAAGCTGCTAGAAAAAAAGTGTCATCCAAAAGGTCCCACCAGACTAGATAGAATCTGGAACTTACTCGAGGTTCTTTTTAGTGTCAAAGAAAATGGGGGATTGGACACCAATCCTGGATCTCTCCAAATTAAACAAGACAGTTCGGAGAATCAAGTTTTAGATGGTCACGGTTCAGTCCATTCTCCCATTTCTGGGCAAAGATGAATGGATATGTTCTATAGACCTTCAGGATGTCTGCTATCACATAAAGATGAACAGACTATCCAGAAGGTACTTATGCTTGCAGTTGGAAGCCAGTCATTATTAATGCAGAGTACTGCTCCCAGGGTGTTAAAGTGCATGGTAGTAGTAGCAGCTCACCTCAGACTGCAAGGATTCTGAGTGATGTCCTTCAAGAATGCAACTGCAGTCATAACATGTGGGCTGTCCTGCCTCAGGCAGCCCTTGGTCGGCCGGATTCCAAAGTCTGGGTCCGACGTCGGCTGATGTCGCATTTCTCTCCGACGTCAGAGCGGCTGGAGTATATAAGCATCAGCCGACGCCATTTTCTTCAGTCTTTCTTGCCGCACGGTGCCCGAAGCAGAAGCAGTTCGCAAGTGCCGGTCAGCAACAGGCCCTTAGCTCCTGTATTCTTCGATTCCGAAGTCATCAAAAAAGCTAAGTACCCCATTGGGGACCTTTTCTTGCCTCAGCTGATGTCAGAAATAGCTGAAAAAGTTAACAATTGTCTTTCTTGTGGTAAACAAATACCTCATAAGTATTTCCACTATTACTGTCTTCCTTGCCTGGGCCCAGACCACGACGTCTCGGCCTGTGTAGCCTGTGCTCGCTTCAACAAGCGCACTCTCAGGCGCCGGGCGGAGTTCGCTGAAGACTTTTTCGCCGATAAATTTGCTTACACCATGCCTTCGGATCTTCCGACATCGCAAACTCCTAAAAAGCGAAAAGACCGGGACCGACACCCTCGGCCCGCGTCTACCACCGACTCCACGCCAAAACCTAGCGCGAGTGCTCCGGTTCCCTCTGAGACGGTCTCTCCACCACTCGAACCGAAGACTCCGCATTACCGACGACTCCGATGCCAGACATCACTCCGCCAGTTATCGATTTTCCTCCGGATACCGAAACTGAGGAAATGCCCGAGACCATTGCTGTAGACAAGGTCACTCCTGCACGTGGAGCTGCCAGGCCTCCTATGGCCATGTCTATTAAGGCCTACACTAGGGCTAAGGCAGCCAGCAAAACAAAGCATATTACTTCCAAATCCTTACCTCAGCCTACTCCTGAGACACAAATTATGTCCATGGCTGCTGATTTAATTTCCATGTTTAGAGGTTCACAGGCCCATCCTGCGAGAGGATCCCAGCCCCCTTCTGATAAAAGGCCCAGGGTGGAACCCTCTGAACCTGTTCCTTCAGATGAAGATTCTGAGGGCTCTGTCCACTCTGATAGCCAGGAAGAGCTCTTCCAGACCTATGAGGACTCGGATGCAGAAGATTCCATCCCCTCAGCCTCCCCTCCTGAGGATATCTCTTTTGGGGAAGTTCTGCACACCATGAGGGAACATTTCAAGTGGCAAGGTCAGGAATATTCTGATTCTAGGAAACGCCTGAGGACTTTCCTTAAGAAGCCCCAGCACAGGCCCTTAGCTATTCCTCCTGTACTTGATGTTCTGGATGATTTATATTCTGACTCTAATGCTACCCCTGATTCTCTTCCTCCTGCTCCAGCCAAGCCAGACAGGTATTACAGGGTCTCAGAAACTCATTCCCATTTATTCAGGGCCCATTCTGCTGATTTGGAAACTATTTCACAGGGGCCTAAAGGAGTTTCAGCCTCCACCTCTAAAAATCCACTACCCTCCAACAGGGAGGCTAGATCTTTAGAGAGATGGGGCAAAAAGGTTTACACATCCACTACCTTATCAATGAAAGCTTTAAATTGCCTTTTTCATATGTTACAATATCAGGATTACCTTTTAGAAGACTTACAAAAAACTTTAGCCACTCCTGATCCTTTAGACAGGAAGACTTTGCAGGAAGCTGTACATAACACTCAGCAAGTAAGCAATCACTTCCTGCAGTGTGGATATGATGCACTGGAAGCTTCATGTAGGGCAGCTATGACAGGGGCAGTCATTCGTAGGCATGCTTGGTTAAAAGATCAACCTCTACCAGATCATGTAAAAGCAAAGCTTCTGGATGCACCTTTGGAAAAGAACAAGCTTTTTGGTGCCAATGCTAAGGATGTGTTAAAGACCATCGAAGAAAAAGCAAAATCAGTTCAGACGGTGAAAGATTTCCTACAGGTTCAACCCCCCAGATTCAGTAGGAATTGGCCTTCTAAAAACTGGTCCTTTCCTAATACAGAAAAGTTTCAAAGGGGTAAGAACAGACGTGGCCGAGGAAGAGGCCAATACAGAGGCCCTTACAGAGGACGACAATGGCAGCCAGGAAACCAAAGAAGTGACGCAGGGGTTTCACCTGCCCCACAACCACAATCTCAATGACTTTCCTCTACTACCACCTACCAGGGAACAAATAGAAGCTCCCCTGGGCGGGAAATTATCTCTGTTTGCAGAAAATTGGCACAGACTGACAAAGGACAAATGGATTTTGGACATTATAGACCGAGGGTACAGGTTTCATTTTCATACCTTACCAAGAAAACAAGGCATGCCAAACCTACCACAAAACCAGAGGGCAGAGGCTATCAAGCAAATCACTCTGCTGACCCGGATGAAAGCAATAGAAAGAGTTCCACAACAAGAACAAGACCAGGGGTTTTACTCAAGACTGTTCCTTGTTCCAAGAAAAGAATCTCAATGGAGACCAATACTGGACTTGTCCGCATTAAATATCTTTCTCATAGTACCAAAGTTCAAAATGCTGACTCTACAGCAACTTCTTCCCATGCTGGGCAAGGGGTCTTGGCTGATTACTCTGGACCTCAAGGAGGCATACCTGCATGTCCCTATCAGACACAGCTGCAGAAGATACCTCAGATTTCTTGCAGGGCCAGAGCATTATCAATTCTCAGCATTGCCATTTGGCTAATCTACTGCGCCCAGAGTATTCACAAAATGCCTGGCTTCAGTAATTGCTCATTGCAGGCTCCAGGGGATACAAATTTACCCGTACCTGGATGACTGCCTCATACAAGCGGACGACAAATTGATGTTGACAAAAAACCTGGATTATGTCATACGATTACTTCAAGCTCTGGGATACACAGTCAACTTCCAAAAGTCAAGACTGCAGCCATCCCAGCAAATAATCTTCTTAGGAGCCAAACTAGACACAGCCTCTCAGATGGCTTACCTGACAGAAGACAAGCAAGAGAAGTTAACTCATTATTTCAAAGGTTTAGCAAAACTCACCCAGATGACTGCAAGGAGATTCCTACAGGCCCTGGGTTACATGGCATCCTGCATTCTCCTGGTTCCATTAGCAAGGCTACACATGAGAAAGCTTCAGTGGTACCTAAAAAGTATTTGGTCTCAACACAGCAACAACTTGGAGACAATCATACTGCTCATTCCATGCCTACAAAAGGAATTCCTATGGTGGGCCTCGGTGAGCCAGGCAAACACAGGTATGTCATTCAAAAAACCACAGATAACACAGACCATGACCACAGACGCCTCAGATCTTGGATGGGGGCACACATGGAAGGCAGGTGTATACAAGGACAATGGTCTCCAAAGGGAACACATCTGCATATAAACCAAAAGGAAATGCTGGCAGTAATGCATGCCATCGAGCCTTTTCAACACCAACTCCAGCAAGGCCATTTACTGATACGGACAGACAACACCACTGTGATGTGGTACATAAACAAGCAAGGGGGCACCCACTCTTACCCCCTTTGCAGACTGACAATGCATCTTTGGGAGAAATCACTGAGGCTAAACATCCAGTTACAATCCCAGTTTGTTCCAGGAATGGACAATGTGTTGGCCGACAGCCTAAGCAGGAATTTCACAGATTCACACGAGTGGAGGCTACATCTGAAGGCCTTCAGACAACTCACTTCAACATGGGGCAAGCCAGAAGTGGACCTATTTGCCTCTCATCTCAACCATCTTCTACCAAAATTCTGCACAAGGACATACCATCCAAAAGCTTGGAAAACAGATGCCCTCTCATTCAACTGGAACTCCCTAACAATCTATGCATTCCCACCTCTGCCACTGATGAACTCAGTATTACTAAAGATCAAAGCAGAGAGACCCAAGGGAATCATAATAGCTCCGGACTGGCCAAGACAACACTGGTACCCACTACTACGGAGCATATGTCACACCAGGAGGTGGGCCCTTCCCCAATGGCCTCTACTTTTGACTCAACACAATTTCGAAACGGTGCATCCAAATCTTCAGACACTGCAGCTAACAGCCTGGGAGATCCCATAAATAACTTCAGCCTATCTCTCTCCAAGGAAGTTCAGCGGATACTAACAGAGGCTCGAAGACCATCCACCAGAAAAGTTTACTTAGCAAAGTGGAAAAGATTCAGCAATTGGAATACCAGCAAGGGACATGATGCATCATTATTGAACATCCCACTCATCTTGGAATAAGAACGGCCTCTCATATTCTTCCATAAAGATACATGCATCTGCTATTTCAGCTAGATACAACACTGATCCTCCTGTTTTTTCACACCCTTTACTAAGGCAATTCCTCAGGGGAATCAAGAACATTAAGCCACCAAGAAAGGCCCCAGTGCCAGCCTGGGACCTCAATTTTGTTCTAGAAAAGCTGACTCTACCTCCATTTGAGCCAGCAGCTTCAGTTGACTTGCAATTTCTCTCATGGAAGACAGCTTTCCTGTTGGCAATTACCTCAGCAAGAAGGGTTTTGGAGCTACAGGCCCTAATGGCAATACCACCCTTTATTATTTTTCACAGAGACAGGGTTTCATTAAGGACCAACCCTACTTTTATGCCAAAGGTGGTATCTAGGGTTTCTTTAAATCAAGCCATTCATCTGCCTGCTTTCTTCCCCAATCCTGAGAATAAGGGGGAAAGACTGTTGCATACCTTGGACATTCACAGACAACTTTGATACTACCTGGACAGAACCAAGGCCAGTAGGAAGTCTGAACAACTTTTTGTAGCTTACGCCCCTGCAGTCCAAGGAAAAGCAATTTCAAAACAGACCATTTCAAAATGGATTGGACATTGCATCACATTCTGTTATTCCTTTCATGGAAAGACTGTTCCAGCCAATGTCAGACCACATTCCACCAGAGCTACAGCCACCTCTACAGCATTCTTAAGAGGGGTGCCTACTAAGGACATTCTAAAAGCTGCTACATGGAGCTCCGTGCATACATTCTCCAAACACTACAATCTCCCTCTATACTCCAGATCCAAAGCAGGCTTTGCTTCGGCAGTCCTGCAGGGTTTGATTGTCACACCATTTTTTTCCTAGAGCATTCCTCCTCCCCCAGCTAAGCTATGGTATTCTACCCACATGTTATGACTGCAGTTGCATTCTTGAAGGACATAGTACAGTTTTGTACCTACCATAAATGTAGATGTCCGATAGACATGCAACTGCAGTCGGATTTTCCCTCCCTCCATACCCCTGTATGCCTAGGGTCCACTCCTATCCCTGTTACTCTTAGCTGGGGATATCTGTTATGGTGTATTTGTTTTATTGCTCATTTATTTGTTTGGAATCCTGTTTTTGTCTTCCAATTTGATTACAGCCTTCCTTGGAGGGCACCTGGCATCTGGGGCAAGAAACACTGAAGAAAATGGCGTCAGCTGATGCTTATATACTCCAGCCGCTCTGACGGAGAGAAATGCGACATCAGCCGACGTTGGACCCAGACTTTGGAATCCGGCCGACCGAGGGCTACCTGAGGCAGGACAACCCACATGATGTCCTTCATGGATGCATCTGCAGTCATAACAACTGGGTTGTCCTGTCGTCAGGCAGCCCTTCGGTCGGCCGGATTCCAAAGTCTGGGTCCGCTTCGCTGATGTCGCACTTCACCCGACGTCATCTCTGCTGGTCTTCGGGTATAAAGGCATTAGCCGACGCCATCTTCCTCAGTCTTTCTTGCCGCGTGGCGCCCGAAGCAGAAGCTGTTCGCAAGTGCCGGTCGGTCAGATCCAGAGATTACTACTACCGAATACTACTTCGAAGACTTCTAAAAGCTAAGTACCCCGTTGGGGACTCTTTCTTGCCTCAGCCGATGTCAGAAAAAGTCAATAACTGTTTAACTTGTGGGAAACAAATACCTCATAAAGATTTCCACTCTTACTGTTTGCCTTGTTTAGGCCCAGACCACGACGTAGCAGCCTGTTCGGCCTGTGCTTCCTTCAACCGACGAACGCTTAGGCGTCGGTCGGAGTTTGCTGAACAGTTTTTCGGCTCAGATTTTGCGTACATTATGCCGTCGGATCCTCCGACTACCCAAATTGTTAAAAAACGCAAAGAAAAAGACCGACACTCGCGGTCCGCGGTTTCGGCCGAAACCACGGTTAAGCAAACCGCGAGTGTCTCGGTTTCGGCCGAAACCGAGAAAACTGTTAAAATTACAGCCGAATCTATGACTACTACTGAGGTTCCTGCTACTTTATTTGAATCAGCCTCAGAAATTTTACCTACAACTGTGGTTACTACTGACTTATCAGACACCATCCCTTTGGATGTCTCTACCCCAGCACGTGGTGCTGCTAGGCCTCCTGCAGCCATGTCTATTAAGGCCTTTGCCAGGGCTAAAGCAGCCAAATCTACTAAATCAGTGCCTGTTAAACCTTCCTCAACCAGGCCCACTTCTAGTTCACAAATGCTTACTCTGACAGAGGATTTAATATCCTTAATTAGGGGATCTCAATCCCACCCAGACAGGGCCTCTCAGCCCCCAGAAAAGAGACCTAGAGCAGAGCCCCCCGAGCCTGTGTCCTCTGATGATTCTGCGGATGACTCAGATATTACAGACCAGCCAGAGGCTCCTTTTTCCAATTATGAAGACTCCGATGCTGAAGAATCCATTCCAGCTGCCTCTCCACCAGAGGAATTCTCCTTTGGGGAAACCTTACATGCCATGAGAGAACAATTCCAATGGCAGGAACAGGATTTCTCAGATTCCAGAAAAAGACTTAGAACTTTTCTGCACTTACCACAACATAGGCCCTTAGCTATACCTCCTGTCCTTTCTGTTGTGGATGATGCATTTAATGATGTCTGCACTGCATCTGATTCCTTACCTCCAGCCCCTGCCAAACCAGATAGATTTTACAGGGTGCCAGACACTCATCACCACCTATACAAGGCCCCTCTTGCAGACCCCGAAACTATATCCCAGGGGCCTAAGGCAGTAGCCTCGACCACAGCAAAAACCCTATTCCTTCTGAAAGGGAATCCAGGTCTTTAGACAGATGGGGCAAAAAGTTTACACCTCTGCTACTCTCTCAGCTAGAGCTTTAAACTGTCAGTTTCACATGATACAATACCAAGAGTTTATGCTTGATCAGTTAACTAAAAAGCTATCCTCTGATGACTCTATAGATAAGAAATATGTATTAGAAATGGTAAATAACATACAACAGGTTAGTAACCATTCTTTAAAATGTGGCTATGATGCACTGGAGGCTTCATTTAGATCAGCCATGACTGGCACAGTGATAAGAAGACATGCATGGTTGAAGGAACAGGTCTTACCGGATCATGTTAAAGCTAAGTTATTAGATGCTCCGATGGATAAGGCCAGTTTGTTTGGTACACCTGCCCAGCAGGTAATGAAGAAAATGGAAGAAAAGGCAAAATCTGTACAAACGGTTAAAGATTTCTTACAGGTTCAGCCCCCAAGGTTTAGCAGGAACTGGCCTGCCAAAAATTGGTCCTTTCCTGACTCCACAAGATCCCAAAGGGGCAGGAATAGACGCCCAGAGGCAGAAATCAATCCAGAGGGGTGCCTACAGAGGACGACAGTGGCAAGGTAATAACAGAGGCACAGACACAGCCACTACCACTGCAACAGGACAATCACAGTGACTTGACTCTAACTCCGCCTACCAGTGAACAAATAGCAGCACCATTAGGCGGAAAATTAGCCTTATTTTCGAAAAATTGGCACTATATCACAAAAGACAAGTGGATTTTGCAAACCATAGACCAAGGTTACCGGTTCCACTTCCACACTTTACCAGTCAAAAGAGGAATGCCAAACCTGCCTCCAAATCAAAATGGAAGCTCTACAGCAGATAATGCAATTAACAAAGATGAGAGCTGTGGAAAGAGTACCAATAACAGAACAAGGCAAAGGATTCTACTCCAGACTACTCCTAGTTCCAAGAAAAGAAAAAGTTGGAGACCTATTCTCGACCTGTCCATCTTAAACACATACATCATTGTCCCAAAATTCAAAATGCTGACCCTACAGCAACTTCTTCCCATGCTGGGCAAGGAGTGTTGGCTGGTAACTCTAGATCTCAAGGAGGCATACCTGCACGTCCCCATTCGACCAAATTGCAGAAGATACCTCAGATTTCTTGCAGGATCAGAGCACTATCAATTCTCAGCATTGCCCTTTGGCTTATCTACTGCCCAGAGAATTCACAAAATGCCTGGCATCAGTAATCGCCACTGCAGACTACAGGGAATCCAAATTTATCCATACCTGGACGACTGCCTGCTACAAGCGGACAACAAAAGCAAGCTGACAACAGATTTACAAAGGGTCATTTACTTGCTACAAGCCCTGGGATACACAGTCAATTTACAAAAGTCAAGGCTGATACCATCCCAAACAAGGACATTCTTGGGCGCGGAATTGGACACAGTAAAACAAATGGCATTCCTAACTGCAGAAAAACAAAAAGAACTCCCTCTTTACTTCTTGGCACTAACAAAACAGAACAAGCTAACAGCAAGAAAAGTTCTGCAGGCCTTGGGCTTCATGGCATCATGCATAATCTTGGTCCCACATGCCAGACTGCATATGAGAAAACTACAGTGGTGCCTAAAGAATTTATGGTCCCAACACAGGCACAGCCTAGAAGCAGAAATACCACTAATCCCATGCCTAAAACAGGAGTTCCTATGGTGGGCATCATGCATAATCTTGGTCCCACATGCCAGACTGCATATGAGAAAACTACAGTGGTGCCTAAAGAATTTATGGTCCCAACACAGGCACAGCCTAGAAGCAGAAATACCACTAATCCCATGCCTAAAACAGGAGTTCCTATGGTGGGCTCAAGCATGCCAGTCAAACCCAGGCCTACCCTTTCACAACTTTCGAGCAAGCCAAACCATCACAACAGACGCCTCAGACCTAGGATGGGGGGCTCACATGCTTGACAAATGCGTACAGGGATTGTGGACTCAGGACCAGCTACACCTGCACATCAACCAAAAAGAAATGCTGGCAGTAAAACTGGCAATCCAAAAATTCAGACCATTTCTCAAAGAAGGCCATTTGATAAGGACAGACAACACCACAGTCATGTGGTACATCAACAAACAGGGAGGCACTCATTCATACTCCCTATGCAGAATGACTTTGGACCCTTGGAACCTGGCACTCAGCTACAACATCCAGTTACAGGCAATATTTGTACCGGGAAAGGAGAACACTCTAGCAGACATGTTAAGCAGAACCACCTCGGATGCTCACGAATGGATGCTACACCCAGACATCTTCAAGACCATCACAAAGAAATGGGAAATGCCACAGATAGATCTATTCGCTTCCCCTCTCAATCACCAGCTCAAAAAAGTCTGCACAAGGACATTCCACCCACTTGCATGGAAGGTGGATTCGCTCTCCTTCAGCTGGAAAGGTCTGACAGCATATGCATTCCCACCTCTTCCCTTGATACACAAGATATTGCTAAAAATCAAGGAAGAACGTCCAAGGATAATCCGGATAGCTCCGAACTGGCCAAGACAACACTGGTACTCATTGCTGAGGAGCATGTCTCGGGACAAAATGTGGTCAATACCCCTGATGCCTTTGATGTTAACTCAGAACAACTACAACATCATGCATCCAAACCTAAAAACGTTGCAACTGACTGCATGGAACATCACATAGCAGCAACTAATCCAGATCTTTCCCAAAGGGTTAAAGACATTATCCTTGAAGCCCGCAGACCTTCAACAAGAAGGAACTATGCAGGAAAATGGAAAAGGTTTGTCATTTGGAGTGCTGAAAGAGGAAAAGATGTGTCGAATATAGATATTGCTAACATTCTGGAGTACTTGGCAGAGCTTCTACATACAGGCCTGTCGTATTCCTCCATCAAGATACATGCATCAGCTATTTCAGCAGAATACAGCTTTGATCCACCTGTCTTTTCACATCCTCTACTCAGGCAGTTCCTCAGAGGGATCAAGAATGTAAAACCTCCTAGGAAACCACCATTGCCAGCTTGGGACTTGAACTTTGTGCTAGAAAAGTTGACACTCCCTCCTTTTGAACCAGCAGCAACAGCAGACCTACAGCATCTATCATGGAAAACTGCTTTCCTACTGGCAATAACCTCAGCAAGGAGGGTTTCTGAACTTCAGGCCCTAATGGCAGTACAACCCTTCCTAATCTTCCACCAAGATAGTGTCCATGAGAACTAATCCTACATTTATGCCTAAGGTGGTATCCAGAGTATCTTTAAACCAGGCAATCCACCTACCTACCTTCTTCCCCAACCCACAAAACAGAGGGGAAAGAATGCTGCATACCTTGGATGTACATAGACAGCTACGCTACTACCTGGACAGAACCAAAAGTAACAGAAAACTGACCAGCTTTTGTAGCCTATGCAACAGGAAGGGAAGGAAAAGCAATTTCCAAACAGACAATCTCCAAATGGATAGGAAATTGCATACGATTCTGTTACTCCTTCCATGGAAAACCAATTCCACAGAACATAAGGCCTCATTCTACAAGGGCAACAGCCACTACCACAGCCTTCTTACGAGGAGTGGCAACCAAGGACATTATTGAGGCGGCTACTTGGACCTCCGTGCATACATTTGCCAAGCATTATAATTTACCTCTGTATTCCAGATCCCGAGCAGGGTTTGCCACTGCTGTACTGCAAGGGATCCTAACCACACCATAAGTTCTTCTTCCTCCTCCCCTAGTTGGCTATGGTATTCTACCCAGTTGTTATGACTGCAGATGCATCCATGAAGGACATAGTACAGTTTTGTACCTACCATAAATGTAGATGTCCAAACTGGATAGCATCTGCAGTCAGGATTACCCTCCCTCCTTCCCCTCTGTGGTACTCCTAGGGTATTTACCCTCCTAATAGCTAGCTGGTGGGGGGAGTCTCTTATGGTGTATTTGTTTGTATATATGTACATACATGCTTATTTTTTGTGTTTGCCTTCTAGCCTTTTGGAAACATTGGCATTTATCCAAAATTTAGCCTTCCAAGAGGGCAACTGGCATCTGGGGCAAGAAACACTGAGGAAGATGGCGTCGGCTAATGCCTTTATACCCGAAGACCAGCAGAGATGACGTCGGGTGAAGTGCGACATCAGCCGAAGCCGGACCCAGACTTTGGAATCCGGCCGACCGAAGGGCTGCCTGACGACAGGACAACCCAGTTGTTATGACTGCAGATGCTATCCAGTTCGGACATCTACATTTATGGTAGGTACAAAACTGTACTTTATGACTGCAGTTGCATGTCTATCGGACATCTACATTTATGGTAGGTACAAAACTGTACTTTTCCTTATCTAGACTGGCTCATTACCCCTCCGACTAGGCATCAACTCATATGTGCAAGAGACCAGGTTCTCCAGACTTGCTCTTGTCTGGGGATTACCATAAACTATGACAAATCTCATCTGGAACCGACTCGGGTTTTAGAGTTTGTAGAAACTATTCTCAGTACAAACATTGCTTCCCTTCCATTACTGAGAGTTCAGACCATAATATTTTAAGTAAAAAAAAATAATATGCAGCACCTCAATTTCAGCCCTACCGGTCTTAACAGACTGTGGATCTATGGTGGCAGCAACAACATTAGTAGTACTTGACAGGTTTTACATTACAATTGATGTTAGCTACTCAGTGGTTGATTCTTTATCAACCCGTGTCGTACAAGATGAGAATCACTCATCTGCAAGAGAGATCTAAAATGGTGGATTCATTTAGATCAGGTTCTACAAAGTCGTTCATTCATTCCCCTCAGCCCAAAGCCATAGTGAACACGGACACTTCCTAGCTAGGGGGTGGGGCATTATCTGGGGAACACGGTCCAAGGCACCTGGTCCCCAAACGAGGCCAATTTCCATGTAAATGTCCTGGAGATTTGAGCATTGCTGTTAACAATGCAGGCATTTCCGAATGCTCGCCCTTTGCTTACAGTTGGAAAACATGTCAGTCGTTTGGTACATCAACAAATATGGTGGAACCAAATCCTACAGATTGTGTCAAGTAACTCTGAGTGTGGCAGTGGGTGATCTCTTCCAACTGCTTTCTTTTAGCAACGCACATTCCAGGGAAGTCCAACAGCAGACAAATTGAGCAGGTGCATTCTTCTACCTCACGAATGGTCTCTCAACAAAAAGATTGCGATCAGAATCTTCCAACAGTGGGGCCAGCCTTGCTGCGATCTATTCATGTCTCCCCAGAACAACGAATGCAGCAGCTACTTTTTCCTAACCCCCCCCCCCATAGGGGGAACCCCCGAGGGATGCTCTACTTCACGATTAGCCCCCTGGTCTCCTTTATATGTATCCTCTCACTTCATTAATTCCCAGATTTCTTCAAAAAGCTGCAAGGTCATCCTCATTGCCCCTTATTGGCCGCAACAAATTTGGTTTCCCTTCTTTTGGTCTCACCTAATTCAACAACCTTGGTTTCTGGATCCAACTCTGGACCTCCTGTCTCACCCAACAGACATGATACCTCCAGACAGTGAATCTCAGGCTTGACTGCCTGGTTCTTCCAGTTCCATTAACAGCCAAACAACCTGTGCTCTCTTCTCTTGTCAGTCATATTCTTTTGTCCTCCTGTAGAGCTTCCACCAGAAAACTATACCCCAGCAAATGGAAGAGATTTGTTTTTTAGGCTCAAAACCATAATGTTGAACCTTTCTCAGCCCTCATTCATAATATCTTGGAATTGTTAGCGCATCTTTTTGAAGAAGGAACTAGTTAGATGTCCTTCAAGGATGCATCTGCAGTCTTTACAAATGGGTTGTCCTGTCGTCAGGCAGCCCTTCGGTCAGCCGGATTCCAAAGTCTGGGTCTGGCTTCGGCTGGTGTCACACTTCACCCGACGTCATTGCGGCAGTTCTTCGGGTATAAAGGCATCAGCCGACGCCATTTTCCCCAGTCTTTCTTGCCGCGTGGCGCCCGAAGAAGAAGCTGTTCGCAAGTGCCGGTCGGTCAGATCCAGAGATTACTACTACCGAATATTACTTCGAAGACTTCTAAAAGCTAAGTACCCGTTGGGGACTCTTTCTTGCCTCAGCCGATGTCAGAGAAAGTGAATAACTGTTTATCTTGTGGGAAACAAATACCTCATAAAGATTTCCACTCCTATTGCATACATTGTTTAGGCCCAGACCACGACGTAGCAGCTTGTCTAGCCTGTGCCTCTTTTAACCGACGGACGCTTAGACGTCGGTCGGAGTTTGCTGAACAGATTTTCGCCCGATTTTGCTTATATTATGCCGCCGGATCCTCCGACTACGCAAATTACCAAAAGCAAAGAAAAGGACCGACACTCGCGGTCCGCGGTTTCGCCGAAACAGCGGTTAAGCAAACATGAGTGTCTCGGTTTCGTCGAAACCGAGCAAGCGTTCTTTCTTCAGCAAATCATGCCTTCTACCGAGGCCTCTTCTAACCTGGTAGAAACGGCTTCTGAAATCCAACCTTCTGTTGCGGTTTCACAGGATTTATCAGACACCATTCCCCTGGATATTTCAACTCCTGCACGTGGAGCTGCTAGGCCTCCTGCAGCTATGTCTATTAAGGCCTTTGCCAGGGCTAAAGCAGCCAAAGCATCAAAAACTGTGCCTGCCAAGCCCCCCTCTCACAGGCCCAGCACCAGCTCCCATATGCTTACTTTGGCTGAGGATCTCATCTCTTTAATTCGTGGAGCCCAACCTCATCCAGACAGGGCCTCTCTCCCTCCTCCAGAAAAGAGGCCTAGAGCAGAGCCCCCTGAGCCAGTATCCACAGATGATTCCTCTGATGACTCAGAACATACAGACCCTCCTGAGGCTGCTTTTTCTCCTTACGAAGACTCTGATGCTGAGGAGTCCATCCCTTCAGCCTCTCCTCCTGAGGAATTTTCCTTTGGGGAAACCTTGCATGCTATGAGGGAACAATTTCAGTGGCAGGGCCAAGATTTCTCAGACTCCAGAAAAAGGCTTAGGACCTTTCTACATTTGCCACAGCATAGGCCTTTAGCTATACCTCCAGTGCTTTCTGCTGTTGATGCATTTAATGATGCTTGCACTGCTCCTGATTCATTACCTCCAGCTCCTGCTAAGCCCGATAGGTTCTACAGGGTCCCGGACACTCATCACCATTTATATAAGGCTCCTTTTGCAGATCCAGAGACTATCTCCCAGGGTCCTAAAGCTGTAGCAGCTACTTCTACTAAAAACCCCCTCCCCTCTGAAAGGGAATCCAGGTCCTTAGAGAGATGGGGTAAAAAAGTTTACACCTCTGCTACTTTGTCAGCTAGAGCTTTGAACTGCCAATTTCATATGATTCAATATCAAGAGTTTATGTTTGACCAGTTGACTAAAAAGCTGTCCTCTGAAGAATCTTTAGATAAGAAATATGTTCAAGAAATGGTACATAACATACAGCAGGTTAGTAACCATTCTTTAAAATGTGGCTATGATGCACTGGAGGCTTCCTTTAGATCAGCCATGACTGGCACAGTTATCAGGAGACATGCTTGGCTGAAAGAACAGGCACTACCAGACCATGTCAAATCGAAGCTTTTGGATGCACCTATGGACAAGGTCAATTTATTTGGTTCTCCTGCGCAGCAGGTACTAAAAAAGATGGAAGAGAAGGCAAAATCTGTACAAACAGTGAAAGATTTCTTACAAGTTCAACCTCCAAGGTTTAGCAGGAACTGGCCCTCCAAGAATTGGTCCTTTCCGGACTCCTCTAGGGCACAAAGAGGCAGGAATAGGCGCTCGAGAGGCAGAAACCAAACCAGAGGTGCCTACAGGGGACGCCAGTGGCAAGGTAACAACCAGCGAGGCACGGATGCAGCCACCACCACCACTACAACAACTCAATCACAGTGACTTGGCGGTGGCACCGCCTACCAGGGAACAACTAGAAGCACCCTTAGGCGGAAAGCTAGCCTTATTTTCAAAGAACTGGCATTGCATCACAAGAGAAAAGTGGATTTTACAAATTATAGACCAAGGTTACAGGTTCCATTTCCATACTCTACCAGGAAAGAGAGGAATGCCAAACCTGCCACCTACTCAAAGGACAGAAGCTCTAAAGCAAATATCTCAATTATTAAGAATGAGAGCTGTAGAAAAGGTACCATCTTTGGAGCAAGGAAAGGGATTTTACTCCAGACTCTTCCTGGTACCAAGAAAAGAAAACAAATGGAGGCCTATTCTAGACCTGTTCGTTTTAAACACATTCCTCATTGTTCCAAAATTCAAAATGCTGACCCTACAGCAGCTTCTTCCCATGCTGGGCAAGGAGTCTTGGCTGGTAACTCTAGATCTCAAGGAGGCATACCTGCACGTCCCCATAAGACCAATTTGCAGAAGATACCTCAGATTTCTTGCAGGATCAGAGCATTATCAATTCTCAGCATTGCCCTTTGGCTTATCTACTGCCCAGAGTGTTCACGAAATGCCTGGCATCAGTAATCGCTCATTGCAGACTTCAGGGGATTCAAATCTATCCCTACCTGGACGACTGCCTGATACAAGCGGACAACAAAATCAAACTAACAGAAGACCTACAAAGAGTCATTTACCTGCTGCAAGCCCTGAGATATACAGTCAATATAAAGAAGTCAAGGCTGATTCCATCCCAAAGAATAACCTTTCTGGGTGCAGAACTGGACACATCAAAACAAATGGCATCCTTAACTGCAGAAAAGAAAGAGCAGCTTCCTCTCTACTTCTTGGCATTAACAAAGCAGAACCATCTAACTGCAAGAAAAGTGCTGCAAGCTCTAGGCTTCATGGCATCCTGCATAATACTGGTCCCTCATGCCAGGCTGCATATGAGAAAGCTACAATGGTACTTAAAGAATTTGTGGTCTCAACACAAGCACAGCCTAGAAACCAAAATTCCAATGATTCCCTGCCTGAAGAAAGAGTTCCTATGGTGGGCTCAGGCCTGCCAATCAAACTCAGGATTGCCCTTCTGCAAAAGTCAACCAAGACAAACCATCACGACAGATGCCTCAGACCTCGGTTGGGGGGCACACATGCTGGACAAGTGCATTCAAGGCCTATGGACTCAAGACCAGCTGCACCTGCACATAAATCTAAAGGAAATGATGGCAGTAAAATTGGCAATCCAGGCATTCAGACCTTTTCTCCAAGAAGGTCAGTTGATAAGGACAGACAACACCACAGTTATGTGGTACATCAACAAACAGGGAGGCACACACTCATATCCTCTATGCCGGCTGGCACTGGACCTATGGGATGTGGCTCTGAGCTACAACATTCAGTTACAAGCAATTTATCTACCAGGGAAGGAAAACATACTAGCAGACATATTAAGCAGAACTACAACAGATGCCCACAAATGGATGCTGCATCCAGGCATCTTCAAAGCCATCACAAGAGAATGGAGATTACCACAAATAGACTTGTTTGCATCCCCACTCAATCACCAGCTAAAGAAATTCTGCACAAGGACGTACCACCCACTTGCTTGGAAGGTGGACTCCCTATCTTTCAGTTGGAAAAGCCTGAGAGCATACGCATTCCCACCACTTCCTTTGATGCACAAGGTGCTTCTGAAGATCAAAGAGGAACGTCCGAGGATCATTCTGATAGCTCCAGACTGGCCAAGACAACATTGGTATCCATTGCTGAGGAGCATGTCCCGGGAACAAAGATGGACACTGCCCCTGATCCCATTACTGTTAACACAGAACAACTACAACATCCTGCATCCAAACCTGAAAACTCTGCAGCTAACTGCCTGGAACATTACATGACAACAATTAACCCAAATTTATCCCAAAGGGTTAAGGACATAATCCTGGAGGCTCGTAGACCTTCAACAAGAAAGAATTATGCAGCAAAATGCAGCAAAATGGAAAAGATATCTCATTTGGAGTACTGCAAAGGGGCAAGATGTGACACTGGTGAACATAGCCAACATCCTGGAGTACTTGGCAGAGCTCTTCCATACAGGCCTGTCCTATTCTTCCATCAAGATACATGCCTCAGCTATTTCTGCAGAATACAGCTTGGATCCTCCTGTCTTCTCACATCCTCTGCTCAGACAGTTTCTGAGAGGAATTAAAAATGTGAAACCTCCCAGAAAACCTCCATTGCCAGCATGGGACTTGTACTTTGTGCTAGAAAAATTGACACTTCCCCCTTTCGAACCAGCAGCAACAGCAGAATTACAATACTTATCCTGGAAGACTGCATTCCTGCTGGCAATAACTTCAGCAAGAAGGGTCTCTGAACTACAGGCATTGATGGCAGTGCAACCCTTCCTGATCTTCCATCAAGATAGAGTGTCCATGAGAACAAATCCTACATTTATGACTAAGGTGGTATCCAGAGTCTCTTTAAATCAGGCTATCCACCTTCCTACATTCTTCCCCAACCCACAGAACAGGGGAGAAAGGCTACTACATACCTTGGATGTACATAGACAATTACGCTACTACCTGGACAGGACAAAAACCAATAGAAAAACTGACCAGCTTCTGGTAGCATATGCAACAGGAAAGGAAGGAAAACCAATTTCAAAACAGACAATCTCCAAATGGATAGGAAATTGCATTAGATTTTGTTACTCCTACCATGGAAAGAAAACTCCAGAGAACATCAGGCCTCACTCCACAAGGGCTACAGCCACTACCACAGCTTTCTTACGAGGAGTGGCTACCAAGGGCATTATAGAGACTGCTACTTGGACCTCCGTGCATACATTTGCCAAGCATTACAATTTACCTTTATACTCTAGATCCCGAGCTGGTTTTGCCACTGCTGTTTTGCAAGGGATCCTAACTACACCATAATCTCTACTCATTTCCTCCTCCCCTAGCTTAGCTATGGTATTCTACCCATTTGTAAAGACTGCAGATGCATCCTTGAAGGACATAGTACAGTTTTGTACCTACCATAAATGTAGATGTCCGATAGGAATGCATCTGCAGTCAGGATTACCCTCCCTCCTTCCCCTCTGAGGTACTCCTAGGGTATTTGCCAACCTTCAGCTAGCTTGGGGGGGATCTATTATGGTGTATTTGTTTGTATATATGTATATACATGCTTATTTTGTGTGTTGCTCTCTACTATTTGGAAACTTTGGCATTTATCCAAATTTAGCCATCCAAGAGGGCACCTGGCATCTGGGGCAAGAAACACTGAGGAAAATGGCGTCGGCTGATGCCTTTATACCCGAAGAACTGCCGCAATGACGTCGGGTGAAGTGCGACACCAGCCGAAGCCAGACCCAGACTTTGGAATACGGCCGACCGAAGGGCTGCCTGACGACAGGACAACCCATTTGTAAAGACTGCAGATGCATTCCTATCGGACATCTACATTTATGGTAGGTACAAAACTGTACTTTCTGCTGTTCAAGTACAATTAGCAGAGATTTCCAGTCTTCATGTTGGAGTAAATGGTTCTCCTTTAGTGTCCCATAAGTTGAGCAAAGCTTTTTTGAAAGGCATTCTACTCTTAAGGCCCTCCTTGGGACCTATACCTTGTACTGCAGTCTCTTGCACCATCTTCCTTTGAACCCTCAGCTGCAGGCAAACTCAAATATCTTTCATGGAAGATCATTTTCTTAGTGGCCATTACGGCGGCCAGAAGAATTTCTGAGATCCAAGCACGGTGCTGAAAACCTCCATACTTGATTTTCCATAAAGACAAAGTTACCTTGTGTATCAACCCATCATTTCTTTCAGAGGTGATGTCAGAATCCAATATAAATAGATTAATTTGCCGGTATTCTTTATTTCTAAATTTCCTAACAAAGGAGAATACATATTGCATGTATTGGATGTTCATAGACCGTTGCGTTTTTTACATAGGACAACAAAAATCAGAAATTCTGATCAATTGTTTGTATCGTATGTGGAACCTACATTGGGTAAACCAGTTACCAAAGTTACTCCATCTAGATGGATAACAAATTGCATTTCCTTTGTATATAAAAATTGGACATTGCTCTGACAAAACCTGTTCAAGCCAACTCTACCAGATCCATAGCAACTTTCTTAGTTTTTCAATTCAGAGTGTCCATGGATGACATTTGTGCAGCAAGTTTATGCTTGCCTCTTTGTAGAATATGAGGAATGTTTTTGGCATCTGTTTCCTCTTCTGAGAAATCCATTTTGTGTGATTTGGTTGTTACTGTTTCTCAATTGGCTACCCAGTGTTTTAAATATGTATATGATTCTGCTAATGCCATTTCCAGGGCTGCTGCCACTAGAAATGTTATGAAGAGGTTTTCTTGAAAATGTTTAAAAACAATTGAATAAAATTTTGCATTCTTGATTGGATAGTGAGATCCCACAAAAAGCAGGACCCCCCACCTCAAACAAAGGACAGTCTAAAGTCTGAATGACTGTTGCAAGACCCCCCCCCCATCCTTAGTCCCTTAATCCTTCTAGAAAGCCTGAAACTCCATTTCTCTCTCTCTCTGTGGTAACAACTTCAAGACAGATGGGTTTTGAGAGTAATTCATCAAGGTTATAGTTAGTAATGGGAGTCTCTCCCTCCATTCCGAGGGATTCCCCCTCAACTGTCAGAGCAAAAATCTTTTCCCTCATGTCAGTCAGCATTTCCTCTCCCAGGGAGTGATAGAGGCTGTCCCTTCTCCTCATTTAGGATAAAGGTTTTATACAAGGATGTTTCTGGAGCCAAAGAAAGAAGATTCTTGGAGACCAGTTCTGGATCAAATTTTCTTTGTTTTCTGAACCAGTGCCCATCTTCAAAATGTTGTCTTTTTAGAACTTATTATTACTTATTCCCTTTTTTGAGTTTTCTAGTAACCTTATATTTGAAAGATGCATATCCTCACATTCCTATAAGACTAGATTTCAGAACTTTGTTAAAGTTTTCTTTTTCTGGACCACATTATCTGTTTTCTTTATTATACTCTATCCACTGCTCCTAGAGTATTCAGTGTCTAAGCTCATGTGATAGTCTTCTGCACACTGCAGGGTATTCACAATTTTCCTTGTTTAGAGTAGATTAAATGCTTTCTTTGCAGTCTTTTTTAAAGTGTCAGGAATCTCTCACCTGTGTAAAGCGATGTTCACAGATTCGGATTCCAACAGAACTTGGAGAAATTTGTCTGCCTTCTCACAGGATTGTTTTCCTGGAGTTCTCTTGGACACATCTGTTGAAAGAGCTTTGCTTCCACAGAAAAAAAGTAAATGTGTATCTAAATCTGTTTGGGAGTTTTTTTCCACTTAATCTACTGTCTCACCAAGGGAACCCTCAGGATTTTGGGTCTCATGGCATCTATGATTTTCATGACAACTCTTGCAAGACTATGCATGAGAAAAATCCACTGGTACTTGAAATCTGTATGCTCCCAACTTCAACATCCCCTGACATTTCAGATTCCAATTTTGGAGTTTGTGGTTTGTAACAAAAAAGGCAAGCCAAAACACAGAAACAAAAAAACAGACTGTTCTTATAAGTGCTCTTAACTCTCCAGTCACCTGTGGTCCCAGCTACATCTCTACAAATATTTACAGGCAACACCACAGTGATGTGGTAAATAAAAAAGCAGGGGGGATTATATGTTGCAGACTACCCATGGTGGCCTCAGCTATAGCTTTTCAGCACAATCTCATTCTACAGGCATCTTACATGCAGTCAGAGAAGAATTGTGAGGCAGGTAAACTGAGCAGGACCAGGACAGAAACTGAATCAAGATTTTTTTCCGGGAATTAATTCAGCTGTGGGGAATACCTCAAATAAATCCTGATGCCTCCACTTACAACAATCAGTTAATGAAAATCTGCTCCATGACTCTTGTGCAAGGAGGCCTGGAAGGCAGATGCTTTTTCGTTTCCATGGACGGGAATGTTTCTGTATGCTTTTGCACCCCTTCCGTTATGAAGTGTTAGAAGGACTCCCCATCAATTGTTATCATGACTCCTTTCTGGCCCAGCCAGCAATGGATCTGATATTTTCTATTTTCATCGGATTCACCATTTGGGATGTCAGATTGACCTCAATGCCTTATACCAGAGTATTGCCTCCGAGAGCTCTGATTCTTCCCCTACCCACAATTCCCTTCTTCTAACTGAGTTACCTCAGATCTCGTTTGCCACCTTTTCGACCAGACTTGTCCTCTGAGATCTCCAAGCGTTCACAATAAGTGAAAGCAAAAACTTTGTTAAAATTGTTCTACTCCTCTCTTTCCTTATAGTATTGTTATTTAGAATTAGAATTAAGTTAAATTTTAGGGTTAATATAGGTAGTTTTGAAATTTTATAGCTTGCATAAGTGTGTTAACCTATACAAATTTCTAGTAGTGTTACTTAACTTTCAATCTCCTTTCATATATTTTGTTTAGGTATCACTTGTGTTTCCTAAATGACAATAAAGTTTCTTTGAATCCTGAATCGGTCATCATAGCTATAGGTATTTAGGTTTTAAATTTTCGTATAGTAGAAAGAAACAAAATACTTATTCTAAGTTAGTTTGTAAGGTTTTTTTTTTCTATAAATAGTTTTAAGAGAGATAGTACCTATAGTTAAAGTATCAGTTTGTTAGTTTTCTTGTGTGTTGTTCTGATGAATGAGAAACCTGCTGGGTTCAAAAAATGTTTGATTTGTGTACACAAAATCCCTCCCCAAGACCCACAGTTCCCTTTGTGTCTGTTGTTTAGTTGCTTCTCATCTTCAGACTAGCTGCAATGTCTATGCTTCATTTGGATTCAGAGCCCTTCAAGGCAGGAAATGAAAGAAAAGTTGATTTTCAAGAAATTGCTTCCCCTTCAGACAGGGTCTACCATAATGTACTCTGAAACCAGACCACCATCTACATCTCACTCTACTGAGAAGAGGAAGGAGGAGGAGAGACGGATCTTAAAGAAAAGCACCAACAAAAATCACCAGATAAGAAGAGACAAGAATAGAAGAGTGGAAAAAGGCAGAAAAGTTTAGAAAAATTACCCCGGATCCATCTAGTATCCCGGGTCCAGCCCGTAAGTTGTCCAGGCAGTCAGATCCATCTGCAACTCTGGATTTGAACTCCCTCACCAAAACCTACCTTTCACGGTCTGGTTGGTCCACCGTAAGTCTTATTATTGAGGTAGATGTTGACCAGATGATAAATTCTTCAGGACACAGATTCTGCTGGGGTTCCTCCAGGCACTGTGCCCTAGAGGAAGGCTGGGAATGGGCTTTTGACCCCGTCCCACCTCATTCCAACACTGACTCCTTTCTTGGAGATGGTGCTCATGGGTCCAAACGCTTCTGGTTTACTTTTGTTGTACCTGATGGCCCTTGAGATTTCAGCTTCTTCCCTTCCTCTTTTGAATGTGATGTTTTTGGGTCAAGATGAGTCCTGGAAATAGGTTCATAGATGTTTTCTATGCTAATGACCCCAAGGGCCTGTTTAAGCCTAGCCATGCACCCCAAATCTCTGACAAGTTCTGATGCCCTTGGTGTAAGTGTAATCATGGGCCAGGGAGATGAACCATTTACAAGTTACCCAAGTCCATTAGAGACATGGGTGCCAAACCAGGGATAAATTTCTGGTTTCCCATCCAGTTGTCAAGTTGCACTTGAATTGGGTTAGGTAGGAACTCTGCTTCACATGGAGTGGGAGTCTGTTCCATAGACTGGGTAGTCTCTGAGATACATACCTATCTCCCAGCATGTCCTGTTTATATCACAGGTAAGGTATAAGTCTTTAGAACAGATAATTCTGGTGGTGTTTTGTGGAGATGCAGGAGGTCAATCAGAGTGGGTCTGACAATGTCCTGTATGCCAGGCATAGATCTCCCCTCAAAAGCCTGTGAGAGACAGAATACAGGGATAGGGCCTTGAGGCGGTCTGCATAGGACATTTTACTTATGCCCTGTATATTCTTTTAGTGAGGAACTTCTGTGGGTGTTCCAGTTGTTGGAGATGACTGGTTAAGTACATTCTCACACACTCAGATGGACCTTCTGCTTATCCAAAAAAACAAACAGCACCAGAATTCCTGCCTAACCCAATTCAAGTGTGACTTGTACAGTTGGATGTGGAACAGGAAATTCATCCCTGATTTAGCACCTTTGTCTGTAATGTGCACAGGTAGCCTGTAAATGGTTAATCTCCCAGGCCCCTGCTTGGAAATGTTTCATCTCCCAAGTCCCTACTTACAGCAATCAAGGGTGCCAGAACTTGTCAGAGATATGGGATGCAAGGCCAGGCTTAAAAAGGCCCTTGTGGTTGTATTAGCCTACCAAGCGCCTATGTATTCTGCCAAGTATGCAACAAAGTCCTGAAGGTTTAGGCTTTTTTCTTGGAAATGTTGGCACAGATATTTTTAAAACCCAGGCAAACTTCAAAATAATTTTTCCTCTGGTGGGCAGCAAATGTTGGCGGTGTGATGGGGAAGAAAGATTTAATGTTTTTTTATGAGTGTAATTAGCTGGTATAGTTTAAAAATTCCCTACTGGGGGAGCAAATGACTGTAACTAAGGAATTATTCTTTTGAGCTGGGACATAAAATCTGAATTACCTAGAGTTGATAAGGCATTTTATATTTTAATTCTATAGACTGCAAAAAAAAGCAATTACTAGGGAATTGAAATCATCTAAACCAACTGTATGGAATATTGCAAAATGACATAAAATAAAGTAAGTAGGATCTTTAGAAAAGGGAATGATAAAAAAACATAGAAATGGAATTTATGGGAGCAATACTTGCAGAATAATGTTCAGGAGGTGGAGTGAAGTCTGTCCTAGGAACTGAGCTATTTATGTAATGGTGGACTAAATTAAAGTTATTCTGAAGAAAGAAAACATGTAATGGTACTTGCGTATTATTGCAACCACATTCCAAATCTGTGATAATTGTTGAAATTATGGTCAGACTACTCATTCCAAATCTGTGATAATAGTTGAAATTATGGTCAGATGATTCATTCTCCTTAATTTCATGAATTCTGACAGATTACAAACCTGGATGCAATAATACCAAAGTACTGTTTTCAGATGATAGTTGATCGCTTTTATTGTAGTACTTTGTATGCTGTATTTTTACCCTGGTTACTTTCGTCGACTGCAGTCGTCATGTCAAATGAAAATTAAATGTTTAAACTGTGTCCTAACAAAAATCTGCTCATCAGTGTATGAAATCATACCCTCTTACACATTGTTTGAATTGTTCTGAGGTATCAGTGCACCCTTTTAGTGTTTTTTTTTTTTTTTTTTTTTTGTGTTGTTTGAGGTATTCTAGGCTCAATTTAACCACAAGAAAAACAATTCTTCCTGTTTATACATTTAAATCGGAGGTCATGTGCTGTGCTCTTGGGTACTCTGTACACTGTCACTTGTAAATTTACATTTTTGTTTGCTATTTCCAATATTGTCATGTTAAAGAAATCTGCAAGGCACATTTTTTTTTATTCCACACAATCCTGTCAAACCATGTGTGTCAAAATAACTGCAATCCGATGGCGCAACATATTTCAGCAAAAATCAGTTTCAGGTTCCTTGCATGACAAATATATTTGCAGTTTGTTTACTGAGTAGGTGAACTGGTCTGCTGACCCTCTTCAGTCAGGGCGTAGGTAAAAAGGATTGCAACAGATGATCTACACGTACAAATATTTATATAATCTACTAAGAGAAAAGATGCAAGACAAAAGTGTTGCATAAGAGGTAAAAAAAAGCAAAGTATGTCATCACAGTACATTTTTTTTAAACCAGAATCACAGAAGAAAAATCACTACTTATATATGAATATTTTCATATGTTTTCGGCAAATACATTTCTCAGTATAATCACAACCACCATCAACTGTCAAATACATTGATTATACTGAGGGAGGCATTTGCCAAAACCGGTCTATGTTTGTCGGACCAGTTTTTTACATTTATGGTTTTAATGCATTTTGGTACTTCCATATTAAGGAGAATGAGTCGTTTGACTATAATTTCAACAATTATCACAGATTTGGAACATGGTTGCGATAATACACAAGTACCCATGTAATAGATGTAAATGAAAGTTATTTTTTTATTTTCTATTAATGTGTGTATGTCTGTCTTAAGTGATAATTTAATAAAAGTGTTAAAAAAAAAAAGACTGATAGAACTTAGCCCAACTTAAAGAATGTTCCCAGGTTACATAACCCAACCCATTTTAACAATAATGCTATGCTAACTTGGACCCTTCTACACATCTGTTCTGTTGCACTAACAGTTTCCTCAACAAGAGAAAGGCCCCTGCACTGCTCTTCATTAACAGTTACTATGAAGTGTCACTAGCTCAGGCATATGATGCCCTAATGTCATGGGCATTAAGCAACCTTTCCCAATACAGCAGTGCTCTGTTATAGGTTCGGGGGTTTATAGATAAACACTAGGCTATCAATCTAATAACTATTACAAGCTTATCAGAGGTTAGAATCAAACCCTGTACCTTTTGTCTGTGAGGTAAAGACCATTATGCCAACCCCACCTCAAAATGGTGGCACATCTACTCTTCAGAGACATCTGCTAGGCTAGCTGCCTTTATGGCTCATTTTAAGCATAGTCAATTTTCCTTTCAAACATAAGAATCAAACCTTGTGGCTGTGAGGGTAAACTCTTTAACCGTTATACCAAACCCCCAACCCTTTTTAAATGTTGTTCTTGCAGATGATATTGTGATCTGTAGTGAGAGCAGGGATCAGGTTGAGGAGACCCTGTAGAGGTGGAGATATGCTCTAGAGAGGAGAGGAATGAAGGTCAGTAGGGCTGAGACAGAATATATGTGTGTAAATGGAAGAGAGGGTAGAGGAATGGTGAGGATGCAGGGAGTAGACTTGGTAAAGGTGGGCAAGTTTAAGTACTTGGGATTAACAGTTCAGAGTAATGGTGAGTGTGGAAGAGAGGTGAAGAAGAGAGTACAAGCAGAGTGGAATGGGTGGAGAAGGGTGTCAGGAGTGATTTGTGACAGATGGGTACCAGTAAGAGTGAAAGGGAAGATCTACAAGAGGATAGTGAGACCAGCTATGTTATATGGGTTGGAGACAGTGGCATTGACAAAAAGGCAGGAGTCAGAGCTGGATGTGGCAGAGCTAAAGATGTTAAGATTTGCACTGGGTGTGACTAGGATGGACAGGATTAGGAATCAGTATATTAGAGGGTCAGCTCAGGTTGGATAGTTTGGAGACAAAGTAAGAGAGGCGAGATTGTGTTGGGTTGGACATGTGCTGAGTTGGGACGCTGGGTATATTGGGAAAAAGATGCTAAGGATGGAGCTGCCAGGTAAGAGGAAAAGAGGAAGGCCTAAGATAAGGTTTATGGATGTGGTGAGAGAGGACATGCAGGCAGTTGGTGTGACAGAGCAAGATGCAGAGGATAGGAAGAAATGGAAAGAGATGATCCGCTGTGGCGACCCCTAACTGGAAAAGCCAAAAGATGATGATGACTAGACCAGCTGCCCTTGCAGGTCATTTTAAGTGTAGTCAGTGTTTTTCAGTAGTGAGAATCAAACCCTGTATCATTTGTCTGGAAGTTAAATAGCTTAACCACTATGCCAACTTCCCTGTGATTATTAAAATATTAGTCCAAGTTCTTGAAGTAGAGATTAAACCCTCTGCCTCCTGATAGTTGTGGTTTCACTGACGAGTGTGTCACCTACTGAGCTGCTGTGATAAATATGACACGTTCATAAGGCTATCTTGCAGATGTGTGTGCAGAATTCAAGTGCCAGTGATCACACACAGCTGTAATAAGATTCACATACATGTTAGAATGATTCCTTGTTCTGTGCCAACCAGTTTCGTTTCACTATTGTCTAAAATGCTCTTGGCTAGACCCGTGTACTAGAAGTGTGCATTAGCTGTAAGCTTAGGAGTTAAATGCTGTCTTAGTGATGTTTGATTCCTCAGTCACTGTCTCTGCTTCACAGGATTTAAAGCATGTGGGTCATGTGACCCACTGACCCAGTTGTGACACAGTAAATCCCTTGCATCTTTCACAGCTGCAAACAAAGCAACAGGTGTCTGGCAAATGTTGATAGTGAAGATGACCTGAAGGATACACATCAAGTCACCTGAGAGATTCCTTCCCCCCTTCACTTCTGTGTGAAAATAGAAGTAAACAACCTCCAGACGACAGCTAAAGAACAGGTGAAGTCTGTTGCCATTCATTCCAGATGAGAACAGGTAACAGAATTAGGAGCACAAGAACACCATACTAATTATTTTCCGCCTCCTTACTGGAATTATCTGGATCTGCTTGAAGAGATTTATACTTGTGTTGCTGAAATTAATCTTTCCTTACCTCTTGTTTTCCTCGCTGGGTTTTATGTTGCTGTGGAATGTGTTTCAAAAGCTAAACATTTTAGTTGAGGTTGCATTGGAAAAAAGGTCCCCCCACCCCATTTTCGTCAACTGGCTAACATTAAACTTGTGTATTTGCGGAAGTGAAGATGACTGTAATATTCACATGCCATGGAAGGAGCTGCCTATTGTCAGATGGTAAAGTGTATGCATAAAAACATGAAACAGCCAGCTAAAGAGGGCTTTGCTTGTCTGTTGCATTTTGAATATGTATTCTATCTTTGCTGAAACTCTGAGAAACCTTGATGCTATGAATCTGCTTTGGTAGCTTTGCTGATTGTTTAATGTTGCCTGTTTTGGAAGTTCCAGTGTGATAGTAGTGCTGGCTTTATATATATATATATATATATATATGTATAATGTGGGTATATATGTTAAATAACAGTTAATAAACCTGCAAGGATTTAGAAGCGAACCTCCAAGTCATTTCTGCAGTAAATCAGATTCTGAATTCCCTGGTGTTGTCTTTAAATTTCTTACAACTTGTTTAACAAAAGTTATTTCAAACACTGAATTTGTACTAGCTGCATTTTACCTTATCCTACTGTTTCCCACCATCAGTATTTGAGTGGTAAAGCAGAAGTGTTTATTTGTTCAGAGCAGGTGAGACATCTCAGTTGTCTTTACTGCAGTTTGTTCCCTTGACAGTAAGTGCAGTTTAGTAAACAAGTATATGTTAAGATTCATGGCAGCGAGGAATTTTGTTATGCAGGCTTTAATTGAGCTACCAAGATGTACTACAACTTGTAATATAGAGAACAAAGAATGTGTAACTTAGCACTGGCATGACAGAATAAACCAGCTTAGTGTAAATCATGTTGTGACGATTGGGGAGAGATGGGCGAAGGGTGCCAGCCTAGTCAAATAGAATTTGATATAGAATTATGGCGTTTGTAAATAAATGTAAAATACAGGCATGTTTTTTGAGTGTAAAGAATAATGTGAAATGTGGAACTGCAAAATGTGACAACATTGCACTCTACTGGCCCAGTGAAGCATGTTGTACCCTTACATGTTAGAATTCGGCTCCAGGGCGGCTGGATGAAGATTTCATGCCCATTGTTTTAAGGCTAAAGTTTATGACTAGAATTTAGATGTGGAAGGTGCTTTATTGCTCTGGTTTCTGTTAGCATATACATGTGAAATGTCTTGTATTGTTGTAAGTTTCTGAGGAGGCATTAGATTGCTAAATAATGCAGTTTATGGCCTGAGAACTCAGACCAGGTGTTAAGATGATGCAATATGAATACTGGGAAAACCTAAGTGCCAAAAATGATGTAATTTTGGGTGGGCCTTAGAGACATGTTTGTTAGTAACGTTTAAATACTATTTCTCACAAGAGACAAAAAAGCATTTTGACTTTGGACGTCCGACTTACCATTACTCTGCCTTATGCTCACATGTAAGTTAGCACTGTGATTTTTTGTAGGAATAGTTAAAGCTAGCAAAGATTAATTGGGTATTTTTCTTTGAAATCAGACCCGTCCTACTGTATTATTTTAAGTTTGTGTGATCTCTGAACTCCTAGATATCTCTGTGTTGTAGTAGTTTTGTCTTGTGTTTTACTTATTTATTATTAAATATTTTTAAAACCTACCTGTGGCTGATTTGTGTCGAGGGAAGCTCTGGAGTACATTGCATATTTATAAAGGTTATTGTAATAGGCCACTCTATAGTAAGCCTTGACTGTTAGTCATACTACCATTGGATATAAATATTGCACAGTAATTGGACACCCTTTTAAGGGCCTTTTAGAAGCTGATATTATTAACTGGGTAGTGGCAGTAATTACTACCGTATAGTCCGGGTAAAGGGGCACAGTTGGAGAATCTGTCTGTGAAGTTGTATGAATACTTATCTCAAAGTGTGTGTTGTCAGCTACTTGGCAGGGGCACGAAGCACTGGTTGGACAGAGAGGGTACTGGAGGTTTTAGCTTGCCCAGTTAAGCTGAGACCTGGACCCTATAGCTGTGCCAGTGGGGAGTCTTATTGGGTACCTGGTGAGCAAGGGAGCAACCAGTCCCAAACTGACTTGTGATCTCTCTGTGCACTTAAGGGAAATTGTACTTTACTGTTTGTGTTGGTTATCCTTTCCTCTTCTAGGAGATGACCTCCCTGGTGTTAGTGGTGAGGATTGAGGCTCCTTGATTGCTGGGCCAGGGCACGGTAGTCACACATGTTACACACATGAATACAACAACAGCTGCGGGTAACGAGGCAGTGTTTCACAAAGGGCCACTCGTGCATCTTGTTGGGTTTCAGGGGCAGTGCAGAAGTGTGCTCAGTTTTGACTCCTACATAAAGATTTGCAGCCCCGGGCATCAGGATGGGGAGAGGTGATATACAGCTGTCACCCCTGAAAGCTAGCAGAGTGATAGCCTATGCCTTGCTTCCTGACAACACGCACATACATATACTCACTCCTGTTTCCATTGCAGAGTGCAGCCAGAATGTAGCTGTAGCCGTCTGTGATGGAGTATGCCTAATTGCAGAGTGTACAGCTATCGTTTGACACAGGTAAGATGCCACTGTGGGCCACTGTGGGGACTGATTTGTATCAGTGATATCTGAAAATCCATTCCGATGTTAAGACCTAAAAAGCAGAAAGAAATTGAAGCTTTCTCTGATTTTGTGATTCCACAGATTGCCCACCCTTCTTTTGCAAACTGTCATTTTAACCCTTAATACAAGTCCATTTCCTGATCTTCATCGTAGTAGTAATCTTTCAGATCAGAGAGCTAGAAAATGCTACTAATTCTCACTTGTAGAGGCTCTACAGTGTAATCCTTTATCAGACCTCAATGCTCCAAGTGAGGAAGAGTATTTTCCTTCTCAGTAATGCATTAGCCATATTTAGTCGCAAAAGTTATGTTTTAGCTAAACTGCAACATGTAGCTAACCTGGTTAGGTTGTCAGGGCATCCCTATTTACTTTTTCCTAGTTTAGTGTAATCCTGTCATGTTTTGCCGTGCCTCTCCTGTTTCAGTATGTGCTATCTCTTTATCTGTATACATATCTTATCAGTGGCATATACTGTGAGGATGTTAATATACAGCCAAGGTGAAAGTGAGGTAGAAGCTCTACAGATGGAAATTAAAAAGAAACAAGAAAACAGAAGCCATCTGAGTTCTAAATGCAGTAGTGCCCCTGCCCCCCCGAAACTGAGAGAAGATCTGGCATATCCCTTAGCTAACCTGTTGAAATTGATGCCTCATTGCCAGGCTAAATCCACACAGGGCACAAACTGGATCAAGGGAAGAGTGAGGACTTAGTAGACACTTAGTCTGATGTTAGTTGTGAATAAAATGATGACAGGGGTGCTGTAAGAGATGCCAGAAACTTTCCCAAAGCAGAAGAGAGAAACGAGATCCAGCATTGTAGATGCTGAAATATGGAGAGAACCACACCTGCTGTAGTCTAATTCATTGCATTTTACAAAGGTGGCCCTGGGGAAAAAAGTGTAATACTGTTAGTGTCCAATATATTCCTAAATAGGAAAGAGTAAAAGCACAAGAGATACATTACCTTAGGTGAGGCAACTGATTGATTTGTATTAATGGCACAACTTATCTGTGAGCTAACCTGTAGAACAGACAAGAAACTCAATGTATTTATTGAAAAATGCTTTTAAAGTGGCAGTGGAAATTATGTGGACTTAGCTGTAGCTACCTCCATAGTCATGGAAGATGTGATAAGTCCGCAGGTACTTACCCTAAAGCAGAGAGTTAGGAGGCATGGGTAGAAAAGAGGACTGTATGTAGGAATAGTTAAGAGGAATTATGACTCAATTAAACAGAAGAATACGCTGAGCATGATGTCAGTGTTTGGACCACGGCTTAGCATGGAAGGATGAATAGGGTGCTGAAAAATAACACGATTAGACAGAACTGACAAGTGGACAGGAATTGTGTGAAAGGTGCTCTGGTGAGTTTAATCATTTGAGCTGCAGTCTGCAGCTAGTAATTACTACTGTGTCCTCCTGGTCTCTATTTTTGTCTAGTCTGACATTTTAAACTTTAACATAGCACATGGATAAGAGGCAATTTGGACCTGCTTGCTGATGACAGGGTGAGTGTGATGGTCGTCATAGGATGAAGGAAGACAACTGCAGTATGATTCTTATAAGCTAATGAAGTAGAAATGCAAGATGTTCATCATGTTACCCTGCTGCAGTCATCACACTTGGGTTATCCTGCAGTCGGCCCGAATTCCAAAGTCTTAGTCCGGTGTCGGTTGCTGTCGCTTCTTCCCTGACGTCAGTGCGCCAGGGGTATATGAGAGGCATCCGACACCATTTTCTTCAGTCTTTCTTACTGCGCGGTGCCCGAAGCAGAAGCAGTTCGCAAGTGCTGGTCGGCCGACACCTGAGATTTTCGAATCGAGTTTCAGTCCGAAGTCTTCAAAGCTAAGCACCCCGTTGGGGAACCTTTTCTTGCCTCAGTCCGATGTCAGAAAAAGTTAACAATTGCATTTCTTGTGGGAAGCAAATACCTCATAAGAACTTTCATTCTTTTTGTATAACTTACCTAGGCCCAGACCACGACGTCACTGGTTGTCAGTTTTGTGCTAGGTTCAATAAGCGAACTATTAAGAGATGCTTTGATTTCGCACAACACTACTTTGGTAGGAAATTTAATTACACTATGCCGTGGGAGCAACCGACTACCGGCGTGCATAAAAAAACGCAAAGATAAAGAAAGGCAGCCTAGATCCAAGCCAGACTCCGAGCCCTCGGCTGGGCCGGTTCTCCGGTTTTCAGTGAGGCGCCTACGCAGCCCCTGGCTACCGCTGAATTGGATCCCCAGACCGCTTCGGATTCTCCAGCAGAGAGTTCTAGGCCGACAGCCATTTTCTTTAGGCCCTACCGATGACATTGCAGTAGGAGAAGCCGGTGCTGTAGAAACACCTTCGGTTTCTGAAGGTGTCTTCAGACAGACTACTCTCACCATAAAATCTTATGCTAAGCTTAAGACTCCTCTAAAACCAAAAAAGACTACTCTTCAGTCTCCAGGTCAAGGCCCTATGCCTAAGAAACAGATGCTTAAAATGGCTGAAGATTTAATTTCTTTGATCAGGGGTTCCCAACCACCCCCCCAACAAAAGGCCTAGACAAGAGGAGGATTATGTCTCCTCTGATCAAGTGTCTGTTTCCTCAGGCTCCTCTGAGGAACAGGATTACTCCTTTCCCCCTTATGAAGATTCTGATGCTGAAGATTCCATTCCCTCAGCTTCTCCCCCTGAAGATTATTCCTTTGAGAAAACCTTACATACCATGAGGGAACATTTCCACTGGGAAGGTCAGGACTACTCCGACTCAAAGAAAAGGCTACAAGAGTTTCTTTTACTCCCCCAGCACAGACCCCTTGCTATCCCCCCAATTTTAGACATTGTGGATGATGTTTTCTTAGAATCTAGTCTAAATCCAGATTCTCTGCCTCCTGCTCCAGCCAAACCAGATAGATACTATAGAGTGCCTGACTCTCACAAATTCCTATACAAAAGCCCTGTTGCTGATCCAGAGACAATCTCCCAGGGTCCCAAGGGGCTAAGGCTTCTATGGCTAAACATCCTGTACCCTCTGAAAGGGACTCCAGAGCACTAGATAGGCGGGGGAAGAAGGTTTACACCTCAGCTACTCTAGCTATGAGAACACTAAATTGTCAATTTCACATGCTTAAATACCAGCAATTCTTAATGTCTCAAATAAAACAAAAGATGGGCACGCACCCTCAACACTCTGAATTCAAGGAAATGCAGGATCTGTTGCAAGCAGCTGAACAGGTGGGCAAACGTACTTTACAATGTGGTTTTGATGCCTTGGAAGCTTCCTCTAGAGCAGCTGTTACTGGGTCTGTTATACGTAGGCATGCTTGGTTAAAGGAACAATCTCTGCCTGATCATGTTAAAACAAAGTTACTAGATGCACCCTTACAGCAGGATGTCTTATTTGGGGTTAAAGCAGAGGAGGTTTTAAAGGAAATGGAGGATAAGGCAAAATCTATGCAGATGGTCAAAGATTTCTTACAAGTACAGCCCCCACGCTTCAGCAGAAATTGGCCAACAAGTAATTGGTCCTTTCCAGCTTCTGACAGACCACAGAGGGGTAAATACAGGTGCCCAAGGGGCAGAGGACAAGCACAAACCCCTTACAAACCTTGCCAATGGGGCACTGCAACACAGAAGCGAGGAGAAGACAGGCCACAAACTACTAGAAGGCAAACACAATGACTTATACCTCAAACTGCCAAGCAAAACTCTCTTGGCAGCTCCTTTGGGAGGAAAATTAGCACTTTTTGCAGACAACTGGTGCATCATCACAAAGGACAAATGGGTCCTAGACATTATCTCACAAGGATACAGATTCCATTTCCACACCTTGGCAAGGATAAAAGGAATGCCAAACCTGCCACAAAATCAATGGGCAGAGGCACAAAAACAAATTACAGCTCTCATGGACATGAGAGCCATTCAACTGGTACCTACACAGGAGCAAGGCCAAGGATTTTACTCAAGGCTCTTTCTAGTCCCCAGAAAGGACAATGCTTGGAGACCCATTCTGGACCTTTCAATTTTAAACACCTTCTTGCAAGTACCCAAATTCAAGATGCTAACACTACAGCAGCTTCTTCCCATGTTGGGCAAAAAAGCTTGGCTAGTAACGTTGGACCTCAAGGAGGCATACCTGCATGTCCCTATCAGACAAAATTGCAGAAGATACCTCCGTTTCATTGAAGGTTCAACCCATTACCAATTCTCCGTACTGCCCTTTGGCTTATCTACTGCACCCAGGGTCTTCACAAAATGCCTGGCACCAGTAATTGCACACTGCAGACGAAGAGGAATTCAAATATACCCATACCTGGACGACTGCCTCATCCAAGCAGAAAGCAAGGACATTCTCTTACAACACCTGGCTTTTGTAAAACACCTTCTAAGTTGCCTAGGGTACACAGTAAACGAAAAGAAATCAAAACTAGTACCCTCACAAAATATGACATTCCTGGGTACCAGCTTGAATACAAACGGCCCAGATGGCTTATCTGACGCCAGACAAACCACTACAATTAACTCAATACTTCAGAGCAATGGCAACAAAGACCCAACTCCCTGCAAGAAAACTTCTGCAGGCCTTGGGCTTCATGGCATCTTGCATACTACTAATACCATTTGCAAAACTGCATATGAGGAAATTACAATGGTACCTAAAAAGTGTATGGACTCAACACAGCCATAGCTTGGAAACAATGATACCTCTCATTCCCTGCCTTCAACAGGAGTTTCTATGGTGGTCACAGGCATGTCACCTCAACAAGGATCAGCCTTTCACATTACCCCCAGCCAGGCAAACTATGACAACAGATGCATCGGATTATGCCTGGGGGGGCACACATGGCAGGACGGTGCATTCAAGGCATATGGACTGCAGATCAAAGAAATCTGCACATCAATCAAAAAGAAATGCTAGCTGTACAAAATGCTCTGACGACAGCCTTCAAGGACCTCTTACATCCAGGACAGCTTATCGTAAGGACAGACAACACCACAGTAATGTGGTACATAAACAAGCAAGGGGGTACACACTCCTTCCCTCTATGCAGGCAAGCAATGACCTTGTGGAACACAGCACTGGCTTACCAAGTTCAATTACAAGCTCAGTTCCTGCCAGGAAAAAAGAACACATTGGCAGACGACCTAAGCAGAAACATCATGGATCCCCACGAGTGGAAACTGGATCCACAAGTATTTGCAATGATAACTCAAAAATGGGGGCTCCCAGACATAGACCTGTTTGCCAGCCCCCAAAACTATCAACTAACAAAATTTTGCACAAGGACTTTTCACCATCAAGCTTGGAAAGTGGACGCACTCTCATTCAGTTGGAAAAGGCTGACAGTATATGCCTTTCCTACATTACCCCTTCTCACAAAGGTGCTGCTGAAAGTCAGGATGGAGAGACCCCGAATGATACTCATTGCCCCAGACTGGCCACACCAGCACTGGTACCCACTATTAAGGAATATGGCCCAGGGCCCACCATGGACTCTACCACAAATTACCCATCTGCTCACACAGCAAGACCATCAGATTCTACACAGCCAGCTCAAAACCTTAAACTTGGCTGCATGGCAAATCACTTAAGCAACCAGCCAGCTCCTCTCTCACAAGCTGTTATGGATGTTATTCTGGAGGCCAGGGGGCCCAGCACCAGGAAAGCCTACTCAGACAAATGGAAAAGGTTTTGCGCCTGGAACCAAGCTAAAGGCCAAAATACCCTTCAGCCTGACATACCACAGATTCTGCAATATTTAACTGAGATGTTACACAAAGGGCTTTCTTTTTCATCTATTAAAATCCACGCCTCAGCTATTTCAGCTCACTACAACACGGATCCTCCCTTATTTTGACATCCACTCCTAAGGCAGTTTCTCAAAGGGGCCAAAAACATTAGGCCTCCCAGGAGAGCACCAACACCTACTTGGGACCTCAACTTTGTTCTGGAAAAACTTAACCCTACCTCCTTTTGAGCCAGCTTTTTCAGCTGACTTAAAGTTTATGTCATGGAAGACTGCCCTGCTGCTAGCAATTACTTCAGCGAGAAGAGTTTCAGAGCTTCAGGCACTAATGACAGTAGAGCCTTTCCTCATTTTTCATCAAGACAGAGTTTCTCTATGAACTAACCCCTCCTTTATGCCTAAGGTGGTATCCAGTGTGGCTCTAAATCAAACCATCCATTTACCCACCTTCTTTCCAAATCCACAGAACAAAGGAGAAAGACTCCTACATTCCTTGGACATTCACAGGCAGCTACGTTACTACTTGGATAAAACTAAGGTTTCCAGAAAAAATGACCAGCTTTTTGTATCCTATACTACAGCATCACAAGGAAATGCTATCTCAAAACGGACTATTTCCAAATGGATAGGACATTGCATACGTTTTTGCTACACCCACCATGGAAAACCAGTTCCTGCTAGCATAAGGCCCCACTCTACCAGGGCAGCAGCTACATCTACAGCCTACCTCAGGGGAGTGCCAACCAAGGATATTCTGGAAGCTGCAACTTGGAGATCAGTACACACCTTCACCAAACATTACCACTTACCACTTTACTCTAAGACTAGAGCTGGCTTCGCCACTGCAGTTTTGCAGGGCCTTCTAGCCTCCTCTAACCCTGTTTGACTGCACCTCCCATCCTTAGCTTTGGGTTTCTACCCAAGTGTGATGACTGCAGCAGGGTAACACGATGAGCATAGTACAGTTTTGTACCTACCATAAATGTAGATGTTCGAGTGTATACCCTGCTGCAGTCCAGGTTACCCTCCCTCCTTCCCCTCTGACCTAACTAAGACCTTTCTACACCTTAACATCTGTTACAACCTTTGTGGTGTATTTGCTTATAGCTGGAGGGATTTTTTGTTTATGCTACACTTTTTATTATTGGTACTATCTACCGACCACCATTTGGGGGGGGGGGGGGGCACCTGACATCTGGGGCAAGAAAAACTGAAGAAAATGGCATCGGATTGCCTCTCGTATACCCCTGGCACACTGACGTCAGGGAAGAAGCGACAGCAACCGACGCCGGACCAAGACTTTGGAATTTGGGCCGACTGCGGGACCGCCTGACGGCAGGATAACCCAAGTGTGATGACTGCAGCATGGTATACACTCAAACATCTACATTTATGGTAGATACAAAACTGTACTTTAGTGTTTAACATACAGGAGTGCTGGATCTTGGACTACAGTCCAAAGAAATTTGGACTTTCTTTTCTACTGGAAAGGTTTACCCAAGTGTGATGACTGATGAACAAAGCCCATCATGTCACATCTTGATTAACTACCTATCTGCATTGCTGATGAACCAGGTTTGGAAGTGAGTCAAGGATACATGTAGGCTAGCCATATGCAATGAATGTTGAATATCCAGAACAACACCATCCACGTGTGATGAGAGTTGTGGTGTAGGAGGAGGACCGGGATATACCAGTACACAACTGTTGATTACCGCAGGCCAAGGAGGTAGTGCGCTTGCAGCAGTCTAAATCATGTTGATGACCCATTGGTCCAGCTATGCTCATGGCTTAGTGATGCCATGGAGTCTTGGTCTGGGGTACTAAAGTGGGAAGAAACAAGAAATAGTTATCTGGCAAATCAAGAGGAATGACCATACTGTAGAGCTTTTCTCATTGCCCCCAGACATCATAGATCCACCAGAATGAGGTGCAGAATTGAATTCTTTCATTGGCTTTTCAAATGTTCATAGTTCACATGGTATTAACACTTTACATAGGTTATAGTCATTTTCAATGTGTTTCTCATATGTAACATTTTAAGTATTACAATATAAAAGGTTGTACTGTGCAGTAGTATCTATCACATATCAGATAATGTTACATCAACACTTTCCATGAACCTCAAAATATGCTTCTCTTTGCAGGCCTTTTCTTTAAATAGTTTAATTTCACATTTCTTGCAGAAGCATTTTTTTGCTGAGTTAGTGGTTCTTAACTCGTACTAGGTGGTACTTGCCTGTAGTAGTTAAATTTTGTAACACAGTTATGTTATATTTTGGTAGAATACTTTTAATAAAATGGGGGGGGGGGTATTACAGATGGGGATGAAGACATTTCACCTGCCAGCCCTTTAGAGTCTCAGCCTCTGAGGAGGTTGGAGAGACTTATGAATCAGAGGCAGAGACAGGAATCACAAATAGGTGAACCAATACAAACAACATACCCCCAGAGGAACCAACATTGGAGAGGTTCATCCCACTGGAATGGGAGGAGGAGAAGCAATTACAGATGGTAAACGACTTACTACATTATAAAATAGTCCCTAACACAATTGGTGATTTTAAAATTTTCAACTGTAGTTCTGTAGAAGTTAATAATGCATGGGCTGATTTGTTTGACAAAGGTTTGACTTTTGTGCCAGCGAGAGCTGGGAGTGTTGAAGATGCGGTTATACAGCTGAAACTGTTAGGAAATTGAACTAGGTTTATTTTTTCATGGCAATAATGTGGTGCATGACCCAAGTGTATGCAAAAGATCTAATGTTTTTAACCCACAGTTACACCCTTTATTAAGCATTTATGAAAAAATGTGTAAATATGATATCAGGAAGTTTATAGAAGAAAGTAGGGGCAACTTTGATATGTACAATTTAACTGCAAGAGAAAAAAATAACTGAGATCAAGGGTCTGACTTGGGGTCAGGATTAAGAAACCTGACAAAGTGGGGGACTTGTGGTGATGGGACTCATGAATATATTAATAAGATGTTGACCATTTTGCATAGTGAAGTTTCATGTAACAAAATGAATATTGCTGATCATAGGATTGATTTATAAGTTTATAGGTTTATAGATTAGTACTAAGCTAACTGCCCATGCAAGCCATTTTAAGCTTAGCAAATTATCCCTTGTGAGACTCGAACCGTGCACCTTGTGTTTGTAAGGCAAACACCTTAACCATTAGGCCACCCTCCCAACTCCTTTATTTACAACTTGAAGATTTGTTGTTGAACAACCAAATTGCTGCTGGTGACTTGGAATTTCTTAAGGTGTCCCACCCAAGGACCCCCACCATATTTGGTGTACCAAAGATCCACAGATGCATCTATGATCCTCCATTGAGGCCGATTGTTGATGCCAAAGCCTCTAAAGCGCTCCCTGTAGCTAAATTTGTGGGAATGAATATTAAAGGGTTGTTGTCAGAATACACTTATATATTTAAAGACGCTTGGGGAATTTTTGTCCAAGATATCTAACCAAATGTATTCTGAAGAATTGCTATTCATAACCATAGATATTTGTGATTTATATTCTGTAATACCCCATGAGGAGGGGTTGGAAACGTTTCAAGAATTTTTTCAAACATCCAACGGTAGACAGTGAAAAAGTTTCTACTATTGTGTCACTTATGGACATATTAGGGAACAATTGTATACTTTTTAAAAATCAATTGTTTCATCACCTCAAAGGTGTGGCGATGGGGGCAATTTGTGCCCCTACGTTTGCTAATATTGTATTAGCCAACTGTGAGAGTGAACATATATTTAATACAGATTTCAGTAGATATTGGACATTTTATGGACGCTTCCTGGATGACATAGTCAGTTTTTGGGTAGCAGGTAGAGAAAGGTTGAGTAAATTTTTGAATTTCTTAATTCAAGTACCACGTTTGTTAAATTTGCTATGGATGTAGATGCTGATATATTGCATTATTTAGATGTTTCAGTTGTTAAAAATAGTGTGGAAAAGAGATTTGAATCAAATCTCTATAGGAAACTGACTTATTCTAATGCCCTGTTGCACTACAAAAGTTTCCACCTGATTCATCAAAAGAAATCACTAGTGGAGGGGCAAATGGTATAAGGCTTGCCCGTATGGTTAGTGACGATTCAGTCTTTGTGGAACAATGTACAGTATTGAAAGAAATGTTGGTGAATAGGGGGCTACCCCCTATGGTTTTTCTACTGCATTATTAATGAGTTTGCTAGGAAAAGACAGGAAGGAGTGTATGTCCCCCTGCTAGGAACAAACCCAGGAGTGGATTGTCAGATGGACGGGGGGGGGGGGGCAGCAGCAGCAGCAGCAGCAGCAGCAGCAGAAGCAGCCATGAAAGTATTACTTTTCATCATGCACTGATTTTACCTTATGACATACATTTTGATGGCATAAAAAACATTATCAACCACAATTGGACTATTTTCAGGGGGATGAAGAGTACCTTCAAAAAATCGGGCATAAACCAAATGTGGTTTATAAAAAGGATTTGTGTTTTAAATCCATGCTTGAGAGATGCAAGAAGGGTTTACAGGGTGGGTGCATAAACAAGTGTGGCCACTGTGACCAGAAGGTCAGGAAGTGTCCATACCTAGGTGGGGGAACATGTATTTTAGACATATATTGAACTGTCACAGTACTAATGTAGTGTATATAGTTTTTGTCCAACAGTGTGCCTCTTTTTAAAACAAGGATTTACCAGCACCAGTATGATATTCACAAACTGGATGACAACAATGCATTAGCCAAAGATATCAAGTTTCCTATGCATTCATTTAAGTATTATTGTATAGAAAAAGTCAGTTTTGACCAGAGGGGAGGGCCACATGAAGGTTTACTGGAATATAAAGAATTGATGTGCAGCTGAGGAGTAACACCACTGTGCCCCCAGGATTAAATGAGTCCATAACTATTAACAGTATTTTAAAATTAAAAGCTGAATTTGTGTTTTAAAATTAAAAGCTGAATGTGTTTTCTTAGAGTTTGGTAATATGCGAGTATTTATAAGTAGGAATTTTGCTGATGTAAGATTTTTAAAAGTAGGCAAGGTGTTAAAAACAATAAATACATCAAATGTAATTTATTAAGGATTAATTCAGAGGTGGAATTTTAAGCCATGTAATTCAGACTGTTGTATAAAAGTTTAATTGTGATTTTTAAAGTATTCTGAAGAAGTTTGACATTGGTCTTACAAAATCGTTCAACATTGAATAAATTGGTCCGTGGTGATGTTTTTGCTTCATTTGTTTTTCTAAGTTTTGGTTCTACGTTTTTTAAACATACAGGGCTTCTTAAAAATATAAAAATATAAAATATAAATAATATAAAATATATAAAAATATCAAATAGTCGCAGTAGTCTTGTTAGCATCCTTTTTCCATTCCACTTAAGATCTGGGTGTATGGAATTTGCAATTTGTTTTTCCTTAGAATTTTCTATTCCTCTTGTCTTCAGAATTCCCAGAAGTAGCTTTTTGCCCTCACTGTTCATTCTAGCCAACATTAGGGAAAGGGTTACAAAGGGGGTCCTGATGCAATCATTTAGAGAGGTGAACCATTTTCCTTTGTCTTTTCCCCTTATGTATTTTCTAGTGACATTCAGCTGATGGTGTGTGTGTACTTACTAAACTGTCACTCTTCCTACCTCCCCCTTAGCACCTAGAGTATCACATTAACATTATGGTAGACTGCTCAAGGTGCCTTAATACCTCCCATGCATCTTCCTTCCATCCAGTCACCCTCCACATGACTGGCGTTCAGATTGCGTCTTGAATAAAGGTTGCAAGAGCTACTGAGGTAAGTCTCAGCGAGTAATGTACTGCTTAGAATTCCATGCTGTGGGTGTGAACCTGACCTTTATTTAGTGAATATGTATACCTTGGTTATTCTGTTATTGACCGTTGAGGTTTACTCTGAGTACTTTTGTATGGTCATAATTAGATTTTTGCTGCAGTAGCCTAGCCTAAGCAGTATAGAACATCCTGCCAAAGATCAGACCTAGCTGGTCAGCCTCCAAAGTTTTAGGGCTCCCTCCATATGTCCAAGCCACTGTTCTGCATAAGGAAAACAGAATCAACTCCGTGGCTAGTTCGACAAAAAGTTTCTTGCTGCAAAAGAGTGCTCTGCTTGCTGTTTGGATGATCGACAGTCAGCTAGAATTTCACCAAGGCTAGGCAGATAAGTTACCCACTGTGCGTTCCCTTCCACTTCATTTTAAAAGTGTTTCCCTTCTGTTAGGAATTTCTTTTGGAAATATGATCTGAGATTGTTGTCAAAAAAAGCTTTACCTCAGTTTTGTTCATTTTTACGTATTGTTCTCTGAGGGAAAAGCTGTGGAAATAACTAATTTTTGTGTGCAGATGTTTCACTTTTCTGTTAAATATGTTTAGGAACTAGACCTAGTTATTCTGAGGGTTGTCATTAAAACCATTTTGTCTCAAAACTAAATTTTCCTTTTGTGATGTTTTACCAACTCTACTTGCCTCCTCTTGAAACAGTTGTCAGTCACCATTTTCAGTAGACATACGGTTCTAGATCCCTGTGTGGATTCCTTTCTTTTTTGTCTATTTTTGTTAGGGAAAGTGTAGATGTTCTGTAGTCCTATCTCACCTTCATTCTAACTGATGGGATCGGAGCCAATCCTTGGCTCTGACTCGGCCTATTTACAAACTCTAAGTCTTTTAGTTGGCTCGTGGCTAGGTAGGTATCCCATGGTGCACCAGTACAATCCCCAGATCTCATTTGCCGCGTCAACGAGTTCGGATGTGCTTCTTCTTGGCCTTGGCTAAATTTTACACATTTTGTACTAAAATTGGATAACTCTTCTATTTTCACATTTTTTATAGTGTTTTATAGCTATAGTTAGTGTAGCGTTTGTAGTTGGCGTTTATTAGAGTGCCTTTGTGTGCTATTTCTTTGAGTACAGTTGGCCATTGGCCTTAAAGTACTTTGGTATCCTGTGTGCAGTTTTCACTTGGTTGTTTTATTTATATATATATATATATATATATATATATATTTATAGAGACACCTGCATTTCTATTTTCATACTATTGATATTAGTAGTTGTAGGTGTCTTTTGCACTTAGTTTAGGCTTGTGTGCTTGCTTATATATTATATTATATTATAAGTAATAACTTACTTGCGGAGCTTTCTGTTTGTTGATATTTCTATTATCCCATGGGGTTGGGAAGGTGGCCTAATGGTTAAGGTGTTTGCCTTACAAACACAAGGTGCGAGGTTTGATTCTCACAAGGGATAATTGGCTAGGCTTAAAATGGTTCGCAAGGGCAGTTAGTTTAGTACTAATCTATGAACCTAGTGTTGCAGACCGAATGCGGTTCGGTTGACCTACATTCTTTGTGTTTTTCCACAAGTTAGACTTGCATTCTTGTTCTAGTGTGTGTGCGCGGGATTCCCTACTGATTCTGGTACCTCCTAGTTCCGTTTCAGTTAGAGGACCTAGTTTCCCTTTCTTCTCTACCCGGACTAGGCCCATTTAAGTTAGAGGACCTAGTCCTCGTGGTATGTCTCTAGCATTTCCTTAGGGTTAGGCCTAAGTTAGAGGACCTAGTCCTCCCACTTTCCTTCTTCTGTGTGTGTGTGTTGAATTTCTGTGAGATGTCAAAGGAAGTCAAGGACCTTAAGCCATCTGGCTTTACAAAAAATATGTAAAATGCTCACAGAAGATGTCTTTAACGGATGGCCACAGTAACTGCATCTACTGTCTTGGGGCCATCCACTTACAGGAAACTTGCTTATTTTGCCACTCTCTTTCTTGCAACACCCTAGCACTAAAAGAAAAAATAACCTCGTACTAAAAGGTCTCCTAAAACCTTCCTTCGAGGAAGATCTGGCTAGCTCTTCCTCTTCTGCTAGATCTTAGGGATCTAAAAAGGCAAAATCCAAATCTTCTAAGAGGCCCTCCCCAGTGCCGTCTGGTGTCTCGGAGCCGCCTCTTAAAATTAGTAAGTCTGACAAAATTACTGCCTCTTTGGCTCCACTGAGTTAGGTGCCGATCGAGAGTTCTACTACTGTGGTTACAGGGTCGGCACCAAGTAGTTTGGAGCCGACCACTGAGAGTATTCAACGGAACCAGTCTACGGATCCTTTACCGGTCTCCCCTACACTAAAGTCACCCATACTGCAGAGATCCCATTCTCCTACTCTGTCCTCCAGGTCTTCTAGGAGTTTATTGGAAGAAGATGTGGAGAGGGTAGTGCTGAGACTTCTGAAGTTATCTGCCATACCGAAATTGTTGTTGGCTCTGACCTAGTCAGTTCCGGGGCCACTTGAGTCTGTCCTCCCTTCGGTAAATCCTCATCCGAGCCATGCTGGTCTTTTGGAGCCGGAGTGTTTGGTACCGCTGGTGGAACCCTCAGTTCCAGCTCCCCCTGAGATTGTTTGGGAGCAGAGTTCTGCTCTGACACACTCTGTGCCATCCGTGGTATCTAGGAGCCGAAGCTCCCCAGTCGGCTCAGACAGGGATGCCTGAAACCGAACCTCTTCTGTTCCTAGCCTTCCTCTCGGCGCATCGGCCTGGGTGAGCTCAGACCCTATGTCTATCTCGGAGCCAATGGTTCTGGAACCGATGGCATCCTTGGAACCAAGGAGGTCGGCATTCGAGATGATGAGTGTGCTGTCCTGATCACCTCCTACCAGGGGTACCGACACACTCTCTCCTAGGGCACCTACTTCTGTTTCAGCACCTACTCCCTCTCTGGAGAGCAGAGACCCGCAGCCTCAGGACCCACTGGCTGGTGGCCCCAATTCTTCAGAGACCTCCCCGGAATATCCTTCTGAGGAGCCCCCACGGAAGAGAACATGCAAGAGGAAGCATGTAGACTCCCAGGATGAGTCTCTTACCTCGGACACGGACCTCAAGGAGTCAGAAGGGTCCCCCAAGTTGTCCTCTGATGATGTCTCCTTCGTAGACATCCCGGAAATCCTTAAGCAGAGGTGCGGCTGACTGTCACCCCTTCTGATGAGGAGTCGGTGTACCAGAATGCTTTCTGGTCTCAATCTTCAGCCTCTTGGGTGTCTCCACCTTTCGACGTACTGATGGAGCTCATTAGTCGGAAGGTGTGGGATACTCCTGATGCCGTGGATCCAGTCCCCAGGAGACCAAATAAGTTTCTTTCTGCGCCAGGGAAAAGGAACTTTTGTCAGAGGGTGTTCCTGTAGATGCCATGGTGGTGGCAACGGCCACTAAGAAGGAGCTAGTGGAAACTTCTTCTGTTCATCTGCCGAATAAAGAGTGTCGAACAATGGACAGATATGGGAAGCGTATGTTCTCGTCAGCGGCATTTACTCTTAGATCGCTGAACTACCTTACACACTTAACGAGGCTTCAGAGAGATCTCCTTAGGGAGTTATGAGATTCTGTAGAAGGTACATGCACTGAGGGTGTCCCTGACAAGGTGTCTGCCCAGTTGTCCACCTTGAACTCTATTGTCAACTCGTCCATGAGGCTTATCTCGTATGCAGCCGATGGAGCGAGTAGAGCAGCGGGTTCAGGAATTTCCCTAAGACGTCATTCCTGGATGCGCTTGTGTAATTTTGCAGAACCGTTCGTCTACCTTTCCCAATGCCCCCTTCGACAGTTCTTCATTGTTTGGACCCAAGGTAAAGGACTCACTCACCTGGTGCGAGCAAGAAGGAAAAACTCTCTGCGCCATGGGAGTACATTTTACTGTCCCCTCTAGACCATACCCTAAGGGTCAGAGAGGTGGTAAAATGTGGTTCAAGAAGTCACAGAGGTTTTTCCAGGATGCACAGGGTGACTCCTCCTTCAGAGGCGGAGGAGGAGGAGGAAATGGTAGACGTCGCCGTAGAGGCAGGGGTGGACTGCAACACCAGGGAGGTCGCGATTCGTTTCTGGGCCAGCCTTACCAGCGCTCCCTGATGTGTAGCCCGACTGTGCTTCTCTGGAGCTGGTCGGAGGTCGCATTTCTTTGTATCCAGAAGCCTGGCTAAGTATCACTCAAGACTGGGTACAAAGAATTATTACCAGAGGTTATGTCATACCCTTTTCTCTGCCACCTTATGTTCCCAAGAGGATTCCGGATGTTCCACCCAATCACAGGGATCAGGCAACTGTAGAGGTCAACAGGCTGCTGGCAAAAAGAGTCATCCAAACCGTCCCAGCAGACAGAATAGGATACGGAACTTACTCCAGATTCTTTTTGGTGCCAGAACGTACAGGGGACTGAAGGCCCATCTTGGACCACAGCAGATTGAAAGAATCAGTAAAGGACAAGTTCCGGATTGTGACACTGCAGTCTATACTCCCGTTAGTAGGGAAAGACACTTGGATGTCCTCAATAGACCTCCAAGACGCACCACATAAAAATGGACAGGGCATTGAGGAGTCATCTATGCTTCCAGCTGGGAGCCAGTCATTACCAATTTCATGCTCTGCCCTTTGGTCTCACCACAGCCCCCAGGGTGTTCACCAAGTGTATGGCAGTAGTGACAGCTCACCTGAGACGTCGTGGATTCCAGGTGTTTCTGTATCTGGACGACTGGGTCCTTACCACCCCCCACCAGGCTACTTCTTCAGACCATGGACACTACCATTCAACTTTTTGCCCAGTTGGGAATTTCTATCAATTGGGAAGAATCTGCCTTATCGCCCTCTCAGTTTGTGAATTTTATAGGCGCAGAGGTAGACACAGTAGACATGTTGGCTCGTCTTCCAGTAGAAAAGGCACAAAATCTGGTTCTTCAAATTCAACGTCTTCTCCCCTTATGAAAAGTCAAGACCAAGACTATGCTGAAGCTGCTAGGGACCATGGCTTCCACCATACTACTAGTGCCTCTAGCCAGACTACATGAGGGTTCTTCAGTGGCTTCTCTCATCCCAGTGGTCCTTTCAACATCTACCATTATCTCTTCACATACTGCTGACAGACTCTTGCAAGAAGGACCTCGTTTGGTGGACTCAACCCAACCAGCTAACCACAGGCACTTCATTTGTCCCTCGCCAACCCTTTGCCACTGTGACCAAGAATGCCTCACAGATAGGGGGGGGGGGGCATTATCTAGGCAGTACTGTCCAAGGCACATGTTAAGATCATGAGACTCACCTGCATATCAGTGTTCTAGAGATGAGGGCGGTGCTCCTGGCGCTGCAAGCACTTCACGACCTTCTGCCTCTTGGGATGATTGCAATACAGTCAGACAACTTGTCGGTAGTATGGTATATCAACAAACAAGGCGGAACCAGATCATACCCACTCTGTCGAGAAGCCATTCGAGTTTGGAAATGGGCGATATCTTTCCAGTGGTTTCTGGTGGAAATGCACATTCCAGGGACAACCAACGTGATAGCTGACACTCAGCCGGGCAATCTTGATGCCTCATGAGTGGTCTCTGAAACAGGAAATAGCGGAGCAGATTTTCCGCAGATGGGGACAGCCTTGCTGCGATCTCTTCGCCAGCCCGATCAATGCCAAATGCAGCAGCTATTTCTCCCTCATCCCCCCTCCAGGGCAGTCACCGAGAGATGCACTTGTTCACGATTGGCCCCTGGGTCTCCTTTATGCTTTTCCTCTGATACCCAAGGTTATTCAGAAAGCGAAACAGCTGAGAAGCAAACTGATCTTCATTACTCCTTACTGGCCTCGTTGGGTTTGGTTCCCCTTTCTCTGGCCTCTTCTAGATGATCCTTAGATTCTGGACCCAGTGCCAGATCTCTTGATGCACATGTCAGGCTCGCGTCATCCCGCTTTACACACCCTCATTCTGACAGCTTGGCTGCTCCAGTTCCATCCCTAGTCAGGCTTCACGATTTCTCACCCTCCGTGACACATATCCTAACGTCCTCTCATAAACCCTCCACTAGGAGATTATATTCCTGTAAATGGAGGAGATTTTCTATCTGGGCTGAGAAAAGGAATGTTGACCCTTATACCACCTCCATTTCAGTGGTTTTGGAATTCCTGTCTGAGCTTTTCCGTCAGGGATCTGCGGCTGCCACTATCAGGGTTCAGTTGGCAGCGATTTCTAATTTTCATCTAGGCATAGAAGATTCTAATCTGATGTCTCACAGGCTGTGCAAAACCTTCCTAAAAGGTGTTACTTTAAGACCCCTATTTCAAGAACCTGTTGCTTCATGGGATTTGAATTTTGTGCTATCCAAATTGATGTCTCCTCCTGTTGAGCCTTCTCATTCATTGCCTTTGACATTTCTGTCTTGGAAGACCTTGTTTCTGGTGGCTATGACATCTGCCAGACGGGTGTCAGAGTTACAGGCACTGTCTGTAAAACCCCCTTATCTGATTTTTCACAAAGACAGAGTATCTCTTCGTACTAATCCATCCTTTGTCCCCAAGGTCTGTTTCCATAGCCCTTTGAACCAGTCCATAGAACTTTTGGTGTTCTTCCCAAATCATTCCAACGCAGCAGAATACAGGTTTCATCAGTTAGATGTTCATAGACAGTTTTGTACCAGACTAAGGAATTCAGGGAGACAGATCAATTATTTATTTCCTTTTCCGAATCCAGGTCAGGTTTACCAGTTTCTAAAGTGACCCTCTCAAATTGGATCTCTAGCTGTACAGCTTACATTTACACTTCTGAAGGTAGGCCTTTACCTTTCAAAATTAAGGCTCATTCTACGAGATCTGTCTACCTCTGCAGCCTTTCAGGCCAGGGTCCCATTTGATATCTGTGCAGCAGCAGCTTGGGCTACCCCTCACACATTTATTTCTCATTACAAATTGGATTTAACCTCCAGAGGAAGAGCATCCTTTGGTTCCACGGTACTCGGGAGTATTTTTTCTTGAGCCACCCAAGAATTAGGTGCTAGGGACACTGTCCCATCACTAAGAATAAAGGTGAGCTAGGACTACAGAACATAAAGAAGGTATGTACTCACCATAACGTTCCATGTTTGTAGTCCATCTCGTCATTCATTCTTATGAACCTACCCTCCTACCGCCATCCTGGAAGTATCTGGAGTCAGAAAATATTGTCATCATTATTCACAGGAGACCTTTTATTATTGGCTTCTTTATGTATGTTTCTTATTATTTCTTCTAGTTAGCAGCAAACAAGATCTGGGGATTGTACTGGTGCACCATGGGATACCTACCTAGCCACGAGCCAACTAGAAGACTTCGAGCTTGTAAATAGGCCGAGTCGGAGCTGAGGATAGGCTCTGATCCCATCAGTAAGAATGAAGGGCAAGATGGACTATAAACATGGAATGTTATGGTAAGTACATAACTTTTTTTTTTTTTTTTTTTTGTCAAAATGTGTTATTGGAAGCAGGGCTTGTGTGTTTAGTGGTCATCACCAAGTATTTTACCCAGTACCTCGGTTTGTCAGCAGCCAAGGCTGAGTCTTCCAAGCTTCTTTATCAGCTTGTTAGACGACTTCTGCAGTTAATAGAGAGTCCTGGTCTCTGCGGGGATCACTTTTTTTTTTTTTTTTTTTTTTTTTTTTTCAATCTCTAACATAAATATTTTATCATGAGGCAACACTAACTGCCCGACAATTATAAAAAGGCAAATAAAAGGTATATGTCCTTTTTCCAACAGTAGTGCGATCCTGGAGTTAGAGTATATAGATGTTTTTCGTGTTTCACTGTTGCAGTCATTACATTTGGGTTATCCTGCTGGTAGGCTACCCTCAGTTGGCCTGCATTCCAAAGTCTTGGTCCGGCATCTGTTGCTGTCGCCTCTTCCCTGACATCAGTGTGCCAGGGATATAAAAGATGCAGCCAACGCCATTTTCTTCAGTCTTTCTTGCTGCAAGGTGTCTGAAGCAAAAGCAGTTCTCAAGTGCCGGTCGGCCAACTCCTGAGATTTTTCGTGTTCGAATTTCAGATCCGAAGTCTTCATCAAAGCTAAGTTCCCCGCTGGGGAAACTTTTTTCTTGCTCCAGACCGATGTCAGAAAAAGTTAATAACTGTATTTCTTGTGGGAAGCAAATACCTCATAGGGACTTTCATTCTTACTGTATTCCTTGCCTAGACCCTGACCACGACGTTGCCGGTTGTCGGTTTTGTGCTAGATTTAACCAATGCACTATTAAGCGTCAGTACGATTTTGCATTTCACTATTTTGGCAGAAGATTTAATTATACGGTGTCGTCGGATAGCCACCCAACTGCCGGAATTTGCAAGAAACGCAGAGAAAAAGAAAAAGGTATCCGAGGTCTAAAACAGACAACTAGGCTTCTTCTAAGCCAGTCGCCGGTTCTCAGTGAGGCGCTTTTGCAGCCCCTGACGACTGCAACTTTAGACCAGCAGGCCGCTACCGACTCCCATGAGGAGACGACTAGGCCTCTGGAAACCCAAGGTATTGAAACTTCGGAGACTATTCCCTCAGATGGGTCCAGAGCCACTGAGCAGGCATCTGCTTCTGAGGGTGTTTTCAGACCTACTCAATTATATGTTAAAGCGACTTCAGCTTCAAAGGCAAAGACTAAAGCACCTTTAAAGACAAATAAACAAGTACAACAGCCTCATGTGCAGGCCTCCATGCCCAAAAAACAGATGCTCAAAATGGCCGAAGACTTAATTACTTTGATCAGGGGTTCCCATCCCCTTCCCGATAAGAGGGCCTAGGCAAGAGACAGAATATGAATCTTCAGATCAGGTTTCCATTTCATCTGATTCCTCTTCTGATCAGGAATACTCTCTTCCTCCCTATGAGGATTCTGATGCTGAAGAATCTATCCCTTCAGCCTCTTCTCCTGAGGATTACTCTTTTGGGGAAACTTTGCATACCATGAGGGAGCATTTCCATTGGGAGAGCCAAGATTATTCAGAATCTAAGAAAAGGCTCAGAGACTTCCTTTTACTACCACAGTACAAGCCTCTAGCTATTCCACCTGTGTTAGACATTGTAGATGATGTGTTCTCAGAGTCCAGTCTGACCCCTGACTCCTTACCTCCAGCTCCTGTTAAGCCGGGCAGACACTACAGGGTTCCTGACTCTCATAAATTCCTTTTCAAAAACCCTGCTGCAGACCCTGAAACTATCTCTCAGGGTCCCAAAGGGGTCAAGGCTTCCACTGCAAAAACCCCTACCCCCTCTAACAAGGATTCTAGGGCACTGGACAGATGGGGAAAAAAGATTTACACTTCTGCCACTTTGGCTATAAGGGCTTTAAATTGTCAATTTCATATGCTCAAATATCAGCAATACATTATGTCACTAAAACAGAAAATGTTGATAAATTCTGAATGTGCAGAAAACAAAGAAATGCAGGATTTATTGCATGCAGCTGAACAAGTTGGAAAACATACTTTGCATTGTGGTTTTGATTCTCTGGAGGCCTCATGCAGGGCCGCTGTTACGGGTTCTGTCATTAGGAGGCATGCTTGGTTAAAGGAACAAAATTTACCTGATCATGTTGAAGCAAAATTATTAGATGCTCCATTACAAGATGATACCTTGTTTGGTGTTAAAGCAGAAGAGGTGTTAAAGAAAATGGAGGATAAAGCTAAATCTATGCAAACAGTCAAGGATTTCTTACAGGTACATTCTCCAAGATTTAGCAGACACTGGCCCACAAAGAATTGGTCCTTTCCAGTGTCGGACAGGCTACAAAGGGGCAGGTACAGACACCCTAGAGGCAGATCCCAGCCCCAAGGTTCTAACAGGTCTAAACAATGGGGTGCTTCTACCTCCAAAAGTGGAGAAGACAAATCACAGCCTTACAGGAAACGGTCCCGATGACTTCCCCCTGCCTGCTGCAAGCACTTATCTGCTGGCAGCACCTTTAGGGGGAAAACTAGCACTTTTTTCACAAAATTGGCACATAACCCAGGACAAATAGGTCTTGGACATAGTGTCGCAAGGCTACAAGTTTCACTTTCATACCCTGCAAAGGGCAAACGGTTGGCCAGACCTGCCAAAAAATCAATGGGCAGAGGCACAAAAACAAGTCTTGTCCCTCCTCTTGCTCTGGTACTTGTTGAATGGCCCTCATGTCCATGAGGGATAAGGATTTTATTCAAGGCTGGTACTCAGAAAGGATAAAGCCCGGAAACCAATACTGGACCTCTCTTTTCTAAACACATACCTGGATATTCCAAAATTCAAAATGTTGACAATACAGCAGCTTCTGCCCATGCTGGGCAAGAGGGCTTGGTGTGTGACTTTAGATCTAAAAGAGGCATACATGCATGTCCCAATCAGACAGACATGCAGAAGATTCCTCAGATTCAAAGCTGGCTCAATGCACTACCAATTCTCTGCACTGCCTTTTGGCTTCTCTACTGCGCCCAGGGTCTTCACAAAGTGCCTGGCACCAGTAATTGCATTCTGCAGGCAAAGAGGAATACAAATATATCCTTACTTGGATGACTGCCTCATTCAAACAGAGAACAAGAATCTTCTACTACAGCATCTGGCGTTTGTAAAAAGATTACTAACATGCCTAGGGTACACAGTCAACGAAAAGAAATCAAAACTAGTACCCTCTCAAGAAATAATATTCCTGAGTGCAAGCTTAAATACAACTGCCCAGATGGCTTATCTTACGCCAGACGAGCAAAGACAACTGACTACCTATTACAAAATGTTGACAACAAAGGCCCAGTTATCTGCAACAAATTCTCCAGGCTTTTGGGCTTCATGGCAGCCTGCATTCTACTAATTCCATATGCAAAACTGCATATGAGGAAACTTCAGTGGTACCTAAAAACTGTTTGGACTCAACATTGCCACAGCCTGGAGACAAATATTACCCTCATTCCCTGCCTGCAACAGGAGTTTCTATGGTGGGCAAAGGCCGGTCACCAGAACAAGGGGCAGCCATTCACTTTACCCCCAGCCAAACAGACAATAACAACAGACGCATTGGATTATGCCTGGGGGGCCCACATGGCAGGAAGATGTATTCAAGGCACATGGGCCGCAAATCAAATGCATCTACATATCAATCTAAAAGAGATGCTAGCTGTTCAGAATGCCCTGACAGCCTTCAAGGACCTACTTCTTCCGGGACAACTACTGATGAAGACAGACAGCATCACAGTTATGTGGTACATAAACAAACTGGGGGGCACTCATTCTTACCCCCTTTGCAGACTAGCCATGACTTTGTGGAACACAGCATTGACTTGCCAAGTACATCTGCAGGCACAATTCCTGCTAGGAAAGATAAGTACTCTGGCAGACTAAGCAGAAACCTCATGGATCCCCATGAGTGGAAATTGGATCCACAAGTCTTCAGCATGATAACAAGGAAATGGGGATGCCCGGACATAGATCTGTTTGCCTCTCCACACAACTGCCAACTAAAGAGATTCTGCACAAGGACTTATCACAGACAAGCATGGAAAGTGGATGCCCTATCTTTCAGCTGGAAAAGCTTAGCAGTTTATGCCTTTCCTCCACTGCATCTCCTCCCCAAGGTACTCCTAAAGGTCAGACAAGAGAAGCCACGAATGATACTGATTGCCCCAGACTGGCCCCGCCAGTACTGGTATCCAATCCTGAGGAGCTTGTCTCAGTGCTCAGCTTGAACCTTACCTCAAATACCTCATCTTCTGTCCCAACAGAACAATCGGATCCTGCACAGCCAACTCAAGACCTTAAACTTGTCAGCATGGCTGATAATGTAGTCATACAAAGCACGCCTCTCACTAAAGCGGTTATGGATGTCATTTCGGAGACCAGGAGGCCTATTACCAGAAAATCGTATGCTGGAAAATGGAAGAGATTCTGTGCTTGGAACCAGGCACAAGGAATTGACACAACTGTACCTAATAATCCTCAGATTTTGCAATACTTAACTGAGATGCTGGACAAGACCCTATCCTTTTCATCAATAAAAATTCATGCCTCTGCCATTTCGGCTCATTACAATACAGAGCCACCTATTTTTTCTCATCCTTTATTAAGGCAGTACCTCAGAGGAGCCAATAATCTAAGGCCTCCAAGGAGATCACCAATACCAGCATGGGACCTCAATTATGTTTTGGAAAAACTCACCCTGCCTCCTTTTGAGCCAGCTGCTACAGCTGATATAAAGTTTTTATCTTGGAAAACGTCTCTGCTCATAACAGTAACCTCTGCAAGACGTGTCTCGGAGCTTCAGGCACTCATGGCTGTGGAACCTTTTATAATTTTTTATCCAGACAGGGTTTCTCCGAGGACAAAGCCGACATTTATGCCTAAGGTAGTGTCCAGTGTGGCCCTGAACCAAATTATTCATCTGCCTACCTTTTATCCAAATCCACAGAATAAGGGGGAGAGAATTCTGCATTCTTTGGACATACACAGGCAACTACGCTTCTACTTGAATAGAACCAAAGCTTTCAGAAAGACAGAGCAATTACTAGTGGCATATGCTGCAGGACCACAAGGAAAGGCTATCACAAAGCAGACTATTTCAGAGTGGATAGGTCACTGCATTCGTTTCTGCTATTCACAACATGGCAAGCCAGTGCCTATGGGCATTCGGCCACATTCAACCTGAGCAGCAGCCACTTCAGCAGCCTTCCTTAGGGGAGTACCAACCAAAGACATTTTAGAGGCTGCCACCTGGAGTTCAGTGCACACCTTTACAAAGCACTATAACTTACCACTCTACTCTAAATCCAGGGCAGGCTTTGCCACTGCAGTTCTGCAGGGCATCATAGCCGCCCCCAGTGCTATTTAGAGCCAGCCTCCCAACCTTAGCTTTGGGATTCAACCCAAGTGTAATGACTGCAACAGTGAAACACGAAGAGCATAGTACAGTTGTGTACACTTACCATAAATGTAGATGTTCGAGTTTATTCACTGTTGCAGTCCTGGTTACCCACCCGCCATCCCCCTTATTTTTGCTGGAACTTCTCTTTACTTCTCTATTCTATACTACCTATGTGGTGTATTTGCTTGTAGATGAGGGTAATTTGCTATTTTGATGCATGTATGTCTTATTTACATAGATTTAGCCTACCCTTTTGGGGGTACCTGACATCTAGGGCAAGAAAAACTGAAGAAAATGGCGTCTGCTGCATCTTTTATACCCCTGGCGCACTGACATCAGGGAAGAGGCGATAGCAACTGACGCCGGACCAAGACTTTGGAATTCAGGCCGACTTAGGGTAGCCTGCCAGCAGGGTAACCCAAGTGTAATGACTGCAACAGTGAATACACTCTAACATCTACATTTATGGAAAGTGTACACAACTGTACTTTTGGGGGTGTGGAAAGCCCCCCACCTACTTTGGTTTTAGTGAACAATAAAAAACCAAACTGGACAACATAAAACCAAAATGCCCCCCCCCCCTCCTTATTTAATATTCTCACTCCAGGGTTGCAGTGCAGTGGGGCAGGGGCTATATTCCATTTTCGACCAAATGAACTTCGACCAAGTGAGCTTTCAGTGAACTGAACTGCCTGGAATCATTTTCGACTAAGTGTAATTCGACCAAATGTATGGAATCCATATATATATATATATATATTTTTTTTTTAAATATATCAAAAATAGTTGGTAGGGGCTAGGGCCAATATGTTTGGTGACTGTTCTAGGTCTTTAAGGTGAACCTTTTGTTTCAGTTAAGGAAGGAAGGAAGACCTACCCTTCATCCCTCTGCTATCTGCTTGTTGGGCACCTTCAGAGGCTAGGACATGGACGTCGGTCCCAGTAACTTGATTGTTCCTTCCCTTAGCAGCAAGAAGCTAGAATTTATGGGGGGGGGGGGGCTTTGGTTTTTACTCCAGCTTCTCTGTCTCAGCTGCTGATGGGTGACTGACTCCACAGTGGCCATCTGTCATTCCTTGGGCCACACATCTTGTCATTCCCTCTGCTTGGGAAGTCACAAAAGACTGGTGGCAGGCACAGCCTCCGCAGCTGTTCAGCTGCCCATTTCTGGTAAAGAACTGTACTTGTCGGCATAAGAGAAGGGAATGGGATGTGATACTTTGCTAACCCACGATAAAAAGCCTTTTTCCAGGGAAGGGACCATCCTACAAGTTACTCATTTCCTAGATGTCCTTAAAAATAGACCATTCCTTCTCTTAAAACTTGAGAGATTTTAGCTTTGTTCTGTAAAGGGGATTAAGGCATTCGGATTTTAATGGGATCAAAAGGTAATACCAGAGTCCCTGCAAAGATGATATAGTTGTTTCTGGTGTTAGTTGTCTTTCTGCAGCTATTCCTTCTGTGTGACTTTGAGGATGCCATATTTGCGCCCAGCATTTTATTTGACAGTCAGCTGTCTGTCTCAATCAGCTCTGTTAAAATGTATAAAAGCCCCAGACCCACATATTCCTTTTTCGTCTAGTTGTTCTGATGTTCTTTCTAGAGCAGTTACTATGGGGTTAGTGATGAGATGAATTGTTTAGCTACATTCTCAGAATTTCCAAGAAGATGTCAAAGGTGAGTTCTTGTATGCTTCTCTGCATCAAGTGATGTTATTTGGGGTTTCTTATGCTGAGGCCCTCAAAAGGGTAATGAAAGGATAGAGTTCAGTCCAAAGTGCAATGGCATAGAATTTCATTAAGGAACTAAGGTCTTCCTAAGAGCTGTTTTTCTGGCAAACAAAGTGTATGCCTCTCGAGAGTTTTTTTCTCTTCCCACCCTGCCATCACTCTAGTATGTCTCAAAGTCTAGAGTAGCCATTTCCTAAAGACTTCAGCCCCTGAGCTTCACCTCTTCCACCTGTACTTTTTTGCTCAACTAGGATTATCTAAGACGTTGATGTTCTTCATTCCACATTGCTGCAGTCCTAACTATTGGGTAGTCCGCTGTCCAGTCGGCCCGAATACCAGAGTATATGGCTGACGTCGGTCAGGGCGCATTAGACTGACGTCAGTACGTCAGGGTACTAATGCGCATGACCGACGTCATATCCCCAGTCTTTTTTGCCGCATGGTCCGATGCAGAAGCAGTTTTGCGAGTGCAGGTTGACGTTCTGAAATTTTCTGAAGTCGGAGTTTCAGACCGAATCAGAGTTGGCTAAGTACCCCGTTGAGGAACATTTTGGTTTTTTCTTGCCTCAGTATTTAACCGGATGTCAGAAAAAGTGAATAACTGTATTTCTTGTGGGAAACAGATACCTCATAGGGATTACCATACCTTGTGTATACCTTGTTTAGGGCCTAAGCACGACGTTGTTGGATGCCGCTCTTGTGCTAGGTTTAACAAACGCACTATTAAGAGAAGGTTAGACTGTGCCAGGTTAGTGTTTGGGAAGCGTTGCAATTATAAAATGCCGTCGGATGCTCCGGCGCCGCTTCGTCAAAAGCGCAAGGACAAAACAGCGAAGCCTAGGGTTGATGAACCGGCAGTCCCGGACGCCGGTTCTTTAGAAGGCTCAGTGGAGCCAGAGGTTTTGCCAGGAGTTTCTTTGGAGTCTCAGGCAGAGACTTTACTGTTACAGGATGTGCCTTCTCAGGAGGTAGGCCAGGCTGAGGGGCTTCTCAGGTAACTGTTCTTCCCTCTCTTCCCAAGGTAGTTAGAGCCTCTCCTTCTGTTTCCAAAACTTCTTTGAGAGGTAGGCCAAGTTTAGCTTCAGTGGGGGCTTCTCCTAGCACTTCAGGTTCTGTGCCTAAGAAACATATGCTTAAAATGGCAGAAGATTTGATTACTATGATTAGAGGTTCTATGCCCCTCCTGATAAGAGGCCTAGGGTGGAACCTGAGTTTGATAGTTTTGAACAGTGTTCAGAGGCTTCTGAGTCTTCTGCGGAAGATTTGCAGGAGTATCCTCCTTATTCTGATTCTGATGTGGATGATTCCACTCCTACAGCTTCTCCTCCTGAGGATTTCTCATTTTCAGAGACTCTGCATTCCATGAGGGAGCACTTTAAATGGGAAGGCCAGGATTACTCTGATTCCAGGAAAAGGCTTAGGGAATTCTTGTTTTTACCCCAGCATAGGCCCTTAGCTATACCTCCTGTGTTGAATGTGGTGGAAGATGTTTTGCAGAGGCTTCCCTGAACCCTGATTCTTTGCCTCCTGCTCCTGTTAAACCTGATAGGTACTATAGGGTGCCTGAAGCTCATAAGTATCTTTTTAAGAGTCCTAGGGCAGACCCGAAACTGTTTCTCAGGGACCTAAAGGTGTTAAGGCCTCTGTGGTTAAAAACCCTGTTCCCACTGATAAAGAGGCAAGGGCTTTGGATAGATGGGGAAAGAAAGTGTATACTTCTTCCACTTTAGCCATGAGGGCGTTGAATTGTCAGTTTCACATGCTAAAATATCAAAATTATCTCCTTTCACAACTGAAATCTAAGGTGGATGCTTTGGCGGAAGGTATTGAGTGTAAAGAGTTGCTGGATTTAGTTCATGTGTCTGAACAAGTGGGTAAGCATTCCTTGCAATGTGGTTTTGATGCTGTACAAGCCTCCTCGAGGGTGGCTGCCACTAGTTCTGTTCTTCGCAGGCATGCCTGGTTGAGGATCAGAATTTAGCTGAGCATGTTAAGACAAGGATTTTGGATGCTCCTTTACAGTCTGATGTGTTGTTTGGTTCGCCTGTGGAAGCAGTTTTAAAGAAAATGGAGGACAAAGCTAAGTCTATGCAAACTGTTAAAGATTTTTTGCAGGTGCAGCCACCAAGTTTAGTAGAAATTGGCCTACTAAGGGATGGACATATCCTGCTTATGATTCCCAGTCTAGGGGTAGGTCTAGACGTGGTAGGGGCAGAGCTCAAGGTTCTTTTAGGCCTAGAACAGGAGTTCACCTGCTCAGACTTCTGGTGAGGGCAGGGGTCAGTCCTTTCGTAAACAGACCCAATGACCTGCCTTTTCAGCTGCCAGTAGATTCTCGTCTGGCAGCTCCTTTGGGAGGAAGACTGTCTCTTTTCAAAGAAAATTGGGATTTAATTACTCAAGACAGATGGGTGTTGGATATCATTCACCACGGTTACAGGTTTTATTTCCATACATTGCCCCCTTTCAAAGGCATGCCAGACGTTCCTCCTCCACAAAGAAGAGAGGCTCACAAGCAAATTTCTCTGTTACTCCAAATAGGGGCCATTCAGCCAGTCCCTGTATCAGAAAGGGGCCTAGGATTTTATTCTCGCCTGTTCTTAGTACCAAAGAAGGGGAACACGTGGAGACCAATTTTGGATTTATCTATCCTCAACACTTATCTGGACATTCCCAAGTTCAAGATGTTGACGTTACAACAGCTTTTACCTCTGCTGGGCAAAGATCACTGGATGGTAACTTTAGATCTCAAGGAAGCTTACCTTCATGTGCCTATAAGACTAAGTTGCAGGAAGTATCTGCGTTTTCGAGCTGGAAATTCTCATTATCAGTTCTCTGCATTGCCCTTTGGCTTATCTACTGCGACCAGAGTATTCACAAAGGTTCTGGCTCCAGTGATAGCTTACTTCAGGCTAAAAGGAATTCAAATCTACCCTTACTTGGACGACTGCCTGATTCTGGCTCAAGAAAAGGAAGACCTTCTACAGCATCTGGAATATGTTATAGCAGTGCTAAGATGCCTAGGGTATTCTGTGAACGAAATAAAGTCCAGTCTAGTACCCTCTCAAGACATGTGCTTTCTGGGTGTGAGACTGAATACAGCAGCCCAGATGGCCTTTTTAACCCCGGACAAACAAAAGAGTCTATCCCTTTACTTTCATCAACTATCTCATCAGTCCGTGCTGACTGCAAGGACAGTCCTTCAAGCATTAGGGTTCATGGCATCTTGTATTCTGGTGCTTCCCAATGCCAAACTGCATATGAGGAAGCTGCAATGGTATCTCAAAATGTATGGACACAGCACTGCCAGGATTTGGACACTGTCATTCAAATAATACCTTGCCTTCAAAAAGAATTTTTGTGGTGGGCTCAGGAATGTCACCTAAACAAGGGACTCTCTGTGACCCGGCCAGAGGCGAGTCAGATTTTAACGACAGATGCCTCGGACATTGCTTGGGGAGCTCATCTAGATGGAAAGTGGATACAAGACAAGTGGCCTGCCAGACTACAGCATCTACATATCAACATGAAGGAGATGTTAGTAGTCCAGTTTGCATTAATGGCTTTCAAGGAGTTCCTTCTTCCAGGGCAGGTGTTGATTCTAACAGACAACACAACTGTCATGTGGTACATCAACAAACAAGGGGGAACACATTCTTATCCTCTATGCAGGCAAGCAATGATTTTATGGGAGACTGCGCTCAGCTTGCAACTAACTCTTCAGGCAAGGTTTCTGCCGGGAGCACAGAACTCCTTAGCAGATGTGTTAAGCAGACAAATCATGGATCCCCACGAGTGGAAACTGGATCTTCATGTATTTCAGAAATTGACAGTGTCATGGGGAACTCCAGACATAGATCTGTTCGCTTCTCCACTAAACCACCAGCTGCCAAAGTTTTGCACAAAGGGGTTTCATCACACAGCTTGGAAAGTGGATGCTCTTTCTTTCAGTTGGAAAAATCTTCATGTGTATGCCTTTCCACCTCTGCCTCTTCTTCCAAAGGTGCTCTTAAAGGTCAGACAAGACAAGCCAAGGATGATTTTAATAGCTCCAGATTGGCCTCGGCAACACTGGTACCCACTACTAAGGAGTCTGGTAAGGAAGCCTCCATGGCCTTTACCTTTGATTCCACATCTGTTATCTCAGAAGGACGGTCATCTGCTCAATGTCAAGCTTCACTCTCTTCATCTAACAGCCTGGCATATTCTGTGTTGAAACACAGCAGGTCTCAACTTCCTCAACAAGTTTTAAATGTGATTTTGGAAGCTAGAAGACCTAGTACAAGGAAAGTGTACGCAGAAAAATGGAAGAGGTTTTTATTTTGGAGTACAGCAAAGAATTTGGAGATTTCTGAGCCTAATTTGAGTGTGGCTCTTCAATATCTTACTGAGTTATTGGACAAAGGTTTGTCCTTCTCTTCCATTAAGATTCATGCTGCAGCAATTTCAGCTCACTATGATTGTGACCCACCATTGTTTTCGCATCCTTTGTTCAAGCAGTTTCTTAGAGGGGCAAAGAATATAAGACCCCCACGTAGAGCTCCTACTCCTGCTTGGGATCTCAATTTTGTGTTGGAAAAACTTACTCTACAACCTTTTGAGCCTGCGGCTACTGCTGAACTGAAATACTTGTCATGGAAGACTGCTTTTCTGTTGGCTATTACTTCTGCAAGAAGGGTGTCTGAGTTGCAGGCCCTTATGGCAGTAGAGCCTTTTGATTTTCCATAAGGATAGGGTATCATTACGCACTAATCCTTCCTTTATGCCTAAGGTGGTTTCTAGTGTGGCTTTAAACCAAACTATTCATTTGCCTACTTTTATGCAGACCCCCAAAATAAAGGGGAAAAGATTTTGCACACTTTAGATGTACACAGGCAATTGCGTTATTATTTAAGCAGGACTAAGGATTTTAGGCAGTCTCAGCAGTTGTTTGTTTCTTTTGCTTTGAGTTCAAGAGGGCAAGCCTGTGTCAAAACAAACTATTTCTAGGTGGATTGGGTTTTGCATTGCATTTTGTTATTCCCATCATGGCAAGGAGATTCCAGCTGGGATTAGGCCTCATTCCACTAGGGCTACTGCCACTTCAACAGCATTTCTAAGGGGTGGCAACTAAGGATATTTTGGAGGCAGCTACTTGGAGTTCAGTGCATACTTTCTCTAAGCATTATCACCTTCCTCTCTACTCTAAGTCTAGGGCTGGTTTTGCCACAGCTATTTTGCAAGGCATGTTGTCAGCTCCTGCTTCTTTATGATTTGCCAGCCTCCCTTACCTCTGCTTTGGGATTCTACCCAATAGTTAGGACTGCAGCAATGTGGAATGAAGAACATAGTACAGTTTTGTACCTACCATAAATGTAGATGTTCGAGGATCCACATTGCTGCAGTCGAATTAACCCTCCCTCCTTCCCTCTGTGTTTAGGGGTGGTTGTGTAGGTGAGGTTATATGCTGATATTTTTGTATATATTTTTGTATATATTGTACATATTTTTGGTGCAGGTATATTGGGCCTTGTCTTTTTAGGGTCTTCTGACATCTGGGGCAAGAAAAGACTGAGGATATGACGTCGGTCATGCGCATTAGTACCCTGACGTACTGACGTCAGTCTAATGCGCCCTGACCGACGTCAGCCATATACTCTGGTATTCGGGCCGACTGGACAGCGGACTACCCAATAGTTAGGACTGCAGCAATGTGGATCCTCGAACATCTACATTTATGGTAGGTACAAAACTGTACTTTTGCTGCCTTCCTGTTCAACAGCTTGGTCTCAAGCTCCATGGGATGTATTTTTTTTTGATTAGTTGTAGCTTGGTTTTGTTCTCTTTTCCTCTACCCTTGTGTGTACAGTTAGCTTTTCATGTAGTTTTTTTCTGATAATTGGGTAGCATAGGCAGTAAGGCTTAGGAAGTGTTCTTTTCTCATTAGTGGGCTTTTCCCATCTAGTGTGGGTTAACGTTTTTGGTTCTTAACAGTGTTGGAGCTTTTCAGATTGTTAGTGGTAGTTTTTCTTAAGTGTTAGGTTTTTGTTCTTTTGTAAGTATGGAGAATGGGTTTAAAAAGTTGTGGTGTGTGGCCTCAAGCTCCCTTCATAAGAAATTCATGACAGGTGTGTGTATTGCCTTGGGGCCGCTCGCCTCAAGTTGCTGTGTGCTATCTGAGGGAGCTTTGGCACTTATGCTGTAAACAAGACAGGGGCCAAGTTGGTTTGTTACTGGTCAGAAACTCCTCTTCTTCCAGCAAGGGTGACTAGGATGATTGGGGTCATAAGGAAGGCTCTAAGAATCCCAAATCCTCGAAAGAGGACAGAAAACGATCGCCTCCCTCTTCTTCTGGTCAGTTCCTCCGGTGGCTTGGCGTCGTCATTGGCTGCTAAATCTCAGACCCAGTCACCTTCAGCATTTGCTGTGAAGAAGGCTCCTTCTCCCACACTTAAGTGTTTCAAGTCCTTTCTTATCAAAGAAAGTTCTGTCTGGCAGACCTTTTTCTCCCTTCTCCCCCTCCTCTCTGCAATTGTCCTTGCCAGAGTTGTCCCCCCCACCCCCCTCCCTGGATCCAAGCTTCTGTTTGGATCTTGTCCTCGGAGCACTCGTCTAGCAGGCAGATCTCCAAGCCTCCATCATTGGCTTTGTCTGTTCTGTCCTCCCTTTCGGATGGAAGTTTAAGACCTGTTGTCTTGGAGCAGCTGATGTGGTCCATCGTACAAGCCCAGATGTGGTTAAGACTTGATCCCTGGAGCTTTGGATCCTAAATCCAAGGTTTCAGCTCCATCATATTAGCTTCCTGCCTCAGACCCTACAGTTCGTAGGTGATCTGCTCCAGTCGCCCATCCATTCCTAGGTTTAGATCTGACTGCTTGGCTGATCTTGGCTCTCACCCCACTCCTGCTTTCCTAGACTTCAACAGCTTCAGAGCTGAGTGACTTTGGAGATGACATGTTGAGATGGGGGTTTCCTGGGTCGGGATCGATGATTCTCTTTTCGAGGTCATCCCTCCCACTCAGTGTCTCTGCTTTTGATAGCTCTGCTTTGATCTTGGCACCTGGGTAGGTCAGACCAGCTCTGGAGTCTAGTTTATCTTTTGGATCTCTGTATCCTAGGTGTGTGGGCTTCAGGGTGCCAACTTCAGCCTCTGCTTTTGACGTTGTAGAGAGGATTTTCTCCCATCAGGGAAAGAAGAGGTCTGCTGCAACCAGTATTCCTCCCTCTTTGACATCTGTGCTTGTGGACACGCATCGTCTGCTCTGGGTCAGCCAACCCCAAGTGGTCTCAAATCTGTCCTACCTTCAAGGCCCTCTGCCTTTTCCTTTCGGGAAGTCTTGAGCAAGAAGCACCTGAATTCTCCTGAAGAATCCCTCACTCAGGATACTGACCTCATTGAAAGAGCAGGTTTCCCCTCAATTGGTATGTGATAATGACTCTTTGGCAGTTTTTTGGAGCTGGTACACCATCATGGGGTTTGGACTGCCAAAGCCCCATCTCCGGAGGAGTGTGTATTTTTCGAGGCCTTCAAGGTGGACCTATCCATGGCTTGGGTGGTTCCCCTTCTGGACATGCTTATTGACCTGGTGTTCTGGAAGGTATTGAAGGAACCTGATACTCTGGAACCAATTCTAAAGAAACCAGACAAGATTCTCACCCCTCCCAATGAACAGCAACACTGGAGTAAGGGTCCTGCCATTGATGCTATTGTGGTGGCACCCACTAAGAGGAACATCTTGGATGAGAATTTGTTGGTTCATGCCCCAAATTGGGAGTCTTGGGTGCTGGAACATTAAGGGAAGTGCTCCTACACCTCAGACACATTCACACTGAGTGTGTTAAACTGGCGAGACACTATCTCACTCACTTGATGAGACTTCAGTGTGAGATTATCTTGGAAGTGTCAAGAGCAGTTAAGACACAGCAGACTCGGGAGTCTCAGAAGACTCAGTTGTTCACCTTGCAGTCCATTGTTAATTTGTCCATGTGTCTGCTGTCTGATGCAGCTTATGACACTTCCCAGTCCCCTGGCGCTGCCATGCTTCGATGAGCTTAGGTACTTTTGCAGATTGCTTCATTCAAATAATCCGCCATTAATGCCTCCTTAGGACACTTTGACCCAGAAGCAAAAAGGATAGAATGATGCTGTCTACTGTTGGAGTAAATTTTGCAACCCCCTCAATGGAGCTTTTCTCTTAACCGGAAGAAGAACTTTTCTCTATCTCCGTTTTTTTTTTTTTTTTTTTTTAGGAAAGAACAGCAGGCTTTTTAAGAAGTTCCTTCTGAAGGTTTCCCCCGGAGGCAGCAGGGTAAGGGGGGGGGGGGTAACCACAATGGGCACCACCCAAGCTGCAGGTGTGGGCCGCAGAACCAAGATTTCACAGAGCTTTCTACGGGAGGCCCTTTCATTGACTGAGAGGTTGCCAGACTTTCAGGTTCTGGAGCCAGGCATGGGTCATTTTGGCTGTACACCTAGAAGCTTGGAAGCCCTTCACTTTGGACACATAGCCAGAGGTTGTACAATTCCGTCTTTAGACAGTACAAGCATATTTAAAAAAAAATCTTCCAGTTGTGCATCTCTATCATAGAAGGAATGCAGCCATTGAAATACAGAAGCTGTTAGTAAATCAAGTCATCCAAGAGGTCCCAACAGAACAACTCTGTTCCGGTCTCTTTTTGGTACCAAAGAAGAACGAAGACCTCAGGCCAATTTTGGATTTGAGCAAGTTAAAACGATATGTCAAACAGACCAAGGGTACAGATGGTCACAGTGCAGTCCATTCTGCCTCTTTTTAGGAAAGACAACTGGAGGTGCTCGATCAACCTCAAGGATGCCTACCATCTTGTAAAGATAGTGAGACATTCCAGGAGGTTCTTGCTGTTCCAGCTGGGAACCAACCATTATCCGTTCCGAGCACTGCCCTTTGGTCATACCACCTGGACCCAGGTATTCATAGTGTATGATAATCATAGCAGGCTGGCTCAGGCTGCAGTGATTCCAGGTAGTCTTTTACCTGGATGATTGGCTGCTAACCACCTCCACAAGACCATTCTTAGTTGGGGCCAGAGAGACCTTACTTCTGCTATGCAGTTCCTTGAGATCATGGTCAACTATCAGAAGTCCAGATTCCACCCTTTTCAGACACTAGTTCATAAATTACCAATTGGACACAGTTTCTCAAATTTCAAGACTTCCATTTTCCAGATTATCAACTCTTTGTTGTCTAGCCATTTCCTTGCGGTCTTACACAAAGCCTCTGTATTCCTTTGTTACCAAACTCTTAGGGCACATGGCAGCCACCATCGGCTTAGTTCCCTGGTGAGGTATCACATGAAGGATCTGCTGTGGACAGTGGAAGTGTAATAGTTCTACTTGACACATCCAGTAAATTCTGCAATTATGTTCACAAATGTGTCTATATCAGATCAGATGGTTGGAGTCTCCCTTGTCCACTCGGAGACCATTTGTCCCACCCCTGGCACAGTAATGGATGCTTCTCTTCTAGGGTGGGCAGCATTTCAAAGTGAGGGCTGTCCAGGGGATCTAGTGCATGACTGAAGCCAACTCTTCACATCAACATCTCAGAGGTGAGAGCAGTCCTGCTTGTGTTGCAGGCCTTTCAGGATTGTCTTTTGAAGGGTCTGATCTCGGTTCAGACGGACATGTCTGTCATCTGGAATATGAAAAAACGGGAAGGGGGGCATTCTTAACGCTTTGTTGGGAGGCCATGAGCGTCTGGCAGTGACTCTTTGTATCCGTAGTTTTTGGTTGCAAAACACATCCATGGAAAATCAAACATTGTGGCAGACAGTTTGAGCAAGAATGTTCTTTTTCCTCATGAGTGCTCCTTGACTGAATCCAAGGGTTATGGGTTGGATTTTTTTTTTTGCACTGGGGCACTACATGTTTTGACATGTTTACATGGCTTTCCAGCATCAAGTGCAGTATCTAATATGCCTTACTCCTTCCTCAGCGACAGTCACCCTAGGGATGCTCTTCTGTATGCTTGGCCCTTGGCTCTTCTGTATGCATGTGCTCCAACCCTGCTGATAGTTTTTCCAGAAAGCAGCCAGTTGCACAGTGACTAATCCTCATTACTCCCTTTTGGCCCTGTCAGGTGTGGTACTCCTTTCTTTGGCCTCTTCTGAGACATATTGTGGTGCATATTTTGTTTTCAAAGAAAATGTGCGTGGCGTATGTCAGTAAGTGTAAACATTCCGCTTGTTGCTCTACCTACAAAGGCTTGGATCCTTTCTCATTTCCGCTGGAGGTGATTCTGGACTTTCTTGCTGACTTGTTTCACTCATGATCCAGTAATTCTACTATCAAGATACAATTTTCATACATTGGCTGGGATAATTTGCCATTGGCAGCTCTTAAAATTTTGAAGGCCTTTCTCGAGAGAACTTTCCGTCCTATGGTTTAGGATCCTTTTCCTCCATGGGATTTGCCTTTTATGCTTCAAGTACATGCTAGACTTCAAGTCCGTCATAGCAGAAGGCTCAAATGAGGTTGTCTTATCCTTGGTACCTCCATACTTTAGTTTTCCATAAAGACAGTCCCTCTGCACAGATCCTGTTTTTCTCCCAAAGGTGGCAGCGGAGAATAATTTGAATTAAAACCATTCACTTTCCACTGTTCCTTCCTGTATTTTCCATTAAAGGAGAATATTTACTGCATTGTCTTAATGTCCATAGACAACTGAGGTTTTATTTGGACAGAACCAAATGTTTCAGGAAATCTAGTCTATTATCTGCTTCCTTTTATAAGGCCTGGCTGGGTGTGCCAATGTCTAAAGTTACTCTCCAAGTGACTATCTGATTGCATTTCATTTGAGTATAATTTGAATGGAAAGGCTTTGCATCATAAACTGAAAGGTCATTCTATTGGAGCTGTGGCTATTTGATGATCTTCGTGTTTCACTGTTGCGGTCATTACATTTGGGTAATCTGCTGGCAGGTTGCCCTCAGTCGGCCTGAATTCCAAAGTCTTGGGTTCTGCGTCGGTTGCTGTCTTCTCTTTCATGACGACAGGTTGTCAGGGGTATAAAACATGCAGCCGACACCATTTTCGTCTTTCTTGCCACGTGGTGCCCGAAGCAGAAGCATTTCGCAAGTGCTAGTCAGCCAACTACTGAAATATTCGAGTTTGAGTTTCAGAACCAAAGTCTTCACTAAAGCTAACTACCCCGTTGGGGAAATTGTTTTCTTGCTCCTTACCGATGTCAGAAAAAGTTAATAATTGTATTACTTGTGGGAAGCAAATACCTCATAAGGATTTCCATTTATACTGTATTTCTTGCCTAGGCCCTGATCACAACGTGCCTGGCTGTTGGTTTTGTGCTAGATTTAACCAAAGCACTATTAAGCGTCGGTATATTTTTGCATCAAAGTATTTTGGAAACTAATTTAACTACCCGGAAATGTCGTCTGATAGCAGTCCGACTACCGGAGTACATAATGCAAAGAAAAGGACAGAGAAAGGCAGTCGAGATCCAAAACCGAAGACAAAGCTTCTAAGCCAGTCGCCGGTTCGCCGGTACTCAGGTGCTTTCGCAGCCCCTGATACCAGTTACCTTCGAGTCGCAGGACTCTACCGACACCCACGTGGAGTCCGGCATGCTGCAAGATGCTCAAGGTATTGGACCGACGGATGTGTCTCCCTCGGATGGGTCCGGAGCCGCTGAGCAGGCACCAGCTTCTGAGGGTGTATTCGGACCTCAACATTTGTATATCAAACCGTCGACAGCTGCAAAACCAAAGATAAAAGCACCTACTAAAACTAAAAAACCGACTCATGAGCCTCGTGCACAGGCCTCTATGCCTAAAAAAACAGATGATCAAAATGGCTGAAGACCTCATTACCTTGATCAGGGGTACCCATCTCCCTCCAGAGGCCTAGGCAAGACGCTGATTATGAATCTTCAGATCAGGTTTCTATTTCTTCTGATTCCTCTTTTGATCAGGAATTATCTATTCCTCCCTATTAGGATTCTGATGCAGAGGGAGTCTATACCATCTGCATCTCCTCCTGAGGATTATCCATTTGGAGAAACCTTGCATACTTTGAGGGAGCATTTTCACTGGGAGAGTCAAGACTTCTCAGAATCAAAAAAGAGGCTTGGATTTCTTTCTTCTCCCTCAGCACAGGCCTTTAGCCATTTTCCCTGTTTTAGACATTGTGGATGTGTTTTCGAAGTCAAGCTTGACCCCTGATTCCTTACCTCCGGCTCCCAGTAAGCCTGACAGATATTACAGGGTCCTTGACTCACATTAATTTTACTTTAGAAACCCTGCTGCTCAACCTGAAACTATTTCACAGGGTCCAAAGGGAGTTGAGGCCTCAATAGCAAAAAATCTTACCTTCTCTGACAGAGATTCAAGGGCACTGGATAGATGGGGATAAAAGGTTTATACATCTGCAACCTTGGCAATCAGGGGCTTAAACTGTCAAATTTCATATGCTTAAGTACCAACAACATGTTATGGGATTGCTGAAACAGAAACTGATGTTGATTTCAGAATGTGCAGAACATAAAGAATTGCAGAAATTATTGCATGCAGCTGAACAGGTTAGAAAGCATACTTTGCAATGTGGTTTTGATTCCTTAGAGGCCTCCTGCAGGGCCGCAGTTACTGGATCTGTGATTAGGAGGCATGCCTGGTTAAAGGAACAGAATTTGCCTGATCATGTTAAAGCTAAATTGCTAGATGCTCCTTTACAGCATGATTCTGTGTTTGGTATTAAGGCAGAAGAGGTTTTAAAGAAAATGGAAGACAAAGCTAAGTCTATGCAAACTGTTAATGAATTCTTAACAAGTGTAGCCACCTAGATTCATTAGACACTGGCCTACAGAAAATTGGTCCTTTCCTGTGTCAGACAGGGCTCAAAGTGGCAAATCCAGACGCCCTAAGGTTTCCGGATACCAGGCGCAAGATTCATACAGGTCAAAGCAATGGGGCACTTCTACCTTGAAATCTGGAGGAGATGAAGTGCAAACCTACAGAAAACAATCCCAATGACTTCCCTCTACCTACTCCAAGCACTTATCTTTTGGCAGCACCCATAGGGGGGAAAGTTAGCAATTTTTGCTCAAAATTGGCAGTTAACCCATGACAAGTGGGTACTAAACATAGTATCACAGGGATACAGATTCCGTTTCTACACTGCCAATGGCAAATGGTTGCCAGATCTGCCACAAAATTAATGGGCAGAGGCACAGAAACAAGTTATATCCCTCATGGATATGGGGGCCATTCAGCCAGTACCAGAACAGGAAAAAGGACAAGGTTTTTACTCAGGGCTGTTCTGGGTACCCAGAAAGGACAAGGCCTGGCGGCCACTACTGGATTTATCAATTTTGAACACATACCTGGACATTCCAAAATTCAAGATGCTGACTTTGCAGTAGCTTCTGCCCATGCTGGGCAAGAATGCTTGGCTGGTGACATTAGACCTAAAAGAGGCATACCTGCATGTCCCAATAAGTCAGTCGTGCAGAAGATACCTCATATTCAAGGCTGGCTTAATGCATTACCAATTCTCTGCACTGCCCTTTGGCTTATCTACTGCGCCCAGGGTCTTTGCAATGTGCCTGGCACCAGTAATTGCATTTTGCAGACAAAGAAGTATACAAATATATCCTTACTTAGACGACTGTCTCATTCAAGCAGAGAACAAGGACATTCTTCTTCGACACCTGGCATTTGTGAAAAGGCTTCTAACATGCCTAGGGTACACAATAAACAGAAAGAAGCCAGTTATTTTACATTAAGAGGGTTCGTGGTCTGCACTCTTGTGGGAGGAGAGGCTGGACTCTGCCCTTCTGAGCTGGGAATTTCTGGTTGAAGGCTTATAGTGCATGCATATCTGAACTGCTTCTTACTGAAGTTGGTGCGCCTTGTTTGCTGTGGCATAGACTGGATTCGGGCCTGCTGGATCTAGCTTTGTTTGTGTAACTTGAGCACTAATCCAGGCATTCTCTAAAGTATTCAATTGTATTTATTACTGCTTGGTAGTAACTTGATTAAAGTGTAGCTATCATTCTAAGTCTTTTGGATTAAGCACTTGGGCTTCAGACCAGTTGTTTTACATTAGGAAGGTTTGTGGCATGCACTGTGGTGGCAGGACAGGTAGCTTTCATCCTTCTAAGTTGGGAACTGCTGATTGAGAGCCCAGTGTCTGTTATTCTTAAAGTGTATTAGTTCTGGTTTAAGCACTTGGGCTTCAGGCCAGTTATTTTACATTAAGAAGGTTTGTGGTCTGCACTCTTGTGGGAGAAGAGGCTGGACTCTGCCCTTCTGAGCTGGGAATTTCTGGTTAAAGGTTTATAGTTCCTGAATATTTGAACTGTATCTTACTGAAATTGGTACACCTTGTTTGCTGTAGCATAGACTAGATCCAGGCCTGCTGAATCTAGCTTTGTTTATATGCTTGTTTGTTTGCTTGTTATTTCCCTGGAACGCTAATTCCACCTAATACGCGGCTTCTCAGCGCTTCTGTGGATCACTAGTGATATCTGCATTGCTTACTGTACTTATTTCCTTGTTTCACTTGAAAGAAAGTTACTGTTTGTCGTTTTTGCATTTAAGTTACCTGTAACACATTGCACTTAAGTTACCTGGCACTTGCTCACTAAAGCAATTATATAAGTCAGCACTAAAAATTAAAAGCACTACACCCTCACCTCCCCACTGGCCCTGGTTTTCAATTATTAAGGAATTCCCAATATTATTCTAGCATGTCCAAAGGTCAGTTGTCAATCTCCTCCGGTCCAGCTGGTGAATCTGGGAATCTTGAGGCAATGTTACAACTGCCTCATGTACACAGACAACCCTCTCCTCCTCCCAACAAATTCCAACACATGTGAGAGATGCAACCATATAGCCAAACTGGAGGCTAAGCTCTCTCAACTCAGTACTGGCATAACCAGTCAGGAGGAGAAGGAAACCACACTCACTACAATTCCAGTCTCACATAGACCTACCACGACAGCAAACCAAACACATAATCACACAAAACATACTGAGGCTCTAAATAAAGATCTGCCGAAGCAGCAGAGACCTCCAAAGCAGACACCCAAGCAGCCGCTATCCCAAAACAAAACACGTGCAACACATATCTCACAAAGCCAGTGTGCCAAACAGTCACAGCCCTTAAGACTAAACAACACACCTGATACACTTGTAATAGGTGACTCTATCGTCAGGCACACTGACGTCCCGCTCACCAGGCTGAACAAGGAGAGGGTCACGGTGAGCAGCCTGTCGGGCGCTAAGATCCGCCACGTAACACAAGCACTCAGGTCACTCCAAGGCAAGTACAAATATGACTCAGTCATTGTCCATGCTGGTGTGAATGACCTGAGGCATACCTCCCTGGACTACATGAAAAGAGACATAAAGGAGCTCTCTGAGCATGTAGCCCAGGCCGGTATGACCCTGACCTTGAGTAGCATCTTACCCTCACCAAGAATGATGCCACAATATGAAGACAAGATGATCAATTTCAACAATTGGCTTAAGTACTGGTGTCATTCAAAGGGGATCCAATGCCTGTCAGCTTGGGATGATATGCTCGACAAGCCACGATGCTTCGCTAGGGACGGCTTGCACCTGTCACCCCTGGGCTTTCGGATATTGGCAAAGGCTCTTGCTACCCCATAGTGCCTTTTTAGGCAAGGCTCAAAAGACAAACCCACCTCCATAGGTATCACAAGGGATAAGAAACTGAGTAATGCTACTCAACGCCAGAAGTCTAAACCTCAAGATGCACGCACTCAAAACTCTCCTTAGCATGGAGAACATCGATATCTGTGCAGTAACAGAAACCTGGTTCAGGGCTCCCGAGAGCACCCCAGCACTACCAGGTTATACCTCATACCATACTTTTCGGCCCCAAAACTTGGACTGAACCACAAAAGGAGGGGGGGTATCGATATTCATCAAAGATACCCACACCTCCAGGTTGGTGGCAAAGCACGAAGCATCAGAGACTATCCATATGCAACTAACAGTGGGTAAAACTGCCTTCCAGTTTATAGCCTGCTACAGACCACCCTCCCAAACCCAGGAACCCCACTCGGCCTTCCTGAGAACACTGGAATATATGAAGGTCTCTCCAAACACCATTATATTGGGCGACTTCAACTACCCAAACATAGACTGGGAGCATTACTCTAGCTCCAACACCCTAACCCAAAGGTTCCTAGAATTTATAAACTCAAATGCTATGGAACAACTTGTTACCACTCCCACAAGAGGGGAAAACATATTGGACCTGATCATCACCAACATGGGGACTCTATGCTCCAGACCAGAAGTGTATCCCTCACTGGTAAGATCAGACCATAAACTAATCTCACTGGATATTCACATCCCGACCCCTCCCCCTGCCCAGAAAACCACAGTGAAAAGCTTCTCTAAAGCAAATTTCACACTCCTCAAAACTGAGGTGGAATCCTTCAAAGCCCCCGGGCCTGTGGAAAATATGGCCCAGACCGCAGAATCCTTTATAAATGCATTCTATGAACACCTTCAGGAATGCATGGATCATCGATCCCAAATAAAACCAAGACCCAATCCTCCAAAGGCAGACGTCCTGTCTGGTGGACCCCAGCCATAAACAAACTATACAATAGAAGGAGGAAGCTACTAAATGATAGAGCAAAATCCCAAAAAGGGAAGGCATCACTGATCAGTATTAGCAAAAAACTACGGGCACACATAAAATTGACTAAGGCCAGCTTAGAGAGAAAAGTTGCACAGGACACTAAGGATAATCACAAGGCTTTCTTTAGTTATGTTAGGAACCTGGGTGGTAATTCCCAGATATGCTCAGAATTAGTCCAAAATGACAAAAATACACGAACCCACAGACATTGCCAACATCCTAGCTGACAGGTTCAGCGCAAACTCCCCACCAAAAGGGCAAATATCTATCCCTGCAGAGTGCTGCCCCTCGACATCTCAGATGCTCAGGTAAGAGCCGCCCTCTCCAAAGCTTAAAACTCAGCATCAATGGCACCCGAAGGTGTCCCGGCTGCGTCCTACATGAACTCCAAGAAGATCTAAACCCAAACATAAAACTACTGTTCAATCTCAGCCTTACTACAGGATATATGCCCAAAGAGTGGCGTACAGCAACAGTGGTCCCTCTCCATAAAGGCGGTGCCTCAACGGATCCTGGAAACTATCGCCCCATAAGCCTGACTAGCTTGGTCTGCAAAGCTATGGAAAGGATCATCATGGACCTCATAAATAAAGATATTGGGGACCTACAAATACTGGATCCTACCCAGTTCGGCTTTGTTAAGGGCAGATCCTGCCTCTTAAACCTGGTTGATTTCTTTGAAACAGTCACCAAGGCCATTGACGAGGGGAAGGTGGTCCACACAGCCTACCTGGACCTCGCAAAAGCCTTCGATACAATACCCCACTCGGGCATTATAGATAAGCTCACCAGCTTAAATGTAAACCCCTGTGTCACTAGATGGATTGCAAACTGGCTCAAGGACAGAACCCACATGGTTAGAATTGCTGGAGCCATGTCAGACTCCAAATCGGTTACAAGTGGTGTCCCACAAGGCTAAGTCCTGGGACCTCTCTTGTTCGGTATATATTTCTCAGAGGTACAGGCCAACACGGAAGGACTGTGGCTGACCAAGTTCGCAGATGACTGCAAACTGGGTGCCATAATAGACTCTCCAGCCGACACAAGCATCCTCCAAAAGGGCCTCAAAGAAACAAACAACTGGTGCCAGAGCCATGGACTCAAGCTAAATGCCAAAAAGTGTATAGTCATCCCCTTTGGCAAAAACAAAGTGCCCACAAATTACCACATAGGTGATAATCCATTAAGTACAGAAGAAGTAATTAGGGACCTGGGGACCCAAGTTGATAGCAATCTCTTATTTGACAACCACGTGGCCAAAGTGGTTAGAAAAACATTTTATGTAGCCCACCTAATCATGAAGGGATTCACATCTAGATCAGGGGAGGTCATCGTGCCTCTTTACTCATCCCTCATCAGGCCCATAATTGAGTACAATGCCCCTTTTGGGATGTACCTTACCAGACACCTGCAGCAACCGGAAAGACCCCAAAAGTACCTCACCAAGAGGATCAAAGGGCTCAAACAGATGCCATATGCTGCCTGGTTAAAGAAACTCCAGCTCTACTCAGTGGCATACCGCCTGTTCAGAGGCGATCTGTGTCTGACGTATAAAGCCATGTCCAACCCGGAATTAATGGACATGCTGCACCTCAGAAAATCCAAATCCCATCGAGCTACACTCGAGACTTGAACCTCAGCACTGAAATAAATAGGACATGCTGGAGGGACAGATTCATAACCCAGAGGCTCCCTTCACTCTGGAATAAAATCCCAGTCCAGGTTAGGCAGAGTCCTCATTGACTCTCTTCAAGAGGAATCTTGATGAGTGGATGGGAGATCGTAGGTTTACCCCGGGTATCACTTCTGTGTCACTGTTAGACAGAGGCACAGTATACTAACCTCGAAAAAGGGCATAGCAAAATAAATTTAAAATGGGTGGCGAAAGCCAAACACATTCTGGCTAGGCTTATAAATGCCCTAGGGCAGATAGCCTAGTATGAACCTATGAACCTATAACCTATGAACTGGTACCCTCTCAAAAGATAACATTCCTGCGTGCAAGCTTGAATACAACTGCCCAGATGGCTTACCTCACGCCAGACAAGCAAAGACAACTGACTATTTACTTCAAACTAATGGCAACAAAGACCCAGTTATCTGCAAGACAAATTCTGCAGGCTTTGGGGTTTATGGCATCCTACTGATTCCATAGGCAAGACTGCATATAAGGAAACTTCAGTGGTACCTGAAAAGTTTATGGAGTCAACATTCTCACAGTCTGGAAGCAATGATTCCTCTCATTCCCTGCCTACAACAGGAGTTTCTATGGTGGGCAAAGGCATGTCACCAAAACATGGGGTGGGCCTTCCCCCTGCCAGCCAAACCTTAACAGACGCATTGGATTATGCCTTGGGGGGCCCACGTGGCAGGAAGATGCATTCAGGGCATATGGATCCCAAAACAAATGCATCTGCATATCAACCAGAAAGAGATGCTAGCAGTTCAAAATGCCCTAACAGCATTCAAGGACTTACTTCATCCAGGACAACTACTGATGAAGACGGACAACACCACAGTCATGTGGTATATAAACAAGCAAGGGAGCACACACTCATACCCCCTTTGCAGATTAGCTATGGCACTGTGAGACACAGCTTTGACCTGCCAAATACATCTTCAAGCTCAATTACTACCAGGAAAACAAAATACACTGGCAGATGATTTAAGCAGAAACCTTATGGATCCTCACGAGTGGAGACTAAATCCACAAGTCTTCAACATAACAGAGAAATGGGGGAGCCCAGACATAGATCTATTTGCCTCTCCTCAAAATTATCAATTGAAAAGATTCTGCACAAGGATCACACACAAGCATGGGAAGTGGACGCCCTATCCTTCAATTGGAAAAACCTCAGGCCTCTTCTCCCCAAGGTCCTAATAAAAGTCAGACGAGAAACCAAAGATGATACTAATTGCCCCGGACTGGCCCTGCCAGTACTGGTACCCAATCCTAAGGAACTTATCTCAATACCCAGCTTGGACCTTACCTCAAAGACCTCAACTACTGTCCCAGTAAAACAACCAGATCCTGCACAATCAACTACAGACATTGAACCTGGCCGAATGGCTGATCATGTAGCTATACAAACAACACGTCTTAGTAAAGCTGTGATGGATGTCCTTTTGGAAGCCAGAAGGCCTAGTACTAGAAAATCTTATGCTGACAAATGGAAGAGATTCTGTGCTTGGAATCAAGCACAAGGAACTGATACAGCAGAACCAAATATTCCTCAGATATTACAATACTTAACTGAGATTCTTGACAAAGACCTATCTTTCTCATCAATCAAAATCCATGCCTCTGCCATAACGGCTCATTACAATACAGAGCCACCAATCTTTTCTCATCCTTTATTAAAGCAGTATCTCAGAGGAGCCAAAAATTTAAGGCCTCCTAGAAGATCACCATTACCTGCATGGGACCTCAATTATGTGTTGGAAAAGCTCACCCTGCCTCCATTTGAACCAGCTGCTACTGCTGATATAAAGTTCTTATCATGGAAAACAGCTCTGCTCCTAGCAATTACTTCAGCAAGAAGAGTTTCAGAGCTACAGGCCCTCATGGCTGTAGAGCCTTTTATCATATTTTACCCAGACAGGGTGTCTCTGAGAACAAATCCGACTTTTATGCCTAAGGTGGTTTCCAGTGTGGCTCTTAATCAAACAATTCATCTGCCAACTTTTTATCCAAATCCGCAGAACAAGGGGGAGAGAATTCTGCATTCCTTGGACGTACACAGACAGCTAAGATTCTACTTGAGCAGGACTAAAGCTCTAAGAAAAACTGAGCAATTACTAGTGTTATATGCTGCAGGATCAGAAGGAAAGGGTATTTCAAAGCAGACAATTTCAAAGTGGATAAGCCACTGCATCCATTTCTGCTACTTACACCATGGAAAATCTGTGCCCAAGGGCATTAGGTCTCATTCCACCAGAGCTGCAGCTACTTCAGCAGCCTTTCTCAGAGGAGTACCAACCAAAGACATTCTAGAGGCTGCTACTTGGAGTTCTGTTCACACCTTCACAAAGCATCATCATTTGCCTTTCTATTCTGAAGTCCAGAGCAGGCTTTGCCACTGCAGTGCTGCAGGGCCTTATAGCCGCACCTAATGCTGTTTAGCTACAGCCTCCCAACCATAGCTTTGGGATTCTATCCAAATGTAATGACTGCAACAGTGAAACACGAAGAACATAGTACAGTTGTGTACACTTACCATAAATGTAGATGTTCGAGTGCATTCACTGTTGCAGTCCAGGTTACCCACCCACCATCCCAATGTCATTTTGGAGTTTATCTTTCCTTCTCTATCTTCTACAACCTATGTGGTGTATTTGCTTGTAGATGAAGGTAAAGTTTATATTGATACATGTGTGTATGTATGTATGTATATATATATATATATATATATATATATATATATATATATTTTTTTTTTTTGCTACCTTTTTGGGGGCACCTGACATCGGGGGCAAGAAAAACTAAAGAAAATGGCTTCGGCTGCATGTTTTATACCCCCTGACGACCTGACCTCATGGAAGAGAAGACAGCCACTGACGCAGGACCCAAGACTTTGGAATTCAGGCTGATTGAGGGCAACCTGCCAGCAGATTACCCAAATGTAATGACTGCAACAGTGAATACACTCGAACATCTACATTTATGGTAAGTGTACACAACTGTACTTTTTCTCCAGAACTGCTTTGGGCGATGTTTGTGCTTCTGTTGCTTGAGTGGGTCCTCACACACTTGTGTCCCACTACAAATTGGATACTCAGTCATGGTCTAGGGCCTCTCTTTGTTCCACTGTGTTGTGCCATATCCTTTGTAAGACCTCCTTAGGGTTTTACATAGCTGAGGACTATGTCCTACACGTTGATCCCAGGGAGAAAAGACTTCATCAGATATGAAATGCATGTACTTATAAACTATAGATCCATATTGTCTATTTTCATCCGGTTCAACCTTCCCTCCCTTCCGCCTTTATGGTGAGTCTTTAGATCATGGGATGACCGAGTTGGGGAGGGATTTGCTTTCCTTCTTTACTGGGGTGTTTTGTGATTTCTTTTGAGATTAAATGATGGAAGCTTTCACAGAGAGGGCCAAACTCGATCTGAGGTAATCTGTGTTGAGCAAGGTGTTGCGGGTAGAGGATGGAGGAGTGCGGGCTGATCTCAGATCTGAGTCAGATCAGATAACCCACTGGTTGAATCAGACATAGAGAGGTAACACAGATCTATCGTTACAGTTCATATCTGATGCTATCCATGTCATTATTGATCGTGGATGAGTCTTGGATCCGACCTCTGATCCGAGCCGGCAAAGTGAGCAACAGCTCCTGAGCTTGAGCCCCCCCCTTACTTTCTGTTACTAATAATTCTCAGATCTCATTTCTTGCAATTACTGAATGGACGTGGTCCTGCCGTTTGTGCTCACTATATATTTCAGATAAGTAATTTTTTTTAGTTCTTTCTGTCCTTCCCCACCCTTTTTTCCCTCTTCTAGTAAGGGTTTTGTAGTATTTAGTAGTTTAGGGTTAGTAGTTTCCTCCGCCCTTATTATTAATTTTTCTGTCTGTTAGGGTTTTTTCCCGCCCTTTCCCCCTTTCTTCTTCTCATCCTTCCCCCTTTGTGTGTGAGGTTTTTCTTTTGTGTGTGACTGGACTTATTAGGGCTGAAAAACCTTCTGGTTTTAGACCCTGCTCCTCATGCGGTCGGAAGCTAGCTCTTGACAACATGCATGAGGAGTGCGTCTATGGTCTAGGAGAGCCCCATTTGGAGATTGAATGTGATGTCTGTGCTGGGTGCAATCCCAGGGCTCTTCTAGACAGTAGGAATAAGCTGCTGCTTAAGGGGCTGGCTAAAGGGGAGCCTTTGATCTGAAGCTCCCCTTCCAAAGCCCTTTCGGATCCCAAGAGGAAACCCTCTTCCTCTAGGGACTCCCCTGCTAAACGGCCCAGGTTCTCGGAACCATGTACCCCATATCCAAGTCCAGCCTTGGTGGCATCGGCTCCCCCGGCCGGATCCGACTCCTCTGAGGTTCAGAGGGCCTCGAATCTGATCAAATCGACATCCCCCTCGGCTCCAACTTCAGATCCATATGTAGGGAATCTTGTACACTGGGATCTGTACAGGCCTTCGGATCTGACTGCTACTTTGAGCTGATTTGTTATTATTGATCCTCCAGCCACCCCCAGTCTCTCTGATCCTAAGATGTCTAAGGGGTTTTCATCTAGGGACTGCAGGCACTCTACCCACTCTGGCCATTCTTAGTTTCCTCTTGATCTACTAGGAGTCTGCTCCTATCTGATATGGACCAGATGAGGAGCTTCCTTAAAGCCCAAAGGGAACTGGGCCTGTTTCTGTCCCCTGGCCATTTGCCAAGGGGCATTTCTCCCACCTCTTTTCTCCTCTCCTCCCGCCCAACTCCTGGGAGTTCGCCCCAGGATCAGAGCTTGCTTAAGGAGATCTATTGGTGTCGGGTAGTGCCTCCACTTCCATGCTGCCTGGGTCCCTGGCTGGCTCAGCCCACTTGCCGTGTGGATTGGCTTTGCCTTGGGCATGAGAAATCCCTGGAGCCCATGGGGGCGGGTTCTGGTTTTGTGTTTTTGGACCGTTCCCTTCCCTTGGGGACCTTGGCCCTGGATAGCTCTGATCTGATATCATCCAGGGATGTCTGGACTGTGCTGGGATCTCCCCTCCCACCCCAGTTGGTTGTGAATGGCAGTGAAAAGGGTGGGGCCTCATCCAGTCTGTCTGCCTTCCAGGCGATAGCACTGTCTCCAGTTGGTCAGCATCCTCTTCCTTGGCTCTGGACCCCACCATGCCTGGTTCTGTTTTGGGTAGCGAGCCTGCATCATCGGTCTGGGGTCAGCCCCCCTGGGATAGTCTACAGAAGGGCATCACCCCCACAGGGGTACTCTCCTCCAAGTCCTCCCCACGATGGAGGAGCCTCCTCTGTGCAAGAGAAGGCACCTAGACTCCCCCTGAGACTCGCTCATGGAAGATATGGATTTCGAGGAAGGGGACGGGTCCCCCAGACTACCGTCTGTGGAGGTGTCCTTTGACAACATACTTGAGATCTTGAAATAGTGGGGTGGTTGGTCATCCCCTACCCCGACTTCCAAGGAATCCATGTTCTTGAAGAAGTTTGGGGTGGGCCCATCTACCTCTGGGTGTCTCCCCCTGGGGATGAATTAGTCCAGCTCATTGGTCGCAGGGCGTGGAAGGAGTTGGACACAGTAGAACCAGTCCCAAAATGGGCAGATAAATTCCTCAGTCTCCCCCAAGGGCAAACCATTTTGGAGTGAAGGTGTCCCTGTAGATGCTATTGTGGCTGCAGCAGCCACTGAGAAAGAGCTTGCAGAACAGAGCTCTACGGTCCATGCCCCTAATAGGGAGTCTAGAGCGAATGACCATTTTGGGAAGCATGTTTATGCCTTAGCTTCGTTTGGACTGAGGACTACAAATTACATGGCACACTTTATACTGCAGCAAAGGGATTTGGTCTGAGAACTTTCTCTTCCCTTTCGGAGTTGTTGCCTCTGGAAAGCCTTAGGGTGGTTTCTCTGAACCTCTCTATGCTGACTTCCCTAGCTGATGCCTCAATGAGGTTGATCTTGAATGCTGTCAGTGCCACCTCGCAAGCAGCGGGTACAGGCATTGCTATTAGGCATCATGCCTGGCTTCGCCTTTGTGGGTTTGTGGACAACTTTAAGGCATCCTTTACCAATGCCCCATTTGATAGAGTTACACTCTCTGGTCCCTCGGTCAAGGACACATTGACCCACAGTGAGCAGGAGGGAAAGACCTTGTCCACGGTCAGGATCATGTTTTCTACTCCCCAATGGTCTTTCTGTAAGACTCAGAAGAGTAGTAAAAAACTTTGGTTCCGCAGGACACAGTCTTCCTTCAAGGATGCTTCTAAGGAACCCTCTTCTTCCAGCCGGGGATGGGGATTCGATGGCAGACGCCGCCCTAGAGGCAGAGGGGGGCTGCAGAATCAGGGCTTCCAAGAACCTTTCTCGGACAAGCCCCCACAGCACTCCTGAAGCACTGCCTGACTCCCCTGCCCTGGAGGCAGTTAAAGGTTGTATCTCCTTGCACCACACCTGGCTTGGGCAGCTATTACCTCAGACCAGTGAGTGCTAAACATTGTGTCCAGGGGATAGTTTGTACAATTCATTCACCCCTCTCCAGCTCAAAAGTCATTCCAGGATGTCCCACCCCACCAAAGGGAGTCAGCTTTCAAAGAGGTGCAAGACCTCCTTCAAAAAAGGGCCATCCAGAAGGTCCCAACAGGACAACAAGGGTCCGGTACTTACTCTTGCTTCTTTTTAGTGCCGAAAAGAACAAGGGAACTGCGTCGCATTCTGGACCTCAGCAAGCTGAATTTATCAGTCAAGAAGTTGAAGTTCCAGATGGTCACTTTTCGGCCCATTCTTCTGCTTCTGCACAAGGACTTCTGGATATGCTTGATAGATCTCAAGGATGCGTACTGTCCTATAAAAATAGACAGGCACTCCAGGAGATTTCTGCGTTTCCGGCTGGGGGCCAGTCATTGTCAGTTCAGAGCCCTGCCCTTCGGTCTCGCATCAGCCCCCCGGTGTTCAGCAAATATATGACAGTGGTAGCAGCCTACCTCTGGCTGCAGGGTTTTCAGGTCTTCACGTACCTAGATGATTGGCTCCTCATGGCTCCCACAAAGCATCTTCTTTCACTAGCCACAGACTTCACTCTAAGCCTATTTCACTATCTGGGCATTCCTGTCAACCTCCCCAAGTCACACCTTCCTCTGTATTAGAGGTTGGAATTCATAAGAGTTCTTCTGGATACGACGTCAGAGATTGCAGCTCTTCCCCGCGTAAGGTCAACACAGTCCAGGAGCAGGTTCTCCTCCTACTGGATCAGGACATTGTCCCTGCCTATCTCATTCTCTAGGTCCTTGGGTCAGTGGTGGCTATTCAGTTGGTTCCCCTTGTCAGGTATCACATGCGAGTGCTTCAATGGAACTTAGCGGTACAGTACAGCTCACCTCCACCCTGTGTCCACCCCAATCCGTATCTTTCAAGTTTGCAGATGTCACCTGAGTTGGTGGATCCGATCTGAGGATCTTCAACTAGGGGAAACCCTTTTGCCTTCCACAACCCCAAGCCAGGGTGACCAAGGATGTCTCTTTGTTGGGATGGGGATGTGGGGCATTTCCAGGGAAGAATGATCCAAGCCACATGGTCCCTCTTGGAAACCAAGTTGCACATCAATGTCATTGAGATGAGAGCGGTTCTACTAACGTTGGAAGTCTTCCAGGACCGCCTCTCTCTCGGGCCTGTAGCAATTCAGTCAGACAACATGGCGGCAGTCTGGTACATCAACAAGCAAGGGGGGACATGATTCTTACTCACTATGCAGAGAGGACAACAGATGACACAGGATGAAATTTAAGAGAATGTGCCACAGGAAGATTATATAGAACTTTGTATAGAATGCCTGCACGAAACGGAAAACAAGGGATGTGCCCTCAGTATGGAAGAAAATGAGTTGAGAAGAGTTCTTTGATTTAATAGACAAAGACAGATGTATCAAGATCAATGAGAGAAATGGACTGCAGAAGGTTAATAAAACCCCAAAAGTCAGTAGCTTGATAAAACAAATGAACACAGTAATTAGGACTGTCCATAGAGATCCATGCGATATAACAGAAAGAATATATTACTGTGCTGCTAAATTAATAACTGATAAAGTTCTACCACAGGAACACAGGTTAGCGAGGGAAAAGAGGGGACAAAAGCGAATACCATCATGGAAATATAGAATAGGGAAAACTATAAAGCAGCTAAGACAAGAAGTGTCATTGTTAGAAGATTATAGAAGAGGGAACAGATCAACAAAAATACTAAGAAAGATAGATGTGATAAAAGCAATGTGCAGTGTTAGAACAGGCCAGGATCTATTACGCACTGTTGGAGATGACCTAAAAATTTCAAAACAGGCTGAAAGACTTAGAAGATATGAAGTTGAATATAAGGGAAAATCACAACATAAGCAATTTATTGATGACCCCAAAAAGTTTTATAGAGAATTGGGAAGTAAGGTAAAAGGAATTGAAAAAACGCCAAAAAAAAGAGGAAGTGGATGCATTTTGGAGAGGTATCTATGAAGATCCTGTGGAATATAACAAATATGCTAAATGGGTAGAAGAAGTAAAAGAAAGAATAAGAAGTTTAAAAGGTACAGGATATGAAATGGGGTGTAATAACAGCCAGAGAGATTGAAAGAAAAGCTTCTAACTGGAAAACCCCAGGCCCAGATGTAGGGTTACCACCTGTCCCACTTTGCGAGGGACAGTCCCTCTTTGGGCAATTGTGTCCTGACAAAAATTTTTAAAAATGGCAAATGTCCTGAGAATGCAGGACAAAATTATTTCCTATATTTTATATAATAGTTGCATAAAAGTTATTCTATATCTAAAATACCTAAATGTTATAAGAAACAGAATAAGCAACTAAAATGCTACAAGAATAAACTTTTATTTAGGCAAAAAAGTTAAGTTCTATCTTTTGTACTGACCGTGGGTATATGGCGGCCTGTAAAATCTGATGTTTGTACAGAAAACGTCCCACTTTGGCCATTTGAAAAGGTGGCAACCCTACCCAGATGCAGTACCTAACTTTTGGCTTACAGTGTTAACTTCTTTGCATGAGGATCTTGCCATGAGTAAGAACTATTTATATGCACACCCCGAACAACAGGAAAAACAATGCTCTTAATTGAGTGAACCTGCAAGCTACCCTAAAAATTATAGACCAGTAACTTGTCTTCAGATGTATAAACTATACAAGGGAATTGAAGCTGACAGAGTTTATAGTCATTTAGAAAAAAACTCAATTATGGCAGTAGAACAAAAGGGCAATAAAAGAAAGTCATATGGAACAAAGGATCATTTTTAAACAAAGTTATAGTGAAGAACTGTAAGAAGGGGAAGAATCTATGCCATGGATTGACTACAAAAAAGCATTTGATAGTATCCCACATTCATGGATAAATGAGTGCTTAAAAATGTATAAGCTACACCCTTCACTGATTGATTACATTACAGTAACCATGAAACAGTGGCAGACCACTTTGCAATTAAGCCATGATAAAGGACAGATTATTACCCGAGGAATAAAAATCCAAAGGGGATATTCCAGGGTGGCTCCCTGTCACTGCTGCTATTCTGTCTTGCCATTAATCCATTAAGCTGTTTACTTAACAGCTTAGGCCATGGCTACAATTTGGCTTCTAGAAAACAACTGACTTCTCATCTTCTATTTGTCGATTTAAAACTGTATAGCTCATCAGATGAGGAACTGAAAGCACAGCTGCAGGTTGTCAAAACATTTTCAGATGATATTGGAATGTCATTCGGTCTTGATAAATGTGCAAAAGCAACCTTTAATAAAGGAATACTGCAGCACCAGGAAAACATCTGTTTGGTACAAGAATGTGATATAAAAGAACTTGAGCAAGAGGGAGTGTATAAATACTTGGGAATTTATGAAGGATCAGCAATAAAACATGAACTAATGCGAATAAAGCTCAGTAAGGAGTACTTTAGGAGACTTAAATTAATCCTGTAAACAGTATTGACATCTAGGAACAATATCCAAGCCATAAATCAGTTTGCTCTTCCTGTCCTAACTTATAGTTTTGGAGTTACTGACTGGCCCCAAAAAGTGTTGGATAGATTGGATATTAAAACAAGAAGGGTGCCTCATGCTCACCAAATGATTTATAAAAATCGGTAAATATCAAGGTTATATAGTCCCCGTTCCGAAGGAGGGATGGACCTCCTTGAAATTTATTACACATATAGATCTGCAATCGTGGGACTCAAAACATATCTGCTGACCTCACAGGATCCAAATGTAGTGAAGTTTTGAAACATGAGGAGAATAAATCTAAGATGACATCTCTGCTTAATTTAGCAGAAGCATATCATCATCAAGCAGGAATGGAAATAAAAGCAGAAGTAGATAAAAACCAGGCAGGAACTGAATGTGCTAAAAAACAAAAAAAAAAGAATATAAGGTGAAGGACCAGATGAGAAGCCAAGAAATGTGAAAAAAACATAAATATATTTGCAAGTACAGAAAACGTCTGGAAGAGCCTCATGTTGATCAAGAACGAACGCAGGAATGGTTAAGGAGAGGTGAATTCACATCAAGAAATGAAAGGTTAATATTGGCAGCCCAAGATAGTGGGCTTGCATACACGCTGCTTTACAAAGTCCATTGAACATGTGGGAGAAACAGACATATGCAGGTTTTGTAAAACCGAATTGGAAACAGTCACACACCTTGTTGCTGGTTGCAACACATTAATGGCAGAGGGACTGTATACTGAGAGACATAATAATGTGGTGAGACTGTTACAGTGGAGGTTGTGCAAACATTATGGTATCGAAGTGGCTGAAAAATATTTGAAACATGAGCCACAAAGAATTATAGAAAATTATTAAGTTTATATCATATGGGATCACCCAATACCAATAGTTCAAAAGGTAGATGCTAGAAAACTGGGTATAGTGGTCCAAGAAAAGAAGACAAAAGTAGCATTGATCATTGAAATCACCACACCTAGTGACTACAGTGTCTTGCATACAGAGAGACACAAAGTCATAAAATATCTTGATCTGCAGGCGGAAACGAGAGCCATGTGGAAGAAAGATACCCAGACAGTTTCAATGAGCAACTGGTCTTATAAAAAAGAATTTACAATCATGTTTAGATACGTTACCAATTCATGTAACACCATAGGAATTGCAGAAGGAGTCATTACTGGGCACATTCTTGGTGCTGCGAAGAGCACTTTTGGCTAACATCAAAGAGTGAAACAATACTAATTTCATGAACTTAAATCGTACTTTGACTTGGGAATGGGGTCAGTTCCCATCATGGTATTAGAAACCCAAAAGACTTGGAGAAATTTAAAAAGCACCGGAGAGGCCATGAGAGTATGGGGATGGGCGATGGCCTCCGGCCCCTTTCTTCTTGCAACACATATCCCCGGTGATTCCAACGTGCTAGCAGACAAACTGAGCAGGTCTATCCTGAGTCCCCATGAGTGGTCCCTGAAAAAGTCAGTGGCAAGTCAGATCTTCGATCTGTGGGGATCTCCACGTTGCGATCTCTTTGCATCTCCAGCCGATCACAAATGCAGCATATACTTTGCCTTGATCCCCCCACCAGGGGAGTCACTCAGGGATGTTCTGATTCATGATTGGCCGTGGGCACTCCTCTGCTCCTATCCCCCGCCTCTTATTCCCAAAGTTCTACAGAAAGCCCGTTGCCTGAATGCTCACCTCATCAGACGTGGTTCTCCCTCCTCTGGTCTCATCTGAAATATCAGCCTTGGATATTGGATCCAGTCCAGGATCTCATTTCCCATGCATGGGGACTTCCCCCTCCTGACCTGATGTCCCTGAAGCTGACAGCTTGGTACCTCCAGTTCTAGTGATAGTCAGCCAGGCCAAGTTGCCTTCCCCGATGAAGGATATTTTTTTGGCATCTCAGAAGCCTTCCACAAAAAAGGTTTATTCCAGCAAATGGAAGAGCTTCTCTCTTTGGGCTCATCAAAAGGACATAGATCCCTTTTCTGCTCCGATTCCAGATATCTTGTCTTTCTGTTCTTCTCTGTTCCAACAAGGGGCAAGCTTCTCTATGATTAAGATGCAGTTGGCAGCTATTTCCAACCTCCACTTAAGCGATAGCCCCATGTTTTCTTCTAGACTCTGCAAGGCCTTTCTTAAAGGGGGTATTCTTGCTTAGGCCTCCCTTTGAAGATCCGTCTCCTCTTTGGGATCTCACCTTGGTGCTGCAGTCCCTGACATCCTTGTTTCGAACCTGCCGTACAGTGTGATATTAAGTTTCTATCTAGGAAGATGGCCTTTTTGGTGGCAATTTCGCCGCCAAGAGGGTTTCTGAATTGCAAGCTGTTTGCATAAAGCCTCATTTCATGATTTTTCACAAAGATATAGGGTTTCTCTTAGAACCAATCCTTCCTTCATTCCAAAAGTAACTTCGGAGACCAACCTAAATCGGTATATCCAGCTCCCTCACTTTTTCCCAACTTTTCAAACAAAGGGGAGTATCAGCTGCATTGCCTGGATGTCCATAGACAGTTCTATTTAAAGAGGACTGTGGATTTTGAAAGTCTGAACAGCTTTTTGTAGCCTTTTCCCAGGCCAGGAGAGGCAGGGCCAATTCCAAGGTGTCGATTTCTCAATGAATAGCTTCTTGTATAGTTCACATTTACGAGAGCAATCACAGGGATCTTCCCAGACCTATTAAAGCTCATTCTGTGAGGTCAGTGGCTACATCTTTGGTGTTATGGGCTAGGACGTCCTTAGATGACATTTGTGCTGCTGCCACTTGGCCAAATCCCCACCTTTGTAACCCACACTACAAGTTGGATTTGGTATCTAGGGGTACAGCCTTGTTTGTTTTTTTTTTGTGCTCTGGCATCTCCTTCCATGAGACCTTCCAGGATTTTGGGTAGCTGGGGACTCTGACCCATCCATGATCAATAAAGACCCTGATAGCACCAGATAGTTATATACTTACCATAACTTGGAATCTATGCTACCCACTGTCATTATTCATCACGTTCCCTCCCTCCGTCTGGTGACCAGGAGATTCTTGGAGTAATGGTGTGTTTGGTTCTGCTGTTCCTGGGTGAGGACAGTATCCCTACCTTGATAGTTATCTAGCCAACTAGATCTAAGGATTATGGGTAGCAGGAAGCAAGGGGAGGGGAGGAGCTCGAGATCAGGACATGTCGCTCACTTTGCCGGCTCAGATCTGAGGTCTGATCCAAGATCCATCCGTGATGAATGACACTGGGTAGCACAGATTCCAAGTTATGGTAAATACATAACTTTTTTTTTCTTTAGTCACTTGGAGCCTGATTTTCATTTTAACAGCCTGTAGCTTTTCTTTTCTCCTTGTCAAGGGATTCATCTTTTTGTTATTAATTTTTTTATAACAATGAACAAACCAATTTATTATAAAACAAACAACTATTTCCATATGCCCACAGTTAGTTAATACATTAAAGTTATATAGATCAACACCAATTCATATTTTTCAAGCAAATCTTTAACTTTAAGCCAAGACTTATACGAATGTGCAATATTAGAAGTTTTCATGTTTATAGTATACAATTCACTACAGCAAACCGTTTTTGCCATACTAATCAGTTCAACACCATAGGAGAGGCACTTGTTTTTGGGATTATCTCAGGAATCAGAGTATTAAATAAAACCAAAGATCTGGTAATATTACATCTGTCTCACCATAGGGCTTGAATGAAGGTAGTAATTTCTTTCCAAAAAGGAGGGATGACCTCACATTCATATACCATATGCATCCAGTCTACTGTTATTTCAGAATCACTTCTCCAGCATTTAATTCTCTTTGATTTGTACATAATTGTAATTTTGTTAAGATAAGCTTTGTATAACAATTTCCAGGTGAAAACTTTCCAATATAATCCGGATGTAGTTTTATCTGTAGACTTTAATATCTTCAAAAAAATAGTATTAATCTTTGTCCTTTCAAACTTCCCTGTTCATCCTATCCTAGAGCTTCCTCTCTCTCTGTGGTTATAGATCTCTCTGAACAAAATTTATGAGGGAAAGGATTTTATTCAAGAATTTTTGGAGTACCCAAGAAAGAAGGAGCACGGAAGCTGGTCCTACACATTTGTTTTTTAAAGTCATATCAAAGTTCCACTTCTAAGTGATAACTTTCCTAATAATTCTGGATGTAAAAGATGCTTTCAGTAACAGTCCCTTTCTCAAACTTTTCAGGCAATTTTAACCTTTTTCTGTGTCTGGTTTACATTTTCAGTTTTCTGCCTTTCCCTTTGGTGTGTCAACAGCTCTGAACATTTTGCTTGGCTTCTGTAATGGTACATTTCCATATTGAGGTAACTGCCTTATTTGGGCAGATTTTTTTTCACAAGTTATGAGCATCTGTCCTGGGTAAAACATCCTTCTCAACCTGGGGAATGAGGTGAACTTGGAGAAATTTTTTCTCATTTTTTTTGTACAGGAGAACATTGAACTGGAAAGGGTGTATTTTAAAAGAAGTTGAGAATGCATTTGCAGTCTGAATTGCTGATGGCTGACACAGAGGGTTGTGGGGAAAGTTTTACTGTTAGTTGATAGCTTGTTTGTCCATCCTGACAGATTGTAGGGTTTGAGTGGTAGCATTTGTACTGGGATAGGAAATATTTTTTAGAAATATTCTTCTTCATTGAATGATATTTTTTTTTGAACAATAACTAACTAACAATAGTAAATGTTTTTTTCTATAAACATCATATAATGTTCAAGATAAAGAAAAATGTGTTGTGTAATGCTCAAACTGTCATCTAGACATTTGCAGTAATGCAAAATTCATCCTATGAAACAGAGTTTTTGGTAAGAGTAATTGTTCTTGTTTTATGGATGTAAATTGTTTTCTTCCAGTCTCCTAGTAAACTTTTCCAATACCTGAATGTAATGGTCAAGATCACTGCTAAGGCCAGTCTAACCATTTTGTACCTACTGAGAGGTGTCTGTGGGAATACAGAACTGTCCCTGATTAACCAAAATTTGGCAGTGTCTACCTTAGATGTTGCATCTCTACTTTTCTTTGCTGCCATATGTGATCATACCTTTCACGGACACTGTTAGTGGAGAGACAGACTCTGATCATGTGAACGTAATCTGCTTTAAGCTGCGTTCATCTCCAGGATATGTCTGTTTCTTTCTTACCGTTTTTTTTTTTTTTTAGCCTTATTGGTGAGTATTGCCGTATGTGAATATTTTTAAAAAGTTGACCATGCCTGCAAGGGAAGGGGAATCTAAGTGGAACCATTCAAGTAATAGGGTGCCCAGCTTTTGGACAGCTACTTTGCTCCATCTTGTTGTCCCAACATTTTTTTTTTAATACACCAGTCCAAGTCAAATTATCCTCTGCACACCAGGTTTGTATAGGGCAGAGATTTTAGTCTAGTTCTTCCATGTTCATCTTGAAGATATTAAAGAGGAGGTGTTCTTTTAATTGGATATTCTATTATTAGAGGAAATTATACTTAGATTTGAAGACATGATAATGAACATCGAATAGTGTTGTGCGTGCCAGGAGCAAAAATAGAAGATGTGAGAGAAGCCTTGGAATGCCTTAAAGGAAGTTATGGATTGGTTTTTATTCATGTCTGTACAAATGTTGTCCGCAAGGACTCTCTGACTGTAAGGAGGGAGCTTACAGCCCTCGTAAATGGTATAGCTTGTACTGGTGTTAGGACGTATTTTTCACAAATCGCATATAGAAAGAATAGTCAGGTCACCATGAATGAAAATCATTTTTTGGGTGAATACCACATGGAAAAAATGTCCCATTTTTAAAAAAATGGAAATGCATAGAGCATCCAAGCCTAGTTTTGGGTATGCATGTTCAGACAGGATGGCGTGCATTTGTCAAGATCAGGGAAGAGAATTTTTGCAGAAGATATTTTGCACTGTTTGACAAACACTAGATAGGGGTTTTGCCTAATCGAAAATGTAACCGTTCACAGCAGCATTTGATGCATTTCTGATGGTTGTTAATGGTAGGAGCATTAATAATTAAGTTTTTAATTGGAAAATTTGCTATGTTTCCACAAGATTGATCTTGTTGTTTGTGAAACCTGGCTAAAGAACAATGACCAAAAACCAGTTCAGTCTGTATAAATATTTTTACTGTATCCGAAATTTCAGCAAAAAAATCAGGTGGTGGTGGCTAGGGATTAAAGATAGCTATGAGACCTGTGATTATTACATGTTCAGTGGTAACACCAGTACTGTAGACTGTGTAAGACAACCCTGGAACATATGACAATTGTTGGTGTGTATAGACCAGACCACCAAAGTCAAGTGCTGATCACCTAGAGGAATGCTTACATTCCTTGCATGAAATACAGGAGGGAAGAAAAACATTAGCTGGGGATTTAATTTTACCAGAAACAGATTGGAATAATATTGATTCAACAACATTAGTAAGGAAATTATTCACTGTGTATGTTCAGAAACCGCACTTGCTTCAGATTGTAAAAAAAAAAAAACCTACAAGGGAATGGAACATACTAGACATTGTGTTCCTAAAGAAATTAGTGTTACTTCCAGTCAAATTTTACCACCGTTGATGTGCAGGGATCATGGAGTTATAAAGGTTATATTGTTGCTAATAATTCTGTCAAACTGAAATGTAAACAAATGAACAGTAGATTAATTACAGATTATATGGAAGCAAAACAGTCACTATGTAAAACTAACCAAGCGATGTGTTCAGTGAAAAACTGCAGATGGGATGTGGACATTTTTGAAAGAGAAATCTTGAGTGCAAAAAAGTCCAAAAAATGTTTAACATCAGGAACTAAGCATACAAAGTCAGGGAGATGAATTTCGATAAGAACAAGATACCTGTTTAGGTGAGAGACAAAAAATATAAGAAGTGGAAGAGAGGTCGACCTACAACTTTGAAATAAACAAGCTGGGCAAACCGATCAAGATAAATTATAAAATATATATATATATATATATATATATGTATATGTATATGTATATATATATATATATATATGTATATATATATATATATATATATATGTATATGTATATATGTATATATATATATATATATATATATATATATATGTATATATATATATATATATATATATATATATATGTATATATATATATATATGTATATATATATATATATATATATATATATATATATATATATATATATATATATATATATATATATATATATATATATATATATATATATATATATATATATATATATATATATATATATATATATATATATATATATATATATATATATATATATATATATATATATATATGTATATATATATATATATATATATATATATATGTATATATATATATATATATATATATGTATATATATATATATATATATATATATATATATATATATATAAAGATATTGAGCATAATAGGAAACCACCTTATAGATACATAAGATGTGGAAGGAGTAAAGGCATAGAAATTTGATAAACTGTGTGTAGAGTATAAAATTTATTCTCGGGCACAACTGATTATAGTCAGAGGGAACATCCAGGTAATCTTGGATATCGGAATCAAATTAGATTATATTGAAAATTAACTTCACAAACTGGATCCAAACAAAGCACAGGGAGAAGACTTTATTAGTAATAATGACCTGACACTTCAGCAAGAGCTTACAGTACCACTGTATCTATTATTTACTAGTCCATATAAATATGTGGAGAGTCCTCGAGATTGGAGACGTGCGTTTATTAAACCTGTCTTTAAGGGAAGGGGGAGTAGGACAAACCCAGAGTCATGTAGACCCTTAAGTCTACTTTCATGTTGTGGAAAATAATGGAGAAGGTAATATTGGATAAGGTATTGTCAGAATTAGATAGGTTGGGACTTGAAACCATATATCAGCATGCATAACTTGAAAATAGATCTGTTACCACCTGTAATGTGATGTTTTACAACAATGTAACAGCTATGAATGAACAATTGTGCTGTGATGCAATTTACATAGATTTAGTGTCAGCATTTGACAGGGTCATACACAAAACATGGATCAATAAATTAAAACAACAAGGTATTGATGTAGTCTTGGTAAGACTGATAGCTGTGTGCTTTATAAATGGGGCATGGCAAGTATCATACAGCAAATGGACAGGTAAAATTCTTGCTTACAGTCATGGTGTCTCACAGGTTTCTGGCCTAAGCCCTTACTTGTTTAGATTGTATCTTTCAGACCTAATTCTTTCATTTGAGGTATTTTACAGTCTGTATGCAGATGACCTGAAATTGGGTAAACAGATGACGTGTTACTGATAAGGTATGTCTGCAAAAGGAGCTTCTGAGATGGCTGCACATTGAGTAACAGCTTGTTTCTAGCTCTCCCAGTGTGAAAACAGAAACTCAGCAGAGAAGGCCAATAGAATTGTGTTTATGGGTACATTTCAGTAACTGGATAGATAGTAACTGCCCTGCCTGGATGCCGAGAATAAAGAAATACCTGTAAAAAAAATCAGCTACAAAAAGTGAGGAAGAAGCACTGACTGAGGAAAGTTCTGCAGCTGTTCAGCAAAAAGCATTGCAACCTTCAGACATGACTTCCAATAATCTACAGGAAGATACAAGACAACTGCGTACAGACCGGATTAAAATAAACAAAACACTTTATATCAGTACAAATAATGAAAGGCTGGAAAAAATGGAAGAAACTTTAAACAGATATTCAGATGAGATGATAAAACTGCAAAAATCAGAGGTCAAATTGAAGAAAAGTCTGGCTGAATATGAGACTGCTCAGGAAGGGATGTTTAAAAAAATATAATATAATTTGAGGACAGAGCACTTAGGGAAAACCTGAGAATCTGGTTTCCATGTCACTGTTACTCACTGTTGGATCTTGGATCTGAACCGGCACTTTACTGACGGCTTCTAGGCTCGAGCTCCTCCCACTCCCATAGTCACCCGCTGCCCTCTAACCCCCCAGATCTCATTTGCTGCAATCCGCTACAGATGTAGGTTTCTTGGCTCAGTTTGCAGTTGGAGAAGTACACTATTTTTCTTGTTTCTTCCCTTTTCGTAGTTTTTTAGTGGTTTTATAGTGTTATAGTTCCCTGTACTGTCTATAGTTAGCTTCCCCTCCCCTTTTTATAACTTTTTTGGGTAGTTCTGTTTTGGTGCCCTTTTTCCGTACTGCTAGGTTAGCTTTTAGTAGTTGTGCCATATTCTCTTTTTGGGAGTAGCTTTTATAGTTTTTGCATTTCTTATAGTTTATTTTTGTCTGGAAGTAGTTTTCAGCTGGTCTTTCTGGTACCTCTGCCTGTTTTTCAGCTTAAAAACTAGATTGCTCCTTAAGGCTAACTTCCATTATGACCGACAAGCCTGTTGGCTTCAAATGATGCTCTTTGTGCGGTTGGAAAATGCCTGTTTCCGATTTGCACGAGGAGTGCCTTTATTGTTTGGGCGCTGACCACATGGAGGTTGAATGCAACATTTTTGCCACATTCAACCCCAGGGCTTTGGACGTGTTGTTATACAAAGTTAACCAGGAGAAAATTTATCTAATTTTGGAATTATTAGAAATTGTTTTAAGAAACCACTATTTCTCCTTTAATGGCAGGTATTTTTTGCAGACCATAGGAGTGGCAATGGGTTCAGCTTGTGGTGGTGCATTCGCGAATATGATAATGGCACATTAGGAAAGAAATTATGTATTTCAGTCCCAGTACTATTCTAAGGTCAAACTGTATTATAGATACCAAGATGATATCAGCTTGATATGGAATGGGTCACTGGTTGTTTTGGAAGAGTTTTTGAGATACCTCAACACCACCACTACATTCCTGCAGTTCACTTAGGTGATTAGCCTGGATTATATGAATTACCTTGATGTCCACTTTCACAAAGACACACATAATGAAAAGTATGCTACTAGGATCCACAGGAAAGAGACCTACTAGCTCCCACCCCAAGCATCAAAAGACGTCAGTAGTTAAAGGGCAATTAGTTCGAGCAGCCCGTATGACCTCCAGAGAAGAAGATTTCTTAATTGAATGCGACAACTTAAAAACTATGTTCTTGAGGAGGGAGTACCCAGCAGACTTGCTTAATGAGCTTATGCAGGAAGTTCATAGGTTCATAGGTTTATACTAGGCTATCTGCCCTAAGGCATTTATAAGCCTAGCCCAAATTTTTGTGGCTTACGCCACCCCTTATATGAAAAAATACTGTGCCCATTAGTTTGTTGTGCCTCTGTCCAGCAGTGACACAGAGATGATTCCCGGGGTAAACCTACGATCTCCCATCCACAGGTCTAGATTTCTCTTGAACAGAGTCAGCGAGGTGCTCTGCTTCACATGGACCGGGATTTTATTCCACAGCATAGGGAGTCTCTGAGTGATAAACCTATCCCTCCAGCACGTCCTATTTATATCCGTGCTAAGGTTTTAAGTCGCTTGCTCTAGTGGTTTTGGTGGATTTGGATTTTTTGAGGTGGAGCATGTCCATTAATTCCGGGTTGGACATGGCCTTGTATGTCAGGCACATGTCACCTCTGAGCAGACGGTATGCGACTGAATAGAGCTGAAGTTTCTTCAATCTGGCAGCATATGACAGATTTTGGAGTCCCTTTATCCTTTTGGTGAGGAACTTTTGGGGTCTCTCCAATTGCTGCAGATGTCGGGTGAGATACATCCCGAATGGGGCATTGTACTCGATCATTGGTCTGATAAGTGAAGAGTACAGGGAACAATGACCTCACTAGATCTGGATGTGAATCCCTTCATGATCAGGTGGGCAATGTAGAAGGTCTTTCCAACCACTTTAGCAATGTGAGTGTCAAAAGGAAGGCCACTGTCAACCTGGGTCCCCAGGTCCCTGATAACCTCTTCTGTGCTTAGTGGATTGCCACCTATATGGTAGCTTGGGGTTACCTTGTTTTTCCCGAAGGGTATGACTATACATTTTTTGGCGTTTAACTTCAGGCCATGGCTCTGGCACCAGCTATCTGTTTCCGTGAGTCCCTTCTGAAGGATATCCGTGTCCGATGCACTTTCCACTACGGCGCCCAGTTTGCAGTCGTCTGCAAACTTTGTCAGCCAAAGTCCTCCCATGTTGGCCTGTACTTCTGAGAAGTAGATGCCAAACAATAGGGGCCAAGGACCGAGCCCTGTGGGACACCACTTGTGACCGGCTTGGAGTCTGACACAGCGCCAGCAACTCTAACCCTGTGGGTTCTGTCCTTAAGCCAGTTTGCAACCCATCTTGTGACATATGGGTTTACATTTAAGCTGGTAAGTTTTTCTACAATACCCAAGTGGGGTATTGTGTCGAAAGCCTTTGCAAGGTCAAGGTAGGCTGTATGGACTGCCTTTCCCTCATCAATGGCCTTGGTGACTGTTTCGAAGAAGTCGACCAAGTTCAAAAGGCATGATCTTCCCTTGACAAAGCCAAACTGGGTCGGGTCCAATGTCTGCAAATCCTCTATATCTTTGTTTATGAGCTCCATTATGATCCTCTCCATAGCTTTGCAGACTAGACTTGTTAAGCTTATGGGGCGGTAATTACCAGGGTCCGTAGAGGTGCAGCCTTTGTGGAGTGGGACCACAGTTGCCGTACGCCACTCCTTGGGCACGTATCCTGTGGTAAGGCTGAGATTAAACAGCTGCCTTATGTGCGGGTTTAATTCCTCATTTAGCTCGTGTAGCACACAGCCGGGGACACCATCCGGTCCCATTGATGCTCTGTTTTTAGCTTTAGAGAGAGCAGCTTTCACCTGCGCATTTGAGATGTCCGGGAGGCTACACTCGGCTGGGATAGTTATCTCTCCTTTAGGGGAGAGGGGGTGAAGTTTGCACTGAGCCTGTCTGCCAGTATGTTGGCAATGTCTGTGGGTTCAGTGATTTTTGTATCATTTTGGACTAATTCTGAGCATATCTGGGAGTTTCCACCCAGGTTCCTAACATAGCTGAAAAAGGCCTTATGATTGTCCTTTGAATCCATGGCAATTTTTCTCTCAAAATTGGCCTTAGTTGATTTTGTGAGTGCTCGTATTTTTTACTAATAATGATCAGGGGTGACTTCCCTTTTATGGATTTTGTTCTATCATGTAATAGCTTTCTCCTCTTATTGTAAAGTTTGTTAATGGCTGGGGTCCACCAGACTGGACGTTTGCCCTTTGTGGAAAGAGTCTTGGTTTTATTTGGGATTGCCTGATCCATGCAGTCCTGGAGGTGTTCATAGAAGGCATTTGTAAGGGCTTCCGCAGCTTGGGTTGTGGTTTCCACTGGCTCAGGGGCCTTGAAGGATACCACACCAGTCTTGAGTAGTGTGAAGTTTGCTTTAGAGAAGTTCTTCACTATGGTCTTTTTGTTGGGGGGGGGGGCGGGATGTGGATTTCCAGTGAGATTAGTTTATGATCAGATCTCACCAATGAGGGATATGTGTGAAGCATTTTGTCCCCATGTTTGTGACAATGAGATCTAGTATATTTTCTCCTCTCGTGGGAACAGTGACTAGCTGTTCCATGGCATTTGAATTTATGAACTCCAGGAACCATTGGGCTAGAAAGTTAGGGCTTGAGTAATGTTCCCAGTCTATATTCGGGTAGTTGAAGTCACCCAATATGATGGTGTTTGGAGATACATTTATACCCTCCAGTGTCTTCAGGAAGGCTGTGTGGGGTTCCTGAGTTTGAGAGGGTGGCCTGTAGCATGCTACAATTTGTAGAGCAGTTTTGCCTATGGTTAGTTGCACCTGGATGGTTTCCGAAGCTTTGTGGGTTGCCACCAACCTGGAGGTGTGGGTATCCTTTATGAATAAGTGATAGTTAAAAGAAAAGTAGGGCATTTTAAGCCCATAGTTGGGGAAAGCACACTAGACAACAGCCCCTCTGAAGTTGAAGAGGGGAGACCTGAGTTGGAAAAAAGTTCTTTTTTGTAGATCTATGGTGCTTACATTCAACTCTGATTCACAACACTTGATGCCCATTTTTTATAAGAACTGGGACATTTTAATGGATGACTTGCATCAGGGCACAAATGGGAGAAAGACCTATAGTTACATACAGAAGGGGCTCAAACTTAAAAGATCTTAGGAAAGGTTCTAACTACACTAGAACAGTATGTGTAGGGATGTACAAATGTGAGTCTTATAACTGGTGCCACAAGGTGAAATCAGGCAGCAAATTTACAGTGAATGGTACAGACCATTATGTAAAAGGTAAATATAACTGTCACTCCAAGGCAGTGGTCTACATGGCTACATGTGACCAATGCCTAGCATTTTATGTAGGCAAAACAGAAAGGAAACTTAACGCCAGAATTTATGAACACAACTATGCCATAAGAAAGAATAATGTTAATAATGCTGTAGCGAGGCATATTCAGGACAATACTGGCCACAATTTCACATTTAAGGCAATAGACCATGTAGACATCTGTGACAAAAAGCCTTGAGGACTTCAGTTAGAATTAAAGAAGTTAAGGTGGCAAATCTTACTACAGGCAGATAGATGGCCAGGGATAAATGACAGGACATCCACCTCTGCTGTATTGAAATTAAAAGCCCTAGAAAGGAACAAAATATCTCAAAACATTTGTTAAGCACAAGCACTTTTGTATGTATTTGGCTTTGGTAAACATTTTAGCATTATGTGAATTTTAAAAATGACTTTGGTTTTAGTTTTATCCTATTTAGAAACATTCATGACACAAGTATGAGACTAATAATTTATCTTTTAATTACAAGTTTTAGTTGTATTTAAGATGCAACAGTTTCAGCTGTCACACAGTCATCAAGGGGTTAATTAATGTTCTGTCTCAGTGTTGCTTAGCTAGCTGCCTCTCTTGGCTTACCCAATCAGAGTATTTTTTATATGTATGTAAATGGCTGTCTTACATTTTAATGGTGTCTGATGAAGTTAACACTTGTTTAACGAAAGTGCTCACATTTTGTTTTTCTTGTGGATTTTTATCATTAAATACACCTTTGGTTTATAATCACCTGAGTGATTTGTGCCTGTGAAACTCTGCCTGCCAGCATTTTTATTTATTTAGCTTGTTTTGCTGCTTCTGTTTTTTTTTGGCTTTGGACGAGTGCCGAATCAAGCTCCTTCTGAAAGGGTTAGCTCAAGGAGGTGCCTTGACTCAGTCCCCTGCCAAGTCTGGACCATCAGAGCACAAAAGGAAGACCCCCCCCCTGCCCTCCGGGGTCTTTCTCCTCCAAAAAGCCAAGCCTGTCTGATTCAAGTGCCTCATATCTGACCCCAGCCTTGACTCTTTCGGAACCGATGCCCTCTGATCCTAAGATCTGTGACACTCTTGGATCCGAGGCTTCCACTTTGAGGCCGTCTGATCAGAGGACACTGAAGTCTACTCCCAGATCCAAGGTCTCCGGTTCGAGGCCTTCGGACCCGGTTCAGCGACGGATCTATCCTTCTTGGATCTGAAGCATGTAGGGCCCAAGCACTCTGATCCTACTTTGTCTTCGGATCTGAGGAGGTCGGATCTAGGATCAGTGTCAGATCCCATTATTGTCATTGATGATTCTCCCTTGGGACCTGGGTTGGGGCAGTCCCCTTCTGCCTCCAGGCACAGAGCTCATTCCTTAGCGGGGAGGTCCATGGGATCTAGGCACCCATTCCAGGCTAGGGCAGGTCCATGGGATCTAGGCACCCATTCCAGGCTAGGGCATTTGCCTCCTCTAGGTCCTCCAGGAGTCTACTTCCTTCCGGTTTTCACAAGATGATGAGGTCCTTTCTCAAGGCTCAGATTGAGTTGGGGCTTCTCTCTCCCCCTGCCCACCCGGATAGGGGGGCCATTTCCTACCCCCCCTCTTTTGCTTCTCATCCAACTAGGTTGATTTCAGACATTCTGGCTCTGGATCGTACAGGGAGGGAGACGGGGATTCCCCAGGGATCTTTCTGTCCCTGCCCCATCTGAGAGTCTGACTACTTCTGCCCAGCCTCCCCTTGGGCAGGCAGAGTCCCGGGTCTGAGCGGTTGCCCTGGAGTCCTTGGGTGTGTGGGGCTCCCTACCTTTCTTTTCAAACCAGTCCCTTCCCCTTGGTGCTTCAGCCCTTGACAGCTTGGGGCCAGTACTATCCTGAGGCCTGGAGGTTCTGGCCTGCTCTGGTCCTTCTCCCCCGACAGTCTTTCCCACTAGGAGTGCAGCCTTCCAGGTCTTAAAGAGGACTTTTTCCTCCTTGACCTTCCAGGGACCATCCGAGCTCTTCCGAACAGACGACCTCATCCTGTCCAAGTTCAGCCCTCCCAAACTAGCCTTAAGGTGGCAACTGCTCCACTCTGGGTCCCCTTCTCTTCTGAATCCTCCCCAGAGCCACCCCTGGAGGAGGTTCCTCAGAAGAGATTGTGTAAGAAGAGACACCTGGACTCTCCTGCTGAGTTGCTCATCAAGGACACTGACCTCGATGAGGGGGACGGGGGGGCCCCCAGATCTCCGCCCAAGGATGTCTCCTTTGGGGACATCTTGGAAGTACTGAAGCTTAAGAGTAGTTGATCTTCCCTCCCCCATCCTCTCAGGAGTCTGTCTTTCTGAAGGCTTTCGGGATGGTCTCCTCTACCTCCTGGGCTCCCCCCTGCTGACAAACTTGTAGATCTCATACTGTGCAGGGCATGGAAGGTGCCAAATATTGTGGAACCCTTTCCCAAACGTGCAGACAAATTTCTCAGTCTCCCTTCTGACAGGCAGTTCTGGTCAAAAGGCATGCTAGTCTATGCGATTGTGGTAGCTGCTGACACCAAGAAGGAATTGGCCAAACGGAGCACATCTGTCCATCCCCCTAACCGGGAGTCCTGGGTGATTGACAGACATGGAAAGCAGGTTTTCACCTCTGCTACATTCAGCCTGCGAGCGCTTACTACCTGGCACATTTCACCTGACTTCAAAGGGACTTGGTCAAGAAGCTTACCACTTCCCTTTCTGAGTTACTGCCAGCCAGGGAACTAAGTAAGGTGTCCCCCAAGCTAACCACACTTTCTTCCCTGGCTAATTCATCAATGAGGCTGATTGCCAGCATGACTGAAGGAGCCTCTCGAGCGGCAGGCACATGCATCCCCATTCTGTGCCAGCCTGGTTGCAGATTTGTGGAGTCCCTTAAGTCGTCTTTCACCAACACCCCCTTCAATGGTTCCACCCTGTTTGGCCCTTTGGTGAAAGATACTCTCACCCACAGTGAGCAGGACGGCAAGGTTTTGTTGACTGTGGGAATCACATTTTCCACCCTTCAGTGCTCCTTTTCCAAGATGCAGCAAGGGACCAGGAAAATGTGGTTTCATAAGTCGCAGTCTGCCTTACTGGATGCTCCTGATGAGCCCTCCTCCAGGGGAGAGGGGATCAGTGGCAGGTACCGCCTCAGGGGCAGAGGGGGTCCACAAAACCAGAGCTGCAGGGAACCCTTCTCTGAGAAGCCCCAACAGTGCTCCTGAATGTCTGCCTGACTGTCCTGCCCTGGAGCCATTCAGGGGCCTGTTGTCTTTGCACCCTTTGGCCTGGGCAAGTATTACAAAAGATTATTGGGTGCTAAATCTTTCCAGGGGTTATTCTATATCCTTTTCCCAGCCTACTCCAGTGTGGAGATACCTCCCCTGATGATCCACCCCATCAGAGGGAGCTAGCTCAGGAAGAAGTGCTTAAGCTTCTTCAAAAGAGAGCCATCCAAGAGGTTCCCCTAGGACAACGAGAATCTGGAGCTTACTCACATTTCTTTTTGGTACCTGATTCCAATCTTGGACTTAAGTAGTCTCAATCTGTCAAGAAGTCCAAGTTCTGGATGGTCACTGTCCAATCCATCGTGCCTCTGTTGCACAAGAATGAGTGGATGTGCTCCGTATATCTCCAGGATGTGTACTGTAATATAAAAATAGGTGCTCCAGGAGACATCTCCACTTTCGAGTAGGGGCCGGTCACTACGAGTTCTGGGTCCCTGCCCTTTGGCATCAACACAGCCCCCCGTGTATTCACCAAGTGCATAGCAGTGGTTACAGCTCACCTGAGACTACAGAGATTCCAGCTGTTTCCATACCTCGATGATTGGCTTCTCACAGCTCCCATGAAGCATCGTCTGGTCATTGCCTCTCAGTACCTATTTCAGCTATTTGACTGATTAGGCATTACAGTGAATCTCACCAAATCCAACCTCATTCCATCCTAAAATCTGGAATTCATTGGGATTCAGTTGGAGACTGTGTTGGAGATTGCATAGCTTCCCCGCCACTCGGTACTCCTCATTAGATCTTATGTTCAATGTCTCCTCGATCTGTCTCATACTCAGGCCCACCTTGTTATAGGGCCTTAGGGTGCATGGTGGCAGCAATCTATGTTGTGCCATTAGCCAGGTTCTACATGAGGGTCCTGCAGTGGACTCTACTGGTTCAGTAGTCCTCCCTGGTTCATCCAATGACAACTGTGATCCGCCTCACTCCTGTGTGCAGGCATCATCTCCTTTGGTGGATCCAGACTCCTGACCTCCTGGCAGGTAGACCATTCTCTCTTCCTCCTCCCAGTGCCAAAGTGACCACGGACGCTTCCCTGGTGGGATGGGGTGGGGCATTTCCAGGGAAAGACTATCCAAGGCACGTGTTCTGAAGCAGAGGCCAAACTGCATATCAATATCATGGAAATGAAGGTAGTTCTCCTCACGTTGCAAGCTTTCCAGGATTGCCTCCCTCTGGGTACGATTGCAGTTCACATGGACAACATGGCTGTTGTGTGGTACATCAAGTAAGGGGGCATACGCTTGTATCTGCTTTGTCACGAAGGCAATGAGGATGTGGGAATGGGAGATGGCTTTGGGGTGTTTTCTCATTGAAACACATATTCCTGGGATGTCCAGCTTGCTAGCAGGCAGACTCACCAGGGCAATTTTGAGTCCTTATGAGTGGTCCTTGAATCCTTCTGTGGCGAAAGATTTTCCTTTCCTCGGGTCAGTCGAGCTGTAATCTCTTTGCCTCCCTTCTCAACCACAAATGCAACCGGTATTTTGCCCTGATTTCCCCAAACGGGATGTTCCTCAGGGATGATCTGGTCCACAGTTGTCCCCTTGGGTCTCCTTTATGCCCATCCTCCCTTGCCTCTAATTCCCAGAGTACTACAAAAAGCCCATCGCCTCAAGGCTACCTTGATCCTCATTGCTCCCTTTTGGTCTTGGCTGGTGTGGTTTCCCCTTCTTTGGTCCTACGTGAAGTACCCCCCTTGGGTACTAGATCCCATGGATCTAATTTCCCATCCCTCAGCTTCCAATTCCCAATCTTCAGATGCTTCATCTGACAGCATGTTTTTTCCACTTCCAGTAATCCTGAATCAGCCCAGGCTATCTTCTCCCATTAAAAACATTATTCTGGCCTCTCAGAAGGCTTACACTAGAAAAATTTATGCCAGTAAATGGAAATTGTTTTCTGTTTGAGCCAAACAATGCAATATCGGTCCTGCTTCAGGTTTCATTTCAGATATCTTTCTTTTCTTGTCTTTTTCAGGACAGAGATAGCGTTTTGACTATCAAAGTGCAGTTGGCAGGTATTTCCAACTTTCATATTTGCGAGGAACCTGCCTTCTCCTCTCGCTTGTGTAAAGCCTTTTTAAAAGGGGTTTTTGTGCTCCAACCCCCATGAAGGATCCTTCTCCCCCTTGAGATCTTTTATTTTTGCTGCAATGTCTCACACAGACTCTGTTCGAGCCTGCTGCCACATGCGATATCAAATTCTTGTCTGTTGAAGACCGCTTTTCTAGTACCGATAACCTCAGCTAAAAGTGTTTCGGAATTGCAAGCTGTTTCTGTTAAACTGCCTTTCATGGTTTTTCATAAAGCTAGGATGGGACTTCGAACTTGCCTGTCATTCATGCCCAAGGTTGCCAAAGAAGAGAATCTGAACCAGTCATTCCATTTGCCAGTTTTCTTCCCAAATTTTGCTAACACAGGAGAATATCTCTTGCATGTACTAGATGTGCATAGACAACTGCATTTCTGCTTAGATAAGACAAAGAACTTCTGCAAGTCTGATCAGCTGTTTGTGACATTCTCTCAACAGGAAGAGTCTGGCAGTATCCTCATTGGATCTCGAAGTGCATTTCCTTTGCTTATTCGTCCAAAGGTTTATCTTTACCAGGTCCCATAATTGCTCATTCCACTGGGTCAGTGGCTGCGTCAACTGCCTATCTTGCCCATCATTCCATAGATGATATTTGTGCAGCAGCCACCTGGTCTTCACACTTTTGTTAGCCACTACAAACTTGACATCATCTCCATGAACAGTGCTTTCTTTGGCTCCACAGTTCTTCGGCATGTCCTTCCATGAGGCCTCCCAGGATTTAAGGTAGCTGGGGACTCTGACCTAACAGTGAGGAATAGTGACATGGATAACATCAGATAAAGAGTTGTGTACTTACCATAACTTGGCATCTGTGTTATCCTGTGCCACTATTCATCACTATCCCTCCCTCCATCCCCCGCCCTGTAGAATCTAGAGGAAGTGCAGATGCCCTGTCTGGTGGTCAAAGGTTTTCCTTAGCTGCTTTCTAGCGTAGGGCAAACTTGATCTGAGAGGTTAGAGGGCACTGAGTGATTATGGGAATGGGAGGAGCTCAAGCCTAGAAGCTGCCTGTAAAGTGCCGCCTCAGATCCGATGTGTGATCCAAGACCCAACAGTGATGAATCGTGACGTAGGATAACCCAGATGCCAAGTTATGGTAAGTAAATAACTCTCTCTCTCAGTTATACCAGAGAAGCTGGAAGGAACAGACTGCATTCTTTTTATGAAAGCACAAATGAGCAACTGGACTGGTATTCCACTGCAGTAATTGTTGGTTGAAAGGGCACATTGTGTGTATGTTCCAAACCTGGTGATAAGAAAGCAACCAAGACTTTTAATAGTGAAGATTCAGTCCTACCAGTAGAAGGAATTGAGTCTGACAAAACTGGCAGAAGGACAAAGTACTAAAAGTGGGAGACAGCAGAATTTTGTGGAGAAAGATTACTCATTGTACACCAGGCAGAAGAGGAGCAAATTTATCCCACTGTTCAGGGAATGTTGAGAGACAGAGGTGAGATTCAAACTGCTGTATCCAGTTATCTTGAAGGTATTCTTCCCTGGAGGGACAAAATAATGCTTTGATGAAGTACATGCTAAGGAGGAAATACAAAAGTTTGTTCAACAAAACATAAGATCACAGAGGGACTGTACCTGTGAAACCTTTTTCAAATGTTTCAGTGGAAAATGTTGGAGAGAAGGATGGGGGAGCACAAGACTTGACTAGAAGACTCTAGAGTACATTGGAAATAAAGGGAAATACAGCAGAGACAAACAGTAATAAAACCAGTAACTTAATATGGATTACAATGCAATAATTATGTCTGTGACTTATGACAGAAAAAGAAAATCTGGAAATATTGGTCTTTTTCAGAATTAGTTGGACTTGTGGAGGACTGTAATCCATATGCCCTGCTTTGTCATTAGTGTTCAGAGAAGTGCTTTAGGGAGGGGAAGAGGAGGGAGAAAGTTAACTGTAAGTAAAGGTTTTTTTTCTTGGATAGTACCAGTTTTGTGGCTTGTTCATAGATAGAGGTTCATAGATTAGTACTAGGTTAACTGCCCTTGTGGGCCATTTTAAGCCTAGCCTATTTCCCCATGTAAAAATCAAACCCGGCACCTTGTGTTTGTAAGGTATACACCTTAACCATTATACCACCCTCCCACCCTTATACCACCCTCCCACCCATCCACCCCTTGTGGATTTCTTTACTTGCTGTAAAGTTTTTTTTTCAGTTATTTTAAGTGTAATGGGGATTCTAAACAGGTGCAGCTGTTTTCCTTTTTCGTTTCTCTCTTCTTGTTCAGTTTCAAGAAATGTAGGCACTGCAAATTAAAAAAAAAAAAGCTTGGTTAAAAATGATGACAAAAAAATTAATGTGCTTCTTCTCATTCTTGCATGGGGGAATGACTGGGTTAAAGACCTTAGATTGATTTAGTAACAAGTTTTAAGAGAGAGCAAGTAAATGAAAAAGAACATTGTATATTATGAGGCTTTTTTCTAGCAAATACACATATTGCTCAGTAATAATTCTGCACCTGGTCTTCATGTTTCCATGGAAACAATTTTTTAGAGAAACTGGCTACAGTTTGGTGGAGAGTGATTGGCTAAGAGGAAAAGAAATGAGAAACTGGCTAGGAGATAATGTTCTCTGAAAGCATTCAGGGTTTTTTCCAAGGTAGATAATGTACTCTGAAAGCATTCAGGGGTTTTCCCAGCTGGGAGAACTATAAGGATAAGACTAAACTAATCGGCCCTTTGTAGCAGCACAGCTGCACCATGAGTCTTAACATGGATGACCTTTCTTTTGGGTTGGCTCATGTCTGTGAGTGTGGCTGTAAGTTTGGGACTTTTGTTCCTATTAGGAGGGGAAAACTTCAGTATTTGAAGGTGTACATAGTTTTGTGTGTTAGTATTAAGTTAATAGGTTTTAGGGGGATATTGGGAGGGGGTATTTATTTTATTGTTTGAGGGATTTCAGTAAAACAAAATGTTGTATAAGATGTGACATAGGCTCAAATATATATGACAAGAAACAACTGTATAAAAGTTCAGACCGCCAAATAGTTTATGCATGTTACACAAGCGCTGGAACTAGATGTTAACAAAAAAGGTGATGTACATAAAAGTGGGAATAATGACTTTTTTAGTACAACGAAAATCTAAAGGGACTCGCAAATAAATACAAACAAGAAAGAGTAAGTGAACAATATTAAAAAAAAATTTGAATACAAATAGCTGTTGCAGGAGACGCACTTAGAAAAAACTGAACATGTGAATTTGATAAAGAAGGATTTTCAGGATGGTTATTCAGCAGAATACTTGGGACAGAGGAAAACAGGAGTACTTACATTAATTGCAAGAGGAGCTCCAGTAGTGGTACAAGATAAAAAGATGGCAGATTTGTAGTGGTAGGGCATTGGACAGGTTAGGAAAGCAAGTGTATGCATCTGTGATGCCCACCACTGCTACCAATATATGATGGCCTTCAATATGCGTTGTCCCTATGCTGGGCCAGTAATCAAGGAGCCTGAATCCTCACTACTGACACTGGAGAGGGACATGCACTTGGAATACAATGGATACACTCAGTATTTCCAGATGTAGACCTGTCTGCATCAAGTACAGATGTTCATCGTGTGACACTGCTGCAGTCATTACACTTGGGTTATCCTGCCGTCAGGCGGTTCCCCAGTCCGCCTGAGTTCCAAAGTCTTGGTCCGGCGTCGGTTGCTGTCGCTTCTTCCCTGACGTCAGTGCACCAGGGGGATATAAGATGCAGCCGACACCATTTTCTTCGGTCTTTCTTGCCGCGCGGTACCCGAAGCAGAAGCAGTTCGCAAATTTTCATACCGAATCCAGAACCGAAGTCTTCTAAAAAGCTAAGTACCCCGTTAGGGAAACTTTTTCTTGCTTCAGACCGATGTCAGTAAAAGTTAATAATTGTATTTCTTGTGGGAAGCAAATACCTCATAAGGATTTACACTCCTGCTGTATCCCATGCCTAGGCTCTGACCACGACATCACTGGTTGTCGGTTTTGTGCTAGGTTTAACAAGTGCACTATTAAACGTCTGTTTGATTTTGCCCGACATTATTTTGGTAGAAAATTTAATTACACTATGCCGTCGGAACGTCCGACCGGAATTCATAAATGCAAGGACAAGGACAGGCATCCGAGGCCCAAGACTGACAATAAGGCCTCTTCTAAGCCGGTCGCCAGTTCTCCAGTTTTCAGCGAGGTGCCTACACAGCTCCTGATGACCGCTTCATTAGAACCACAGACCGCCTCCGACTCCCACGTGGAGCTGGCTGGGCCTTCAGACGCCCATGCAATTCAAATTACTGAGTTTAATCCTACAGAGGGAACCGAAGTAGCTGAACTTTCCACAGCTTCAGAGGGTGTTTTCAGACCTACACAGTTAACAATTAAAATCCTCTGTTAAGTCTAAGCCTCTCATAAAAGCAAAGAAACAGACACAGCAATCTCCAGGGCAGGCTTCCATGCCTAAGAAACAAATGCTTAAAATGGCCGAAGACTTAATCACCCTGATCAGAGGGTCCCAACCCCCTCCAGACAAAAGGCCCAGACAAGAAGTAGACTATGAATCTTCAGACCAGGTGTTCATTTCCTCTGACTCATCCTCAGACCTAGGGTATTCCTTACCCCCTTATGAGTATTCTGATGGTGAGGAATCCAATCCATCAGCTTCTCCGCCTGAGGACTACTCCTTTGGGGGAGACCTTACATACCATGAGGGAGCATTTCCACTGGGAAGGCCAAGATTACTCAGAATCCAAGAAAATGCTCAGACTTCCTTTTATTGCCTCAACACAGACCCCTTGCTATTCCGCCAGTGTTAGATATTGTGGATGATGTGTACACTGAATCCAGCTTAAACCCTGACTCCTTACCACCAGCCCCAGTTAAGCCAGATAGATATTACAGTCCCTGACTCTCACAAATTTCTATACAAAACCCCTGTTGCTGACCCTGAAACTATTTCTCAGGGACCCAAAGGGATTAAGGTCTCATCATCTTAAAAACCCAGTCCCCTCTGACAAAGATTCTAGAGCATTAGACAGATGGGGCAAGAAAGTTTATACATCTGCAACTTTAGCCATGAGAGCCTTAAATTGCCAGTTTCACATGCTAAAATATCAGCAATTCTTAATGTCTCAGTTGAAACAAAAGATGCTACCAGATTCAGATCCTCCTAATTTGAAAGAAATGCAGGATTTGTTGCATGCAGCTGAGCAGGTGGGAAAACATACTTTGCAATGTGGTTTTGATTCCTTAGAGGCCTCCTGTAGAGCAGCAGTTACAGGCTCTGTCATTAGAAGGCATGCTTGGTTAAAAGAACATACGTTACCAGAACATGTGAAGGCCACATTACAGGATGCACCTTTGCAACCGGATGTGTTGTTTGGAGTTAAGGCAGAGGATGTATTAAAAAAGATGGATGATGAGGCAAAATCTATGCAAATGGTCAAAGATTTCTTACAGGTTCAGCCTCCTCGTTTCAGCAGAAATTGGCCAACAAAAAATTGGTCCTTTCCAGTCACAGACAGACCTCAAAGGGGCAGATATAGACGTCCAAGAGGTAGAGGTCAGACACAAGGCCCTTGCAGACCTCGACAATGGGGTGCACCAGGCCAGAAAGAAGGGGAAGACAGACCTCAACCTTATAAAAAGCAATCTCAATGACTTCCCACTACAGCTGCCAAACAGCTCTCTCTTGGCAGCCCCCTTAGGAGGAAAACTGGCTCTTTTTATCACAATTGGCATTGCATCACCAAAGACAAATGGGTTCTCGACATCATATCTCAAGGTTACAGGTTCCACTTCCACACTCTTCCAAGGTTAAAAGAAATGCCAAATCTTCCACCAAATCAATGGGCAGAGGCTCAAAAAGAAATTACAGCACTCATGGACATGAGAGCTATTCAAAAGGTACCACCACAAGAGCAAGGACAAGGATTTTACTCAAGACTCTTTCTGGTTCCCAGAAAGGACAAAGCCTGGAGACCCATTCTGGACCTTTCTTCTCTGAACACTTATTTGGATATTCCGAAATTCAAAATGTTGATACTACAGCAGCTTCTTCCCATGCTGGGCAAGAAAGCTTGGCTCGTGACTTTGGACCTCAAAGAGGCATACCTGCATGTCCCTACCAGACAAAACTGCAAAAGATACCTCAGATTTCTAGCAGGTTCAGTGCACTATCAATTCTCTGCACTGCCCTTTGGCTTATCTACTGTGCCCAGGGTCTTCACAAAGTGCCTGGCACCAGTAATTGCATTTTGTATGCAAAAAGGAATTAAAATTTACCCATACCTGGACGACTGCCTAATTCAAGCAGAGAGCAAGGACATTCTTCTAAAGCATCTGGTGTACGTAAAAAAGTTAAGTTGCCTGGGGTACACAGTAAACGAAAAGAAATCAAAACTAGTGCCCTCACAACAGATAATATTGCTGGGTGCCAGCTTAAACACAATGGCCCAGATGGCTTATCTCACGCCAGACAAGCAAGGACAACTGACTCAGTATTTTCATTTAATGGCAACAAAGACCCAACTCCCTGCAAGAAAAATTCTGCAGGCCTTGGGCTCCATGGCATCTTGCATACTACTAATTCCATATGCCAGACTGCATATGAGGAAACTACAATGGTACCTAAAGAGTGTATGGTCTCAACACTGTCAAAATTTGGAAACAGTTATACCACTAATTCCTTGCCTACAACAGGAGTTTCAATGGTGGGCTGAAGCTTGTCACCTCAACAAGGGACAGCCTTTTACTCAACCCACAACCAGGCAGACACTGACAACAGATGCATCGGGTTACGCCTGGGGAGCACACATAGCAGGAAAATGTGTTCAGGGTGAGTGACCCGCAGAACAAAGACATCTCCACATCAATCAAAAAGAGATGCTAGCTGTACAAAATGCGATTATATCTTTCAAGGACCTGATACATCCAGGACAACTACTACTAAAGACAGACAACACCACAGTTATGTGGTACATAAACAAGGGGGCACACACTCCTACCCCCTCTGCAGACTAGCCATGACCTTGTGGAACACAGCTTTAAACTACCAAGTTCATCTGCAGGCACAATTCCTGCCAGGAGAGAAAAACACACTGGCAGACGACCTAAGCAGAAACATCATGGATCCTCACGAATGGCAATTGAGTCCACAAATATTCAGAATGATAGCACAAAAATGGGGGAAACCAGACGTAGATCTGTTTGCAACCCCAAATGAACTGCCAACTACAGAAATTCTGCACAAGGAGCTACCATCCACAAGCATGGAAAGTGGATTCCTTCTCATTCAGCTGGAAAAAACTACAAGTATACGCTTTCCCTCCTCTACCTCTCCTTCCAAAGGTACTCATAAAAGCCAGGCAGGAAGAGCTAAACATGATCCTGATTGCACCAGACTGGCCACGCCAGCACTGGTACCCAATCTTAAAGAACTTGGCACAAGAACCACCCTGGATTTTGCCTCAAATCCCACAGCTGTTGACACAACACAACAATCAGATACTTCACAGCCAGCTAAAGACCTTAAATCTAGCTGCATGGAAAATTCCTTAACCAAGCAAGCATTGCCTCTCTAAAGCTGTTATGGATGTCATTCTGGAGGCCAGAAGGCCTAGCACCAGGAAAGCCTACTCGGATAAATGGAAGAGATTTTGTGCCTGGAACCAAGCACACTGCCTTGACCCTCTTGTACCAAACATTCCTCAGATAACTTCAATACTTAGATGCTGGACAAGGGCCTCTCCTTCTCATCCATCAAAATTCATGCCTCAGCCATTTCTGCTCATTACAACACGGATCCACCAATTTTTTTCAAAGCCTTTGCTCAAACAGTACCTCAGAGGGGCTAAAAACATGAGACCGCCCCATAGAGCACCTACACCAACTTGGGACCTCAACTTTGTTTTGGAAAAATTAACTTTACCTCCTTTTGAGCCAGCTAGCACAGCAGATTTAAAATACATCTCTTGTAAGACTGCTCTGCTACTGGCAATAACATCAGCAAGAAGAGTTTCAGAATTACAGGCACTAATGGCAGTGGAACCTTTCCTCATCTTCCACCAGGACAGGGTGTCCTTAAGAACTAACCCTGCATTTATGCCAAAGGTAGTATCAAGTGTGGCTCTAAACCAAACTATTCACTTGCCAACTTTTTATCCAAAACCACAGAATAAAGGAGAGAGACTACTACATTCCTTGGACATTCACAGACAGTTATGCTTCTACTTGGACAAAACCAAAGCTTTCAGAAAATCTGAGCAATTATTGGTAGCATACGCTGCAGGAGCACAGGGAAAAGCCATTTCAAAGCAGACTATTTCAAAATGGATAGCTCACTGTATACGTTTTTGCTATACCCACCATGGGAAACCTGTACCTAACAGCATTAGATCTCACTCCACCAGAGCAACAGCCACTTCAACTGCCTACCTCAGAGGAGTGCCTACCAAGGATATTTTAGAAGCAGCAACATGGAGTTCTGTCCATACCTTCACCAAACACTACCATTTGCCTTTATATTCCAAATCCAGAGCTGGCTTTGCCACTGCTGTGCTGCAGGGCCTTATAGCCACCCCTAATGCCTTGTAGATCCATCCTCCCTACCTCAGCTTTGGGATTCCATCCAAGTGTAATGACTGCAGCAGTGTCACACGATGAACATAGTACAGTTTTGTTCCTGCCATAAATGTAGATGTTCGAGTGTAGACACTGTTGCAGTCCAGGTTACCCTCCCTCCTTCCCCTCTTGCTTTCTGGTGCGTACCTAGCTCTTCTACCCTTATTTCCTAAAAGGGAGTATTTGCTGGTAATTAAAAATGGTTGTTTGCTTTTCTTTTATATATATATTTCACTAGCAATTTGCAAGGCCTACCACTTTGGGGGCACCCGACATCTGGGGCAAGAAAAACTGAAGAAAATGGCGTCGGCTGCATCTTATATCCCCCTGGCGCACTGACGTCAGGGAAGAAGCGACAGCAACTGACGCCGGACCAAGACTTTGGAACTCAGGCCAACTGGGGAACCGCCTGACGGCAGGATAACCCAAGTGTAATGACTACAGCAGTGTCTACACTCGAACATCTACATTTATGGTAGGTACAAAACTTTACTTTTCCCTTAAGAGCACACAGAGAACACACTCAGCCCAGTGTCTGGATGTCTCTATATCGGTTTCCCTTCATGTCCCCAATAAGACTCCCCACTGGTACAGCTGTAGGGTGGTTGGGTCCTCAGCCGAGTGTCCAAGCCTAATCCTTCAGCACCCTCTCTGTATACCCAGTGCTTTGTGTCCCTGCCCCAAGTAGCTTGCACACACTTTAAGATTTAATTTTCACACAGACACACACACAGACACACACACAGACACACGGCTGGCACTGATTACCCGAGCTACCAACTTTGCCTAGACTACAAGGTAGATTCACTGCCACCAGTCAGTTACTATAAGGCTCTTAACACAGGGTGTCTGATTATACTGTGTAATTTTAATACTAATACAAATGGTAGTACTTCACCAAGATGGCTAGGCCTTCTGGAGTGGGCCCACACACGGTCACCAAATAAGTATAAGTACTCTCAAAGGTTAGAAGGTTAGCTACTCTCTACAAAGACCAGACAAAATAAAAGTTTTAAATATATTTAATAATAATAAAAGAACATGAAAGTATTGAATATATATTCACAGTAAACCACAGAGTTCAGATCACAGGAAATATTAAAAAGAACATTGATGGACAGACTTAGACAAATAAAGAAAAACACTATCTAAACTAAGGTTTGCTATTGTTTGTGTCTTTCGGCTTTTCCCTGTTAGGGGTCGCCACAGCGGAACTCCAGTCCGCTAGTGATTGGCAGTAGAGTTTTACGTGCTGGCTTGCCGGGCCTAACACACAACCTTCATCGAAGGAACGCCTGTTCACGCATGTCACCACACAGAAGACGCTGTAACTGAGGATCGAACGGGCAACGTCTTAACTGTGAGGCGACAACGCTACCGCAGCACCACCACCACAGTCTATATTCCTGATTAAAACTAAAATAATCACTGTACTCAATACTCTCAGATTTCTCTTTGTAATCTATCTAAAATATAATTTCCAAGAGGGCTGGGAGAATGACCTCATCTGGTAACCTGACAAGAGATTCTCACAATATTCCCCTTTGAAACTGAGGCAGGAAGTTAGTACAGATGGCCACAATACACACCCAAATATTTATGGCAGTGCCTGGGGCCCTCCCCTCTTTACACTGAGCTAATGGACCAAAGGCTTTTCCCCAGACCCAACCACTCCAGTCCTATTCAGCACTGTGGATTGACTTTTAATGACTTAACAGCTCATTTACATTTCCCTTATTTTTCTTAAAGTTAACCTCTGCTGTGCCAGTATCCTCTATTAAAACATGTACATTTAATTCAGCTAAAAAAATTCATGTACATTTCTCTTCATTTCAGCAGGATGCACTGCTGATATATTTCAACACAAACAAAGCTCACAAGTACATTTTCAGCACAAGCATTTGTACAAAATCAGTTTGATATACAAAGTGCCATACAGTTCTAATAAATTTGTAACACAAGCATCTTGCATAACTCAGTTTGATATTCAAAGGATATATCATTCTTTACAAAATTCCAGCTGGCTATGCTGGCACTTGCCCATATCATGAGAACAAATCCGAAGATAGATGCACTAGCTTTATTAATACAAACAAAGCTTTTGGGTTTTACCCTTTATCAGAACACTGATGAAGGATAAAACCAAAAAGCTTTGTTTGTATTAATAAAGCATGCATATCTATCCTCGGATTTGTTTTATTGGTTTAAGTTCAGTTGTATTCCAGTATAGTTAACTTGCAGTATTTTCATTTTATTCTTGGTGTTAGTATACTTGCCCATATCATCACAGCATCAGCGACATTTGGCCTGCAATTGCTGATGTACCTGGCACATTTCACCAGATTACAGAGGAACTTAGTAAAGGAAATCTCTAATTCTGCCCCAGCGTTCATGTCCGCATTGGAACAGAAGTCTTTCTCCTCACAACTGAGCCCCCTTGCAATCTATTACAAATGCGTGCATGAGGTTAATCTTGCATGTAGCTGAAGTTACCTCGAGGGTACCCTGTTTAGGCACAGCCATATGGAGGCATGCCAGGATGCTATTGTGTGATTTTTGTGGAGCTCTTCAAGGTGTCATTCTTTTTGATGGATCTTCTTTGTTCGGGGCAACTGTTAGAGAGTCCATGCCACAATGAACAGGACAGAAAGACCTTCCCTGCCATCAGAATCTGCTTTTCTACCCCACAGAGGCCATTCTCTTGGAATCAACATGATGGGAAGAAGATGTGGTTCTGGAAATCTCAAGGTCCTTTCCAGGAATCACATGGGGATTTTTCCCAGCAGAGAGAGAAATAACTGCAATGGTAGACATTGCCCATGGGGCAGAGGGGGTCTCCGTAGCAAGGATCTCAAGATTTCTTCTCAGACAGATCCTCCAGTGCTCCTGAAAGGTTAACCCGGTCCTCCTTCTCTGGAGGCAGTAGGGGGGGGCATTTTTCCATGCACCAAAAAGCCTGGATCGCTATCACAAAAGGCTGTCTTGTGCAAAAGTTCAAATCCCAAGGATATTTCATTCCCCTTTTGCAAACTCTGATAAAAAAGAGGAAAAAATCTTTCTGATGTTCCTCCCAGACAGAGTGAGCTAGCAACTCAAGAGATCCAAAAGTTACTAGACAGGAGTCATCCAAGAAGTCCCCCCCCCCCCCGACCAAGCAGGATCTGGAATTTACTCAAGGTTCTTTTTAGTGCCAAAAAAAATGGGGACCCAAGACCTATCTTGGATTTCATTTATCTAAATCAGTTTGTAAAGAATTCCAAGTTCCAGATGGTCACTGTTCAGTTCATTCTACCTTTCCTACATAAGTATGGCTGGTTGTGCTCAGTCGATCTTCAAGATGCGTACTATTGCATCAAAATGAGCAGGTGCTCTTAAAGATATCTAGGCTTCTGGCTGGGAGCCAGTCATTATTAGTTCAGAGCCCTGCCCTTCGGTCTCAACACAGCCCCAAGGGTGTTCAAATGCATGGCAGCAGTAGCAGCTAACCTGAGAATGCTAGGATTCAGAGTGTTTCCTTACTTGGATGACTGGCTCCTCACTGCACTGACTAGGCATCTACTCTCGAAAGTCAGAGACTATTTACTTCAGCTGTCTCACTTGCTGGGAATCACTATCAGTATGGACAAATCAGAACATCAACCAGTCCAAGTCTTCGACTTTATAGGGGCTCATTTAGGCACAGTCAATTCTCTAACTCTTCTGCCTCAAAACAAAGTTCTTGCATTGAAGACTCATATCAAACATGCCCTTTCTCGTCTTTCTCCCCCAGTAAAACTGGTCCTCAAAAGCTGTAGGGTCTATGGCTGCTGCAGTTACTTTAATTATCACTGCTCACCTCACATGAGAATTCTTCAGTGGACCATAGCAGTGCAATGGTCCTTTCATCAACAACCCCTTAAGATGTCTGCTAAAACTTTCTCAGGCTTGCAAAAGGTCTCTTCTTTGGTGGATCCTCTGAGAGGCGATCGGTCTAGGGTGTCAGTTTATCTTTCCTCCCCCAATGCCACATTGACTATGGATGCCTCTCAGTTAGGCTGCGGAGGGTATTGCTTGGGACAGATTGTTGAAGGCATGTGGTCCCCACAAGAGAACAATTTGCATAACAATGTCCTAGAGATGAGAGCAGTGCTTGTAGTGTTGCAGGCCTTTCAGAGCTTTCTCCCACTAGGGACTGTTGCAGTATAAATGGCCAGCATGTCAGTAGTCTGGTACATGAACAAATGGGGGAACCAGATCTTACCACCTTCGTCAAGAAACAGTAAGAGTATGTTAATGGATGATCTTATCCTACCATTTTCTTGTAACGACCTACATACTAGTGGACAAACTCAGCAGGACCATCCTCATGCCTCACGAGTGGTCTGTCATCCAGTGAATGGGAAACATGGTCTTCCACAAATGGATCAGCCTTGCTGCGACTTATTTGCATCTCCTCTCAACAACAAATGCAGCAGGTTCTTTGCCCTTATCCCACCTAAGGGCCAGTAACCAAGAGGTGCTATAATCCATGTTTGGCCCTCCGGTCTCCTTTATGCTTATCCTCTCTTACCTCTCATCCCCAAATTTCTTCAGAAAGCAGTTTGGTTGAAGAGCTCAGTAATCTTAATTAGTCCCTTCTGGCTTCAACAAGTGTGGTTGCCTCCCTTTGTCTCACCTAGTATGTCCTCCATGGACACTGGATCCCAGTCCAGACATCCTGTCTCACCCATCAAGGCAGATTCACCCAAATATTGCAGGCCTCAGGTTGACTCCAATTCCAGTGATGGCTAGACATTCCAGGCTCTCTTCCCGAGTTTGAAAAATCCTAGTCTCATCTCCTAAACCTTCAACTACGAAGATTTACTAAAGTAAATGGAAAAGATTTTCTTTTTGGGGTCATCAGAGAGAGTTGGATCCTTTTACCACCCCACTTCTACTATTCTAGATTTCCTTGCCTCGATTTTTCAAGGAGGGACAAGTTTTTCCACTATTAAAAGTTCAGTTAGCAGCCATTTCCAACTGTCTCATTGGAGATGATGTTTCTCCTTTAGCATCATCTAAATTATGGAAAGCTTTTCTTGAGGGGACTTTATTACTTAGTCCTCCAATAAAGGAGACCTTGCTATGGTTTTGCAAACTTTAGTGGTGTCTCCTTTTGAACCATCTTAAAGTAGATCTCGCATTTCTTTCCTGGAAGACTGTCTTTCTGGTGGCTGTAGCTTCTGCAAGAAGAGTATCTGAACTCCAAGCACCATCTTCCAAACCACAGTTTTTTTTTTTTTTTTGTTATAGGTTCATAGATTAGTACTAGGCTAACTACCCTTGTGGGCCATTTAAGTCTAGCCAATTAGCCCATGTAAGGATCAAACCCTGCACATTGTTTCTGTAAGGTAAAGACCTTCACCATTAGACCAGCCAGAGTTTTTTATAGGTTCATAGGCAGAGTTACTTTATGCACAAGCTCTTCCTTTTTACCAAAAGTTGCCTCTAAAACCAACATCAAGTCAAGTGATCAGTTTGCCAGTTTTCTTCCATAAAGGAGAGTACACCCTTCATATTCTAGACATACATAAACAACTTTGTTTTTACCTTCACAGGACCCAGGCGTACTGTCCAGTTATTTGTCTGCTTTACTATTAATTGTGAAAACCAGTATCAAAAACTACACTGGCTAAATGGACAACATATTGTATTTCCTATTTTTATTCCTTGAGAAGCATAATTTTACCAAGACAACCAAAGACTCATTCAACCAGGTCACTGTCTACATTGGCTGCTTTTTGGACAGGAGCATCCATTATGAGTATTAAATCTAATCTAATACCCACAGTTTCATTGTTCATTACAAATTGGACATCACCTCCAGAAATAGAACTGCTTTTGGTTCTGTGGTTCTCCAGAACATTTTTCCATGAAGGCCTCCCAAGGTTACCGTAGCTGGGGAATCTGTCCCATTCGTTGAGGAAAGAATGAAAATGACAGCATCAGTTAAAAAAAGTTGTGTATTTATCATAACATTCCATCTGTTGTCCATTTTCATTCTTCCTCAACTTCCCTCATTCCCCCGTCCATGTCTTTGGGAGAGACCTAACCAAATTCTTGATAGGAACTGTAGTTCCTGTTTGAGCTTCTGATCTTTCAGCTATCACTTTTCTGTCATAGCAGTGTTGTATTTTCTGATAATAATACATATAATAGCAGCAAACTCGATTTGAGGTATTGCAGTGGTCAGTGGCATTATGGGTAAGTAAGGAGCTCAAGAGTCTGATCCTGGAATCTGTAGAAGATGGCCAAGCCAGATCCAAACCCATTCGTTGAAGAATGAAAACGGGCAACACAGTTAGAACATTATGGTGAGTACACAACTTCTTTTTATAGAGCTGTACGGTGTATAAAAAGATTTATCAAGTCTAGGAAATCAGGAATGATGAAGTAATTGTTACATTATACCCAAATTTGAGTGTAGAATAACAGTACAGAAATCTTATAAGAAAACAAGTATGAATAAATTGGAAAGAGTACAGTGGAAATATACCAAGGGCATCCATGGATGTGAAAATTTGTTATTATTAAAGACTAAAATCTGATCCTGTCCTTTTCATTATGCATCATGAATGCGTCTTTGGATCCGTCCTCTGATTTGACTTGAATATGTCATCCAGGCATATGATCTGAGCCGCAAACTCCTCCCACTGCCATTACTCCTCTTCAAACCCACAGATCTCATGTACCTCTTTCCAGCACAGATGCGATTCTGAGCCTCCATTCAACTAAGTAAAATGTTCCATTTATTTCAGTAGTTTTGTTAGCTCTCTTTCTCTCCTAGTTAGTTTGTAGATTTTCTTTCTTTGTAATGTTAACCTCCCCTCCCTTCAAAGATTTTTTTTTTTTTTTACTGTCCATCAGTTTTTTCGCTGGTGTTAGGGGTTTTTTCATGCCTTCCGCCTCTCCCTTCTATTTCCCTTTTTCTCTTTCTCTTTCACTAGTTAAAAAAAAAAAAAAAAAAAAAAAAATCTTTCCCCTTATCTTTTAGTTAGTAAGTGTAGTGTAGTGTTTGAGAGTTGTGCTTGTGTGTACTATTTCTTAAGCATGTCTGACAAGCCAGCGCGTTCTGACAAACCCTCTGGTTTTAAGAGGTGTGCCTCTAGTGGGTAAAGAATTCCACAATTGGATGCCCACAAGAGGTGCCTGTATTTCTTGAGTTTAGGGCACTTGGCGATACCATGCGATATCTCCTCAGCCTTCAATCCCTGGGCCCTTGGTGATCGCCGTAATAAACTCATCTTGAGAGGTGGTCTGGCTTCTGGAGCCCAGACCCCGTCCTGAAGAAGCATGCCCCCCCCTCCCAGTTACTCTGGGGACAACAGCTTCTGCTCCTGAGAGACTATGGGATCTCTCCAAATCAGAGAGGATCCTCAGATCCATTAGGGCTGGCGTTGGCCAATCCAACCTCTCTGCCGAACCCTCAGACTTTGGGCCTGAGCAGTCAGTTGGAGCCTGTGGAGACCATATGGATCCACAGTTCCTCTTCTCTAGAGCAGACTCCTTTGGGTCAGACATGCCCAGATTGGAGGTCCCGAGGCCACAGTCCTCTTTGAAGCAAGTCTCCCTCGCCTGTCCCGACTGTCCGGTCCAGCCTGTCACTGGTCAGATTGACCCATTCCTCTTGTCTCCTCTAGATCCTCTCAGCTGTCCCACACCGACATGGATCAGATGATGATGAGTTTTCTCAAAGCCCAGATCCAGCTTTGATATCTTGCCTTCTCTGACCCATGCTGCATCTGTGAGAATACCAACCCGGATACCACAGCTTCCTCTTCCGATCTGACCTTCGGCTTTGGAGCTGCAGGGCCTGACCCTCTCAAGTGGACTGGTATTGGATTGTGGAATATCCCATTCTTTGACTCGGACAGTGTCCCTGAACAGCTGGGCCCCGATTTATTCTGAGTGGAGCGGGTCCTGGATCTGAGATGTCCGAGCCGGGTCCTCTGGGCTGGTGTCAACTCTGACCTTTTTGGAGCTTGAGGGCCTCAGCCTTCAACAGCTCAGGGCCAGTGCCTTCTGGAGGTGTCTGATCCAGAATAACGTCTTTTTCTCCCTTGGCTGCTTCGGTGGAAGAGCAAATTCTCACAGCATCGTCAGCCTTCCAGGTGGCAGAGAGGGCATTCTCTACACCTCAAGACATAGTCTGTCTTCCGCCAGGCCCTATCCAATCCCCTGTAGATCAGGGCTTTGCTCCCATCCATCCGATCCATGGTCAGCTCCTCCTGGAATACCTCCAGCTTACCCCTAAGCAAGGGGGGGTCCCCCATCTTGAGTCCTCCCCCGAGTACCTCAAGGAAGAGGTTCCTCGGAAGTGCCGGTGCAAGACAAAGCACCTAAACTCATTTTTGGAGTCCTTGACAGAGGAATTTCGATGAGGGGGAAGGGTCCCCCTGATCTCCACCCAATGATATTTCCTTTGGGGGATATCCTTAGAAATTTTGAAGAAAAAGGGTGTCTGGTCTTCCCAACCCCCTTCGGAGGCATCAGTGTTCCTGGAGGCCTTCGGGATGGATGCATTTACATCCTGGGTGACTCCCCCCCCCCCCCCCAAAAGCACTGAACCAGCTCATTGACCTTATCACCCACCAGGCCTGGAAGGGGCCTGACTCCATGGAGCCATTTCCCAACTGTGTGGACAAAATATCTTTGCCCCCCCCCCCCCAAGGACTGCCCTTTTTGGAGTAAAGTTGTCCCAGTTGATGCATTGCGGTGTCGGTAGCCACCAAGAAGCAGCTCACTGAACAGAACTCAATTGTTCACCCCCCGAACAAGGATTCCCTGGCTTTGGACAGGCATGGGAAGTGCATGTATGCCTCCGCCTCTTTTACACTGAGAGCATTGAATTACTTGGCACACTTCATGCTCCTTCAGAGAGATCTGATTAAGGAAATCTCTAACTCTCTGATGCAGTCACTGTTGGAGGAGGACCTTAAAAAGGTTTCTCCCCAGCTGACCAGTGTGTCCTCCATCACTAACTCCTTGATGAGGTTAACTTCCCATGCTGTGGAAGGAACCTCATGAGCAGCTGGTTCAGGCATAGCCCTCAGGAGATATGGCTAGATGAGGCTGTGTGGGTTTGTGGACCCCTTTAGTGCTTCATTCATTAACGCCCCTTTGACGGTTCCTTCTTTTTGGGCTGTCAGTAAGAGACTCTCGCCCACAGCAAACAGGAAGGTAACACCTTATCCGCTGTAGGGATCAGGTTTTTTTTCCCTCCAATGGACATTCCTTCAGGAACCAACAAAGTGGGAAGAAGATGTGGTTCCGTAAGTTCCAGGAGCCTTTTCGTGATTCGCAAGACAAATCCCCTTCTGGAGGCAGATGGAGCGGATTCAGTGATAGACTTTGCCCCAGAGGGAGAAGGGGCCCACAAAATCAGGGCTTTAGAGAATGTTTCTCTGACTGGCCTTTTCAGTGCTCCTGAAGCACTGCCCGGCTGTACTACTCTGGAGCCAGTCGGGGGCAGACTTTCATTGCACCCAGAAGCCTGCACAAACATAACAAATGACACCTGGGTGTTGAATATAATTTTCAGAGGTTAGCATATTCCCTTTCTCCTTCCAGTTCCGAGAAGTATCTCCCTGATATGCCACCCACTCAGAGGGCGAGCGGCCTTCTAGAAATTCAAAAACTTCTAGACAAAAGAGTCATCCAGCTAGTTCAAACTGAACAACTAATGCGGAAACTTACTCATGCTTCTTTTTTGTGCCAAGGAAGACAGGGGACCTTCGACCCATCTTAGATCTGAGCAGTTTGAATTTATGCGTAATGCAGTTGACATTTTGCATGGTTACGGTACAGTCCATTCTGCCTCTTCTGTGCAAGGATGACTGGATGTGGTCTGTAGATATCCAGGACGCATACTATCATATCAGAATAGACAGGTGCTCCAAGAGATATCTGCTCTTCAGGCTGGGGGCCAATCATTACCAATTCTGAGCACTGCCCTTTGGCCTCATCACTGCCCCCCAGGTGTTCCCCAAATGCAAGGCAGTGGTTGAAGCTCACCTTTGTCTGCAAGGATGCCAGGTGTTTCCTTACCTGGACGATTGGCTCCTAACGGCACCTACAAGGCATCAGCTACGTCAGGCTGTTCAGGTTATGTTGCACCTGTTCATTCACCTGGGAATCTGAGACCATGCCTAAATCCGAGATGACTCCTGTACACGATATCAAATTCATAGACGAGTTGAACACAATCACACAGATAGCACTGCCCCCCCCCCCCCGAGAATAAGATCCTTGAGGCAGCAGGTTCGACTTTTGTTAGACACCCTGACACCGCCAGCTGGATTGGTCCTCATGACCCTAGAATGCATGTCGGCTGCTATTCTTCTAGTGCTCGTAGCCAGGTTTTTCATGCAAATTCTCCAGTAGATCCTTGCAGTACAATTGTCTATTTGGTGCCATCCATTGTCAACCCCAGTTAGGCTAACTTCGATTTTCAAACATCATCTGCAATGGTGGATCCTTACAGATGACCTCCATCTTGGAAGACCTTTTATTCTTCCCCCTCCTACAGCCACGAAGACCACGTACGCCTCCCATTTGGGGTGGTGGCATTTTCAGGGAAAGATGGTCCAAGGCACATGGTCCATGACAGAGACCATGTTGCAAGCTTTTCAGGTCTACCTTCCTCTGGGGACAATTGCAGTTGTGATGGACAGTATGTTGGTTTGGTACATCAACAAGCAGGGGAATCCCGTTAATACCTGTTGTGCAGGGAGGCCATAAGGGTGTAGGAGTGGGCGATTTCTTCAAAGAGCTTTCTCATTGCAATGTGTATCCTGGGAGAATCCAGTGTTCTGGCAGACAGACTGAGCAGATCCATCTTAAGTCGACATGAGTGCTCCCTGAACCAATCTGTAGCGAATCAAATATTCAGCCATTGGGGCCAGCCTTGCTGCAACCCTTTTGCCTCTCCCCTAAGCAGGTTCAGTATGTACTTCACTCTGATCACCCCCTTGGGACAGTCACCCAGGGATGGCTCTAGTCCATGATTGGCTCCCAGGTCTCCTCTATGCTTACCCTCTGATTCCCCTAATACCCAAAGTCCTACAGAAAGCCAGTAGATTGAAGACCAGTCTAATCCTCATTACCCCTTACTGGTATTGTCAGGTATGGTTCTCCTTCCTGTGGTCTCACAGCAGATATCCTCCATGGATACTGCATACCAAGCAGGATCCAGTTTCCCATCTGTTGGGATGCCAGATGCCCAGTCTTTGACCCTTAAATTGATTGCATGGTTTCTCCACTTCCAGTAAATCTATGAAAGTCCAGGCTAGCTTCCCTGGTTTGGGAAATTATTCTTGCTTCTTAGAAGTCTTCCACCAAGAAAGTGTATCATAGTAAATGGCAGAGGTTTTCAGTTTGGGCTTCACAGAGAAATACTGACCCCTTTTATGCTTTAGTCCCAGACATCCTTATGTTTCTTCGCTTGCTTTTCCAGCACGGAGCTAGTTTTTCCACTGTAAAGTTGCAAATTGTGGCTGTCACGAATTTCTGTGTAGGGAAGGGCAATAGTTTTCCCACTACTGTTTCCACTTTGGGCTTTTATGAAAGGATTTTTTATCGCAGGCCTCCAATTACAAATCCTTCTCCTCCTTGGGATCTTACCTTGGTACTACAGGGACTTGCTCAAAAACCATTTGAAACCTGCTAGCTCATGCCAGTTAAAATTTTTACCTTGGAAGACTGCTTTCCTAGTGGCCATTACTTCAGCTAGAAGAGTGTCAGAATTGCAAGTTCTGTCTTCTCAACCACTGTATATAACTTTCTTCAGAGATAGTCTCACTTAGAACAAATCTGTTGTTTATACCAAAGGTTGCATCAGAGGCAAACATTAACCAGACTATGCACTTGCCTGTATTCTTCCCTAATTACTCTAATAAAGGCAAATATATGTTGCATTTGTTGGATGTACACAGTTATGTTTTTACTTGCACGGGACTAGATCTCACAGGAAATCAGAAGAGGAGTTCATTTCTTTTTCTCCAAATAGTTTAGATCAGGCTGTGTATCCAAGATCACCTTAGCCAAATGGATTACAGATTGTATTTCTGCAGTTTACTCTCAACAAGGCAAACAGCTTCCCCATCCAGTTAGAGCTCACTCTACCAGGGCAATGTCTACTTATCTGCCTTCTCTGCAAGGACTCCTATTAATGAAATTTGTGCAGCAGCTGCTTGGTCCACAGCTCATACCTCTGTATCTCACTACAAGTTGGACATTATTTCCAGAAACAGAGCATCCTTTGGTTCTGCAGTGCTGAGGCATATCCTTCCTTGAGGTCCTCCCAGGGTTTATGTAGCTGGGTACTCTGACCCATTTGTGATGCATAATGAAATGGGCAACATCCGATTATAAATTATGCACTTACCATAACTTGGCATCTGTGTTGTCCAGTTTCATTATGCATCACATTCCACCCTCCTTCTCCCTTCCTTTTACAGCTGAGAGCAATATAGAGGATATGGGAACCCACTGGTTCCTAGTTTGTTGGTTGCTTTCTTTTCTACTACTATTCTGACTATCTTTAGGAAAGAGCAGCAAACTCGATCTGAGGGTTTGAAGAGGAGTGAGGCATTATGGAAAAGGGATGAGTTTGTGGCTGAGATCATATGTCTGAAAGAAATGGCCGAGTCAGATCTGAGGACGGATCTGAAGACCCATTTGTGATGCGTAATGAAATTGGACAACACAGATGCCAAGTTATGGTAAGTACGTAACTTCTAATATCTGAATTTGTACAATGTGCCTTATAGATATGTCCAAGGAGATCTTATTCAGGTATATAGGGTGTTTTGAAGACAGCTGCCTCTGGGAATGTTTGGAGTTATCAAAACGTACTAGAGAATCATCAGACAACCTATGTAGAATATTCTTTAGAAAGATAAATGCGATTGAAGCAATATGCAGTATTATAACAGATCAGGATTTACCATGCAGTATTGCAAATAAATTAAAAATATTAGCACAGGCAAAAAAACTTAGAAGATACACCAATAAATATAAAAAATGTGCAATATAAAAAATGTACAAAATAAGCAATTTATTGATGACTCAAAAAAGTTTTATAGCGAATTGGGAAACGAGTAAAAGGAATTGAAAAGACCATCACAAAAAGAAGAAATGGATACATTTTGGAGAAATATTTATGAAGATTCAGTGGAACATAAAGATATTAAATGGCTTAGAGGAAGTAAAAGAAAGAAAATAAGACGATCAAATGTACAGGATATGAAATGGGATGAAGTAACAGCCAGAGAGATTGAAACAAAATTAAGAAAAGCCTCTAATTGGAAACCCCAAGCCTAGATAGATGCAGTACCTAACTTCTGGCTAAAGTATTAACATCTTTGCATGAAGATTTAGCCATGAGTAAGAGCTATTTGTATACGCACCCCTAACAGACACCATCCTGGCTAACAACAGGAAAAACAATGATCCTACTTAACAGTGAACATGCAAGCTACCATAAAAACTGTAGACCAATAACTTGCCTTACAACGTACAAACTATACACGGGAATTGATGCCAACAGAGTTTACAGTAATTTAGAAGACTCAGTTATGACAGTAGAGCAAAAGTGTAATAAAAGAAAGTTGTATGGAACAAAGGATCATTTGCTAAAGTCATAGTGGAGTACTGTAAAAAAGGGAAGAATCTAAGTATAGTATGGATAAACTACAAAAAAGCATTTTGACAGTATCCAACATTCATAGGTAAAAGTGCTTAAAATGTGTAAGATAATACCCTACACTGATAAACTACATCACAGTGACCATGAAGAAGTGGCAGACCACTTTGCAGTTGAGCCATGATAAAGGACAAATTATTATTCCAGCAATAAAAATCCAAAGGGGGTATTCCATGGTGACTGTCTTGTCACCACTGCTCCTTTGGCTTGTCCTTAATCCATTAAGTTGTCTGCTTAACAGATTTAGGTAATGGCTGTAATTTGGGTCCCAGGAAGCAAAAAAATGTAGACTTCTCTTCGCATTGATGGTTTATCAGATGAGAAACTGAAAGTACAACTGCAAGTAGTCAAAACTTTTTCAGATGATGAAAATGTCTCCATCTTAATTGTGTAAAAGCAACCTTTAAAGCAGGAAAGCTGCAGCACCAAGAAAGCATCAGTTTGGAACAAGAATGTGATATAAAGGAACTTGAACAAGAGGGAGTGTATAAATGTTTGGTAATTGATGAAGGGTCAACAATAAAACATGAACAAATGCGAATAAAACTCAGTAAGGAACATTTTAGAAGACTTAAATTAATCCTGAAAATGGCGTTGACATCTAGGAACTAAGTTTAAGCTATAAACCAGTTTTAATTTACGGTTTTGAGTGATAGACTGGTCCCAAAAGGTGTTAGATAGATTAGACAAGAAAACAAGGATTCTTCATGCTCATCAAATTATTTATAAAAGTCATTGTAGACCAAGATTATATATTCTCCAGTCTGTAGGAGACATGGGCCTCCTTGAAATTGATTAGATGTATAGATCTGCAATTGTGGGCCTGCATACACATCTCCTGACCTCACAAAACCCAAACATAGTGAAAGTTTTGAAACATGAGGAAAGTAAATCTAAGATTACTTCCTTTCTTATTCTAGTAGAAGCATATCGGCATCAAGTGGGAATGGAAATTAAACCAGAAGTGGGTAAAAATCAGGCAGCAACTGAATGTGCCAAAAAAACAAAAGAAAGAATATAAGATGAAGGATCAGATGAGAAGGCAAGAAATGTGGAAAATGCATAAATATAGTTGCAAGTGTAGTAAACTTCCAGAACAACCTCATGTTAATCAGGATCAAATGCAGGAACGTTTAAGAAGAAACAATTCAAACCAAAGGATGAAAGGTTAATATTGGCGGCCCAAGATACTGGACTAACATGTTGGTTTACAAAGTCCATTGAACATGTGAGAGAAACAGACAAACGTAGGTTTTATAAAACAGAATTGGAAACAGTTGCACACCTTGTTGCTGGTTGTGACATACTAATGAAAGAAAGTCTATGTACTTAAAAGCATAATAATGTGGCAAGACTGATGCACTGGGGATTGTGCATTGAAGTAGCTGAAAAACACTGGAAATGTGATCCACAAAGCATCATAGAAAATAATGACATCTACCTCACACGGGATCACCCATTATCAACAGTTCAAAAGACAGATGCGAGAAAACCAGATATAGTGATCCATGAAAAGAAGACAAAAGTAGTATTGATCATAGAAATCATTACAACAGTGACCACAGTGTCTTGCATACAGAGGGACACAGAGCCTTAAAATGCCAGAATTTGCAGGCAGAAACAGGAGCACTGTGGAGGAAAGCTGTCCAGACGGTTCCAATAGTAGTAGGAGCAACGGTTCTTATAAAAACTAATCTGCAATCATATTTGGATACGTTACCAATACATGCAACTCTGTACGAATTGCAGGGAGGAGTCATTCCTGGGCACATTGTGAGTGCTGTGAAGAGCACTTCTGGCTGACATCAGAGATTGAAACAATACTAATTTCATGAACTTTAGTCATGCTTTTACTTAAAGAATGGGGTCCATTCCCTTCATTGTATTAGAAACCTAAAAGATTTGGAGAGATTAAAAAAAAAAACAATAAAGATTCTACAGGAATGAGAAGTGTACTAATTGGCTCTGTGAGAGAGGAGTTGCTGCATGGGCCAGACTACCAAATTGCATTAAACAAGTACTAGTTTAGATATTTTTAAGAACAGCTGGGACACATTATGGGAACAAGTGTTTTGGTATATTGGCAGGCTAGAATGCTATTAATGCCTGTGCTTGAAATGTTTGTATGTATTAAAAACTGAACAGAATTTGCATCATCTTCCAGCTATATTCTTATACTTTATAGGGTTTACTAAAGTACTACATAGTTGGAGTTGCTGTTGCCATGGAATTTTTCCCACAGTTGTAGGTAGGTAGGCTAGTGTTGTTATAGCCTTTAATCTGCACAGCTATTCAGCAAGGGTTAGCAGTTTTGATCCAGTCTAACAAGGTTAACATTTTCCCATTAATTGGGATGGCTCAGTGGTGCAGCGGTTAACGTTGTCGCCTCACAGCAAGAGGTTCTCTGGTTTGATTCTCGTCTGGGGTGCCTTCTGTGTGGAGTTTGCATGTTCTCCCTGCGTTCAAGTGAATTTCCTCTGGGTACTCCGGTTTCCTCCCACAATCCAAATGCGTCTGGAGCGTTTCTCCCAGGGCCTCTGCTGAAAATAGGCTATGTCCTAGTCGGACTTTCCTGGTCAACAAATGTTAAATAAGTACAGAACATTTCTTTATTCCATGTATGTTCTGATGAGCCTTATAATTGTTTCCTATTGTCCTGGGTGCATCATGTATTAGACATACCACTAACCCTTCAGGATACCATTTTCTGCTAAAATCCAGTTTACTTACTCCATTCTGATGTTTCCTAAGCACTTTAGTTCAAGCCAGAACCAGATAGGATGGGGTTGTGGCCTAATAAAAAGAATGTGCCACAAGGCAGAACTAGATAGGATGGGGTTTTGACCTAGCACAAAGAATGTGCCGCAAGCCAGAACCAGGTAGTGTGGGGTTGTGGCCTAACACAAAGAATATGCCACAAGCAAGAACCAGACAGGATGGGGTTGTAGCCTGGCACAAAGAATGCTCCACAAGGCAGAAACAGGATGGGGTTGTGGCCTAACACAAAGAATGTGTCACAAGCTAGAACCAGACAGGATGGGGTTGTGACCTTACACAAAGAATGTGCCACAAGCTAGAACCAGACAGGATTGGGTTGTGGCCTGGCACAAAGAATGCTCCACAAGGCAGAAACGGGATGAGGTTGTGGCCTGGCACAGAGAATGTGCCATAAGCCAGAACCAGGTAGGATGGGGTTGTAGCCTAACACAGTGTGTGCCACAAGCTAGAACCAGACAGGATGGGGTCGTGGCCTGGCACAAAGAATGTGCCACAAGCCAGAACCAGACAGGATTGGGGTTCTGGCTTAGCACAAAGAATGTCACTGGACTACTATTCCAGTATGCTTCAAAAGTGGTACACCCATGCCTCTCTTATTAGTGGGGGCAACAAACCTTTTTTGTCCCGATTCTGGGTGGCCTGGAGTGCCAAGTAAATCCTATCACACCTCTCTGCAATTTTTGAATGTAAATGACTGGCAGTCATATATGGTAGATGCCCAAGTCAAAAATAAGACATTAGGCTAATTATCCTAATTGCCTGGCTTGTACGTAACATTGATAAATGCATCCATTTTCAACTACTAAGTTTTGTCAATGTCATTTAGTATTTTCCTAAACTTTAACGTTATTTTCTTTGTGTCAGCATTCATTTCTACTCCTTAAACATGCCACAGATCTAAAGAACCCTCCCACAAGACGTCTGTTTCATAGAAAGCAGTTTAAAGTCCTGTTAAGTAAACTGTGCCATCACCACTCCCCAATGAAATAAATGGGAAAAATAATCCAAATTCAGATATTCAGGAAAAATTTGTAATATATGAAGATCTGCTTTTTTGTGATAAATGAAACGTTGCACCATATGATTAGGGGACTTATTTATGACCTGTGGTTTTACAACTGGTCACAAAACTTGCTATATAAATCTGAAGTGCAAGGCATTTCATTTATCACAGCAGATCCAAACACCTCACCCACAGGCACACACTGTGTGTGGGTCGGTATCCATTATATTTCAAGTCCAAGGAAATTTTCGATGCACGATAAAAAAATGTTTATCACTCTAACTGGGAAAAACTTTTAAACAGAATCTAAAACGGCACCAGTTGGTTTCTCAGCATTATGTACAACCATTTTCCACAGTGCCTTTTCAGTCTTTCACAGCCTACCAACGAGCAGGCTATATTTAAAAGTCCATGGCTTCAGGCCTCAAACCAGTGTGGACTCCAGCTCTGCAATGAAAGTATTTCGCCCTGCTGTCAGCCCACTGAGGACAAGGCATGGAGTTGCATCTCCACACCTCTGCTGTCTTTTTCTTTGCTACTCCTTAGTTGAGGGTGGTGTACTTCATTGTAATTCCAATACAGATTGCATTTCGGTGAACTGTTGGAAAGCTGATAGACTTGTGCAGAGTTGGAATCTATTTCAAACTGTTTAAACATTTTGCCACTTTAACTTGCACTGTGTTGTATTTATACACTTGCCTATTATTTATAGTGGTGCTGTATTGTTTATGTCTCTTGTGTCTCCACTGTTTCTCCCACCCACCCTACCTGTTCTTGTCTTGGTGTTAATCTTGGTGGCTTTGAAACTTCCCACCCCTCTTGTAAGTTTGTATTTGGATACTCCTCCTGGGCCTATATCATTTGCTCAGTCAGTTGAGTGCAGTGAGATCATATTTTGATTTCAGGCACTGCTACTGTGTACAAAGAGAGCATTTGAGAAGGACAATCCCTCTCACTGTAACTCTTAGTTGCTGTTCTGTGGGCTGTTATCTGTTCAGTTGTTCTTACTCTGCAATTATTACTGCTTGTTAGTAGCCTTCTAATTTAATGCCTTCTGCACTCGTTTTTTAGTCATTTGTTAATTTAATTGCATTTAATTAAACTGTATTTGCAGTAATATACGTGTGCTAGCCTGCACTGCATTTGAATTGTATTTACTGCTGTTTTAGCTGCTTTTCTGTAAAAAATAAATAAATAAATTCCTAGCTTGTTTCCTGCCTTTCCTGTAACTTATCTAGTCCAGATACAGACGTGCTGTATCCAGGGCTGTTTGTAAGCTCCTTAGCCCCCCAAGCCTTTCTGTGTTGGAGGGAAGCTTTCTAGCTTATCAGTGGAAGTGGTAAGCACTAGGTAGCCTATCTACCACAGGAGTAGAGGTTTCTGGCTCAGAAATTATAGTTACTGGCTGTTTGGGAAGCTCTTACATCTCTTTCAACCTTCTGATTCAAAAGCCTGTGTTTGTGCTTGTTTCCTGCCCTTCCTGTTGCTAGTCTAGTCCAGGTACATATTTGCTGTATCCAGGACTCTTTGTAAGCTTCTGAACCCCCCCTAAGCCTTTCTGTGTTGGAGGGAAGCCTTCTAGCTTATCAGTGCGAGTGGTAAGCATCAGGTAGCCTATCTACCATGGGAAGAGTGGGTTTTGGCCCATATATTGTAGTTTATTGGCAGTTTAGGCAGTTTCCCATCTCTTTCAACTTGCTGGCTTAAAAGCCTGCATTTGCGCTTGTTCTCCACCTTTTCTGTAACTAGACTAGTCCAGGTACATACAAATTTGCTGTAATCAGGACTCTCTGTAAGCTTCTGAGCCCCCCAAGCCTTTCTGTGTTGGAGGGAAGCCTTCTAGCTCATCAGTGGGAGTGATAAGCATTAGGTAGCCTATGTACCACAAGAGGAGTGGTTCCTGACCCAGAAATTGTAACTACTGGCCATTTAGGCAGTTTTTCCCATCTCTTTCAACTTTCTGGTTTAAAAGCTGCACTTGCGCTTGTTTCCCACCTTTCCTATTACTAGCCTAGTCCAAATAAAGAGTTGCTGTATCCAGGACTGTTGGTAAGCTTCTGAGCCCCGCAAGCCTTTCTGTGTTGGAGGGAAGCCTTCTAGCTTATCAGTGGGAGTGGTAAGCACTAGGTAGCCTATCTACCACAACAGAAGTGGTTCTGGCCCAGAAATTGTAGTTTATTGGCCGTTTGGGCAGTTTTTTCCCATCTCTCTCAACTTTCTGGTTTTAAAGCCCATGTTTGTGCTTGATCCCCACCTTTCTCTTAGCTAGTCTAGTCTAGTCCAGGTACAGATTTGCTGTATCCTGGACTGTTTGTAAGCTTCTGAGCCCCCCAAGCCTTTGTGTTGGAGTGCAGCCTTCTAGCTTATCAGTGGGATTGGTAAGTACTAGGTGGCCTGTCTACCACAAGAGGAGTGATTCTTGGCCCAGGAATTGTAGTTTATTGACCATTCGAGAAGTTGTCCATTTCTTTCAACTTTCTGGTTTAAAAGACCACATCTACGCTTGTTTCCCATCTTTCCTGTAACTAACCTACTGGAAAGCACTAGAAAGCCTTAAACTAATATAAGCCTTCTAGCTTAAAAGAGAGACTTTGAAGTGATTGAGTATCAGTTTTCTGTACTTAACTGTTTTCCACCTAAATGCTGATTTTCCAGCACTTATTGTGATTTAAAAGCTTTTTTTTTCACATATTGTACTTATTTGACTGCCTGCACTTTTAATTTTTTTTTCTTGTTTAAATAAATTATTTAACTGTTGTAGGCTACACACTAAAGTGCGATAGCCTTTTCTGATCGCTTGTAGTCGTTTAAGCTGTTTTAAGTGTACTTTTTACTGTTTTTGCCTTGTCTTTTAAAAAAAAAAAAAAATAAGTACATTTTTTGTTTCCCGCCTTTCTAAGCTACTATGGTCCAGTTTTCAGGCTAGTGCTGAATTCAAGGCTGTGTTACAAGTTTCTGAGTTGCCCATACCTTACTTGGATGGAGGCAAGTTTCTCTGTTCACCTGTGAGAGAGGGGAACTTTGAGCAGCCATCTGTCCCTGGAGGAGTGGTTCCAGTCCTGAAGTTAGCAGCCGTGCAACACTGGTTAGCTAGGGTTAAATTATTCCCGGCTACACTAAGTCTCCTCTTCGGTTTTTCACTTGAAACTAGTCTAACTCTCAACCTAAGCACTCAAAAAGCATCCTACAGTCCAGCACTTGCTCAGACCTAAAAGCAAGCACTAATATACCCCGACACTTGACTACCCAGCAGGGCAAGGCTCTTTATCCACCCCTCACCAACCAAGCGATTAAGCAGCTCACCCTACTATTCAGGCATGACCAAAGGGCAACTTCAGGTGTACTCTCCAGTCCAGCTGGTGAATCTGGGAATCCTGAGGCAATGTTACAACTGCCTCATGTACACAAAACACTAGCATATGTGAGAGATGCAATTATACAGCCAAACTGGAGGCTAAGGTATCTCCACCCAAGACTGGAACAGACAGTCATGAGGAGAAGGTTAACACTTGCACCACACCTCCAGCCTCACATAGACCTACTAAACCAGCACTGGCAAAAAATACACATAAATACACAAAATCATACTCGGAGGCTCTAAATAAAAACCTGCAAAAGCATCAGAGAGCTCCAAAGCAGACACCCACAAAACCTGCACCTCCCGTCACAAACCAGACAACACAAAACAAAATCAATGTGCTGCACAATCACAGCCCTTAAGGCAAAATAACATGCCTAACACACTAGTAATAGGTGACTGAATGGCACACTGACGCCCCACTCACTAGGCTGGACAAGGAGAGGGTTACTGTTACCTGCCTGTCGGGAGCCAGAATCCACCGCATAACACAAGCACTCAGGTCACTCCAGAACAAGTACAAATATGACTCTGTCATTGTTCATGTTGGTGTGAATGACCTGAGCCGTAACTCCCTGGACTACATGAAAAGAGACATGGAAGAGCTCTCTGATCATGTAGCCCAGGCAGGTATGACCCTGACCCTGAGTAGCATCCTGTCCTCACCAAGAATGATACCTCAGTATAAAGAAAAAAATGATCAATTTCAACAATTGGCTAAGCTTCTGGTGTCATTCAAAGTGGATCCAGTGTCTGTCAACCTGGGATGACATGCTCGACAAGCCGCGTTGCTTCGCAAGAGACTGCTTTCGCCTGTCACCCCTTGGCTTTCGAATACTGGCCAAGGCTTTTGCTGCCCTCATAGTCGCTTTTTTAGGCAAGGCTCAAAATTCAAACCCACCTCCGTAAACAGCACAAGTGAAAAAATGAGGGTTATGCTACTCAACGCCAGGAGTTTAAAATCTCAAAATGCATGCGCTTGAAGCACTCCTAAGTATGGAGAACGTCGACATCTGTGCAGTAACTGAAACCTGGTTCAAGGCTCCAGAGAGCACTACTGGGCTACAACTCATACCACACATTTCAGCCACAGAACACTGACCGAAACACAAAAGGAGAGGGTGTATCCATATTCATCAAGGATACCCACACCTCCAGGTTAGTGGCACAGCATACCACCTCTGAGATCATCCATGTGCAGCTAACATCGGGCAAATCTGCAATGCAAATTGTGGCCTGCTACAGATCACCCTCCATGACCCAGGACCACCACTCCGCCTTTCTGGAGACACTGGAAAACATGAAGGTCCTACCGAACACCCTGATCTTGGGAGACTTCAATTACCCTACCATTAACTGGGAAAACTACTTGAGTACAAACTCCCAGGCTCAGCGCTTCCTGGAATTTATCAACTCAAATTCCCTGGATCAGTTGGTAAACTCCCCTACCAGAGACCACAACATATTGGACCTGGTCATCACCAACATGGGCGACAGGTGCTCCGTACTGGAGGTCAACCCGTCGCTGGTTAGATCAGACCATAAACTAATCACCCTGGATGTCCACACCCCGCCACCACCACCACCACCACCAACCAAGGAAACCACAGTGAAAAACTTTTCTAAAGCAAACTTCACCTTACTTAAGGCAGAGGTGGTAAGTTTCACAGCCCCCACGCTAAAGAATAACACTGCCCAAGATGCAGAATCCTTTACAGTTGCACTCTGAGCATCTACAAGGATGCATGGATCGTGCCATCCCTAGCAAAACCAAGACTCACTCCCCTAAGAGAGGGAAACCAGTCTGGTGGACCCCATACAACAAAAGGAGGAAACTAGTTCAGAAAAAAAGCAAATCCCAAGAAGGAAAGATATTCCTGATCAGTATCAGTAAGAAACTAAGGTCCCTCATAAAATCATCCAAGTCTAACTTCGAAAGAAAAATAGCCAAGGATTTGAAAGATAACCACAAAGCCTTCTTTAGCTATGTCAAGAATTTAAGTGGCAACTTGCAGATATGCTCCGAGATATATACTGAACCTACTGATATTGCCAACATGCTAGCAGATAGATTCAGTGCAAACTTCACCTCCCTCTCACCTTCAAAAGGGCCCACACCAATACCAGAAAAGTATAGTGTCCCGGAAATCACAGAAGCACAGGTGAAAACAGCCCTTTCAAAAGCCAAAAACACACCATCAATGGGGCCAGATGGTGTCCCAGGCTGCGTCTTACACGAACTACAGAACGAACTATCCCCCCACCTAAACGCGCTGTTCATCTTCAGCCTCTCCACTGGCTATGTGCCCGTAGAATGGCGCACAGCAATGGTTATTCTGCTCCAAAAAGGAGGGGCCACAACTGACCCTGGTAACTATCACCCCATAAGCCTGACTAGCCTGGTCTGCAGGGCTATGGAGCGCATCAACATGGAACTCCTTAAAGACATTGGGAACCTCCAAACACTTGACCCGACCCAGTTCGGCTTTGTTAAGGGCAGATCATGCCTACTAAACCTGGTTGACTTCTTCGAGACTGTTACCAAGGCCATAGACGAGGGAAAGGTGGTTCACACAGCCTACCTTGATCTTGCCAAGGCGTTCGACACCATTCCTCACTCGAGTATTATAGAAAAACTCATCAGCCTGAACATAAACCCCTACGTCACAAGATGGGTTGTCAACTGACTTACAAACAGAACTCTCACGGTAAGAATAGCGGGCTCCAGGTCTGACTCTAAACCAGTCACAAGTGGTGTCCCGCAAGGCTCTGTTCTGGGACCCCTACTGTTCGACATATATTTCTCAGAAGTACAGGGCAAACACAGGAGGACTATGGCTAACCAAGTTCGCCGATGACTGCAAACTGGGAGCCATAATTGACTCTCTGGCTGACAGGGACATCCTCCAAAAAGGCCTTACTGAGACAGGCACCTGGTGTCAAAGTCATGGCCTCAAGCTAAATGCCAGAAAATGCATAGTCATCCCATTTGGGGAAAAACAAAACACCCACGAATTACCACATAGGTGGCAGCCCCCTTAATACAGAAGAGGTAATAAGAGGTCTGGGGACCCAGGTAGATAGTAATCTCTCCTTTGACAGTCATATTGCCAAAGGAGTTAGGATATGCACAGAGCTCCAAGTAGCAGCCTCTAAAATGTCTTTGGTAGCCACTCCTCGTAAAAAAGCTGTGGTAGTGGCTGTAGCTCTTGTAGAGTGAGGTCTGATGTTTTCTGGAGTTTTCTTCCCATGGTGAGAGTAACAAAATCTAATGCAATTTCCTATCCACTTAGAGATTGTCTGTTAGAAATAGAGGTTATAGTGCCCCTCTACTCGCCATTCATCAGACCCATCATAGAGTACAATGCCCCATTTGGGATGTACCTCACAAGACACTTTCAACAGCTTGAAAGACCACAAAAGCACCTCACCAAGAGGATTACTGGCCTGAAACGTATGTCCTATGCAGCCCGACTGAAAAAACTCCGGCTGTACTCAGTGGCATATCGCTTACTCAGAGGTGATCTCTGCCTGACTTACAAAGCCATGTCCAACTCAGAATTGATGGACATGCTCCACCTAAAGAAATCCAAGTCACTGCAAGCCACGCGCTCTAGTGAGCTAAACCTCGCCACAACAATAAATAGAACATGCTGGAGGGTAGATACCTGTGACAGAGACTCCCCATGCTTTGGAACAAAATTCTTAACTACATTAGGCAGAGCCCCTCACTAACGCTCTTCAAGAGAAGCCTTGACGAGTGGATGGGTAGCAGAAAGTACACCCCTGGGATCACTTCATTGGCTCTACTTGACAGAGGCTCAGTTAATTAATCAATGGGGCGGCGAAAGCTGACACACTCTGGCTAGGCTTATAAATGCCCTCGGGTAGATAGCCTAGTACCTACCTATGAACCTAAGTTCCTGATTTTTGTTGTAGCACACTTTATACAGAAGTAATGCTCATTTAGCATCTCATTATTAGCTGGCTGCTAGGCAGTATTGCCTAGCTATCTGTGACCTACAGTGTACATCGCAGCATATATTTTAAAGGTATGTTACCATTTTTCCAAAAGCAGTGTGGTGATATGTACATATACACAGCTGCACCAGTCACATTAATATAGCAAGTTGGAGAGGTATACCTTTTGTTTTCTGCAGTACTTGTGCCGAATGGGATCAGGGCTTTGGGTGGAATAGTTTCTGTTACCTTGGCTGTTCTACACCTGCCCCTCCAGTGACCACGTGTAGCTGTACAGCTAGGGGCGTCTGGGTTACTTGCAGGTATGAGATGGAATAAATATGATCCAAATTCCAGTAAGCCGCTCTTATGTACAGTTTTACTGTTGGTCCCCCTTTATGCAGACTTCAGAGGTGAAGATGCAAGACGAGCCAGTGCTGTTCGCTTAACATTTCCCACTGCTTTGCTTTTTTTTAACAGAATTGTAAAGTATGTGGCTGTACCTTTATCCAAGTCAAGCACTGAAAATCACTGTGACTTGAGGAGGAATTAAAAAAAAAAAAGTAAGAGAAATAATATGATGATGCAATCTAAATTACCTGCTAGGATAGGATGGAAGCAGAATGGTTTGTTAGACATACCCTTGTTATAAAAGTGACAGAGCTGCTCTGAGTGACAGAAGAGTACATCCATGTTTTATGTTTCTAGCAAGTTAAAAGGTACTTTTCGTACCCATTCACTTTCAGAGAACAGATTTTTAAAATGTTTTTTTCCTCCCCCGTGCACAGTTCATAGGTCTGGATATTCCAGTAGAAATACGTAATGAATTTATTTAACATTAGTTTATCTCTGAAAAAAAAGTGTAAGCTGGAATTATTTTATCATTTATTGTGGCCCTGTAAAAAACTTCTCCAGTACAGAAATAAACAACATTTGAAGATGCAGTACTGTACTGTAGCAGCAATCTGCACTATCTGACCCACAGAGGGGTATTAGTACTGCTGTGGCATGCACTACCTGATCCACCTGAGGGGTATTAATATGGCTGTGGTATGCACTAACCTGATCCAGCTGAGGGGTATTAATACTGCTGTGGTATGCACTACCTAATCCAGCTGAGCGGTATTAATACTGCTTTTGGTATGCACTGCTCATCTTGGATTGCTGTCCAAGCTGTATTGTTACCCTTGGAAGCTGGCACACGTTTTGAGATGCTTCTTTATTCACTGGAGTCACAGCACTGTGCTGTCATGTCTTTTATAGTTGACTGCTTTAACATAATGAAAGCATGCTGATCAAAGTTAACAAAAAAAAAAAACAAAAAAATGATGGTTAAACAACATCCAGATAAATTAAAAGATGTGGCTTCACATAAAGCAGATTTTGACATACGTTTAAGTGTTCGGGTGTTACAGACCTCATTACTTCAGTGAGCTGTTCATTATTTTTAATTTATTTATTTTGTTAATGGTTTAAGTGAATTGGTCATTCACAGTTTCCATTTCATCCATGAGTCAGACCATAATGGCAAGAGTAAGAGAAATACAGGCAAAGGCATTCAGATATGGAAAAGTTCACAATAAAAAAATATCACAGCAGTACTAATACCCCTCTGTGGGTCAGGTAGTGCAGATTGCTGCTACAGTACAGTACTGCATCTTCAAATGTTGTTTATTTCTGTACTGGAGAAGTTTTTTACAGGGCCACAATAAATGATAAAATAATTCCAGCTTACACTTTTTCTTCAGAGATAAACTAATGTTAAATAAATTCATTACGTATTTCTACTGGAATATCCAGGAGAAGATTAGTAAAGCAGAAGTTAAAAAAAAAAAAAAGAAGCTTAAGTTATGGAATGCCTGCGACGTGAGAGGTTGCATCACACCATGAAGGAGCGAGTCCCCAAAGTAAGGAGAAACAGGAAGATCAGGAGACATCTGAAGAAGAAATATGGCATGGGAAAGAAAAAGAAATTTAATATGGTGTAATATTTATGCAAAGGAGGAAGCAAAACTAACCAATACAAACAGCGCAGCACCAAAGATATTTGAAGAGAAATACAGGCAAAGGAATCCAGGCATGGAAAACTGTGCAGTACAAAAAATAAGACCGAGGAAAAGTAGAAAGGAAGATTAGTAAATGAGAAGTTAAAGAAATAGAAACTGAAGTTGTAGAATATTTGTGACATGAAGGATTCAGTGTAGAAAAATATAACTCAGAAGGCACCACAGCAGCGTGACATCCAAATTAAGGAGAAACCAGTGGAACGGGAAACAACTGGGCAGTTGCCATATGAAGATGTTTTGGAGCCTTCCACAGGAAACCAGTATAAATGTTCACTTGAAGCTGGACAGCAAGGGAAAGAACAGGAAACTGTGGCAAGTCGGATGCAGTCAATGTTGAGGAGTGATAGGTCAGTGAGTTCCCATATGATAGTGCAACGGATGGCGCAGGATGAAATTGCAGAGAATGTGCCACAGGAAGATGTTCTAGAACTTTCTTCAGAATGCCTGCAGGAAATGGAGAACAAAAAATGTGCCCTCAGTTTAGAAGAAAATGAGCTAAGAAAACGGTTGCTTGATTTAATAGAGATGGATATATTAAAATCAATGAAAGAAATAACTGCAGAAGGTCAAAAAACCCCAAATGTGGGAAGTTTGGTAAACTAAATGAACACGATAATTAGGACTTTCCATAGAGAACCATGCGATATAACAGAAGTAAACAGGATATATTGCTGTGCAGCTAAATTAGTAACCGATATAATTCTACCACAAAAACACAGGGTAGTAAGAGAAAAGAAGGGAAGAAATCGAATACCATCATGGAAGTATCGAATAGAGAAAACTGTAACTAATTAAGACAAGTGGTCACTGTTAGAGTATAGAAGAGGGAACAGATCAACAAAAATACTCAGAAAGATAGATGTGATAAAAACAATGCGCAGTATTTTAACAGATCAGGTTCTATCTTGCCCTATTGCAAATAATAAACTAAAAATCTCAGCAGAGGCAGAAAAAACTTAGAAGATACACATAAATGTAAAGGAAAAGTATAAAGTAAGCAGTCTATTGATTACATCAAAAAGTTATATAAAGACTTGGGAAACAAGGCAAAAGGAATAGAAAGACCACCCAAAAAAGAAGAAATAGATGCGTTTTGGAGAACGATCTATGAAGATCCTGTGGAACATAACAAAGATGCTAAATGGATAGAAGTAAAAGAAAGAATAAGAAGTTCAAAGGTACAAGATGTGAAATGGGATGAAGCAACGGCCATAGAGATTGAGTTAAAGTAAAGAAAAACCTCCAATTGGAAAACCCCAGGCCCAGATGCAGTACTTAACTTGTGGCTAAAAGTATTAACATCTTTGCACGAAGATTTAGCTATGAGTAAGAACTATTTGTATGCACACCTTGAACAGACCCCCAACCTGGTTAACAACAGGAAAAACAATGCTCCTACTTTAAAGTGAATCTGCAAGTTATCCTAAAAATTATAGACCAATAGTTTGCCTTCTTATGACGCATAAACTATACACTGGAATTGATACCATCAGAGTTTATAGTCATTTCGAAGAAAATTCAATCAAGGCAATAAAACAAAAGGACAGTAAAAGAACGTCAGAACAAAGGATCATCTGTTGTTAAATAGTCATAATGGAGAACTGTAAAAAGGTGAAGAACGCAAGTATGGTATCGATTAACTACAAAAAAGTATTTGATTGTATCCCACATTCATGGATAAGAGTGCTTAAAAATGTATAAGATGCACTCTACACTGATAGACTACATTACAGTGACCGTAAAACAGTGGCAGACCACTTTGCAATTAAGCCATGATAAAAGGCAAATTATTATTCCAGGGATAAAAATTCAAAGGGGACTATTCCAGGGTGACTCCCTGTCACTTCTGTTATTCTTTCTTGCCTTTAACCCATTAAGCTGTCTACTTAGCTTAGGCCATAGCTATAATTTGGCTCCTAGAAAACAACAAAGTGTAAAGACCTCTCATCTTCTCTTTGTCGATCATTTAAAACTGTATAGATCATCAGACGAGGAACTGAAAGCACAACTGCAAGTAGTCCAAAACTTTTTTCAGATAATATAAGAAGCACCAAGAAAACATCAGTTTGGGACAAGAATGTGATGTAAAAGAACTTGAGCAAGAGGCGGGTGTATAAATATTTGGGAATTGATGAAGGAGCAGCAATAAAATATGAACAAATGGGAATAAAATTTAGTAAGGAATATTTTAGAAAACTTAAATTAATCCTGAAAACAGTGTTGGCATCTAGGAACAAAATTCAAGCCATAAACCAGTTTGTTCTTCCTGTCCTAACTTAGAGTTTTGAAGTGATTGACTGGCCCCAAAACTTGTTGGATAGATTAGACAGGAAAACAAGGATGTTTCATTTCACCAAATGATTTATAAAAAATCAGTGCATGCCAAGATTATATATTCCCTGTTCCGAAGGCGGTATGGGCCTCCTTGCAATTGATTACATGTATAGATGTACAGTCGTGGGACTGCACACATCTGCTGACCTCGCAAGACCCAAATGTAGTGAATAGTTGTGAAATGAGAATAAATCTAAGATGACTAAAAATCAGGCAGCACCTGAATGTGTCAAAAAACAAAAGAAAGAATATAAGATGAAGGACCAGATGAGAAGGCAAGAAATGTGGAAAATGCATAAATATAGTTGCAATTATAGAATACTTATGGAAGAACCTCGTGTTGGTCAAGATCAAATGCAGCATCGATTAAGGAGAGGAAACTCAAACCAAAAGATGAAAGGTTAATATTGATAACAAGATAGTGGGCTGCGTACATGTTGGTTTACAAAGTCCATACACCTTGTAGGAAAACAGACAAATGTAGGTTTTGTAAAACCAAATTTGAAACAGTTGCACACCTTCTTGCTGGTTGTGACATACTAATTAGTGGATGGGAAATGGGAAATACACCCCGGGTCTTATTTCTGTGGCTCTGCCCGACAGGGGCACAGGAAAATAACTTTCTTGGGTGGCATAAGCCAGGGAACCTTGTTGGCTAGGCTTACTTAGGCCCTTGGGCCGATAGCCTAGTACCTACTTATGAACTAATGGGAAAAGGATTGTATACTGAAAGGCATAATAATGAGGCAAGACTTTTGCACTGGGGATTGTGCAAACATTATGGTATTGAAGTGGCTGAAAAACACTGGAAACTTGAGCCACAAAGCATCATAGAAAATGTCTACATCACATGGGATCACCCATTACCAACAGTACAAAAGACAGATGCGATAAAACCAGATAATAGCGATCCACGAAAAGAAGACAAAAGTAGCATTGATCATTGAATTTGCTTCACCCAGTGACCACAGTGTCTTGCGTACAGAGAGAGAGAGAGAGAGAGACAAAGTCATAAAATATCAGGATTTGCAGGCAGAAAAGAGAGCAATGTGGAAGAAAGTTACCCAGACAGTTCCAGTAGTAGTAGGAGTAACTGGTATTGTATCTAAATACGATTGTAGATTCTTTTTTTATGTTACCAATACATGTAACTCCATACGGATTGCAGGAATCATTACTAGGCACATTGTAGGTGCTGCCAAGAGCACTTCTGGCTGACATCAAAGATTGAAACAATACTAATCTCATGAACTTTAATCATGCTTTGACATAGGAATGGGGTCTATTCCCATCATGATATTAGAAACCCAAAATATTTGGAGAAATTAAAAAGCAGGAGTAAACAGAATGTATATCTTGACATTTAATAGCAGACAATCATCCAGTGTGTTTCTGGGAGATGAGAGAGAATTTAAGTACCTGATAAACTCCACTGGGGCAAAGGGAAAATGTGCAGAGTACACATTGATGATAAGCAGTAGTTAGGATGGAAAGCCAAACCTTGGAGCTGTGAGTCTGGAACCTTTGTCGATGTGCCGCTGTGCTTACCCTGACAGAGCTTTCATGCTGTAGCCTTTGGAACATCCTGCGGTTGTAATGACTTGCTCACCTGAGATATCCTGCCCTCCTACATGTTAGAAAGCTGTTGAGCTGTTCTGTGCTCCTGTTGTTGATGATATGCAGCAGTAAACACAAAACCTCGGGATACTTTACTATTTGAGATTAGAGATGAGTGTTCATGCATGCCTATTGAGTGATCAGAAAAAGTGCATCTACATTCCATAAGATTCAGTGTTGTGTGTTTTCCATTTGTAAAGTACTTTTGTATTGTAAATCTCAAATACAGAATGGCTTATCAGGGATTATTAACGTTTAGTATCAGTATTCTTTTTATGGTTACATGATTTTCCCAATTCATTTATATGCCAGACCTGCTTAGTTTTATTTTACTGGTTTCTAACCCAAGAATCTGCAGAAGGTAATCCTTTTAACTGCAAATGACACAACAGTTAAATGCAAAAATATAACTAGTGTTTGAGTGTGCTTACAGTAAGAATTCCAATAAAATATCAGAGGCATTAAAGAAATGCACATAACATATGTGGACTCTGTGTGCTCAGCAGTTATTCTAGGCATCTGGCCTAGATGGCAGAAATAAACGGAGTAGTAGAGATCACTGTGTATTTTTTTTTAAACGACTTTGTTTAGCTAATGCCAAAGCCCTCGTCTGTTTAATCCAAATGTTCTTGTGAGATGCAGATTTGTTGCAGTATATTACACCAGACACTGAAGACAAACTAGGCTAGAATATCAACAAACAGCAGCATCTGGAGACTGAAAATGTAAACTCAAGAATAAAACTCCAGATCAATCCAGTAACTGAAATTATGGCATGGGTGATGGGTGCCAGGGAGCGATGAGACTAGAGTTGAAGATGACAGCAGTGGTATTGAGAGCAGTATTTGCTACAATGCTAGAGGACCTTCATGATAAACAGGGCTAGGGAAAATCCAAGCAGGATAAGGGTACAGAAGACAAATTTAGAAATGATGGCATATCTAAAGCTGTCAACAAAAATGTAACTGTCTCTGTCGCATCTCACAGAACAGTTAGTAGTAAAGGTAGGGAAGGTGGGTGTGTCTGGGGTGGTAATGGTACATCTGCTTGTATGTGCGTGGCCATCCCACACCTCACAAATAGTTGCAAAGACTCCCAGAAGCAGTTTTGTGAAATGCATGAAGGTTAAGTTGATCAGCTGTGGCTCAAAAAGGCATACTTCACATGTCTCACCTTAGTCCATTTTAGAGTAGTTTTAATTTTTTTTTATGCACTTGCAAAAAAATTTGATTATGTTTTTAAATGTATTTTGTATTGAAATGTTCTGTTTCTTAAGGTGTTGCATATACTTTTCAGGCATTCACATGTTATAAGAGAAATGGGATTGGACTGTTGAGCTTTAAGAATATTCACTTTCTCATGCTGAGTATGCTGATTGGTTCAGCTAATACATAGAGAGCATACTGATTAGCTCAGTGTCAGATGGCCCAGAAGGATATTTCTCCAGACATTGTTTTTAGAACATCACCTGTCAGCATATGCAGATGTTATGACTGATGAGGAGTGCCAGTTTTCAAGTTATGCAGGTGAGAAATGTGCTGAATAAGGTGTAGATCAAAGCAGCTTGTCCTAGGAGTGACAGCAAGCAGACTACTAACACATTTGTAGCAGAGGACCAACAGCACAATAAGAACAGAAGCATGCTTTTAAAATGAAATAAAAGTATCCATAATTGTCATTGTCATCCCCGGTGAGTATGTATAGAGTCCAGAGTGATGGGGCAGCTTTGGAAAACATACGCTTGCTTTCTCCACTTTGACATTAAAGGCATTAAATTATCACACCCACATGAAGTATTTCTCACATGACTTGTCGAGTGAATTGCAGCATGTAGTAGACAGAATACATGAGGGTTTCCATCAACAAGATAAAGGTGTCCTCTGCATCCACACCTGTGAGCAGCTTCATGGTGTACACTGGTATATAGTGCCATGGAAGGAGATGCAGAAGTGTCAGTGCCATGGAAGGAGATGCAGAAGTGTCAGGGTCTGGAGTTTATTTACTAACTTTTGTTTTCTTGGGAATTTCCAACTGGGAATTAAAACCCGTTTTTAGAAGAAGCTTGGGGAGAAAAGCTTCTTGGTTACATTTACAAAATTATGACATTATGGAAAACTGCTATTAAAGCAAAAGCATTTATAATGTTTCAAACAATGAAAATAGGCCAAGTGACTATATTGAAAGGTGTTTTATTAAAAAAAAATAAACAGAGATAAAAATCTCTAGTGCCTTGGTTATGCAAGCCTTTACAGAGTATGCCATCTTCCCTTCCCTTCCCCACACACATTGTATACAACAGTTTCCTTCAATTATCCAATAAAACAATATTTCAATTAACATTAAAACCCCCATCTTATTACAGTAAGCATTTCCAATTGCATTATTTATTCAAGCTTCTTGGAAAGAGTTTATCAAACTTAAAAATAACAATTGATTCCTTTCTTCTTAATTTGTTCTTAATATCTTGTGGCATTGTATAATCATAATGTACCTGTTCTAACACAGTTGCTTCCAATCCTGCTGGGTTCCCTTGTGAAATTTATGAAAATGTGTTACCACTGGGCTTGTTTGTTCATTTTTATATCCCTTGTGATGTTGTTGTTTGTCTTTCGGCTTTTCCTGGTTAGGGGTCACCACAGCGGAAATCCGGTCCGCTAATGATTGGTAGTAGATTTTCACGAACTCAGAGGTGCCAGCTCAACGTCCAACCTTCAACGAAGGCACGCCTATTCACGCATGTCCTTCGAACGCCCATCCAACCGTGGGCAGACTCCACACAGAAGGCACTCCCGCACTTCAGCCGAGAATCGAATGGGAGAACCTCTTGCTGTGAGGCAACAATGCTACCACTGTTTTTATATCCCTTATATGTTCTTTTAATCTCATAGAGAAGCTTCTCTTACTTTTTCCGTTGTAATAATTCCCACAGGGACATTAAGTCCATAAATTATGGAGAGCATATTGCATAGCCGAGGTGCTAGAGATTTTTATTGGTTTGTTTTTTTAATAAAACGCCTTTCAATATATTCATTTGGCCTGTTTTTGTTTGAAGTGCTGGTGCTGCTTTTGGAGTGGTTTGAGTAGTTATAATGTTCTTAGCAGAGACATATCACGTTCAATAGTGAGTTGCACTGTCCAGTACAAACACAGTAAAGTGATTGTTTTATAACAATTATGCAAAAAAAGAGTTTTGGTGGTTGCACTGTGTAATACATATACTTAAAGGGAATTTTCATAGACGCAGACAGTAGTGGAGGTAAGTACTCAAGAAGTGAGGTAGCAATGATTATTGAGTTTGTACACTGTGCTGATACAAACATAAATAATAGAGGGCGCGAGAGAGAGTGCGTGAGAGTGATTTGTCCTTGTGAAATGGAAAGGAGAGCCTTGGATAAGGATAGGGAAGAAGATTAGTGTGAGACGAGGCAGAAATGAAGTGCTGTGAGTGACGAATTGGTGGAGAGTATCTAGCAGACGATGTGCAGGGGCTAGGTATGTGGTGACCAGAGAAGTAAAGGTTTGGGATAAGAAGTAGATGAGCAGTTTGAGAAAGTCCATGATATAGCAGAGGGGTATTCTAATGGTCAGTAATATAGTAGGGGAATATTCTGATGTCAGTGATGTAGTAGAGGAGCATTCTGATGGTCCATGATGCATTGGTGGGGCATTGTGATGGTCAGTGATGCATTGGGGGGCATTCTGTTTTTTAGTGAGGCATTAGGTAAGCATTCTGATGGTCGATGCGTTAGGGGAGCATTCTGATTGTTCATGATGTATTAGGATAGCATTCTGATGGTCAGTGACGCATTAGATGAGCATTTAGCTGGCCAGTGGTGTATTGGGGGGAGCATTCTGGTGATGGTTAGTTTAGAAGAAGTGTCTACAAAACAGATGTGCTACAGTTGGAGGAAGCCGTGTGCTGTTGTGTTGGGAGAGATGCAAGGAAAGGGAGGGAGGAGTTAGGTGGTTGGGAGCAATGACATTGCAACATGTCAAGGAGGAAGTATTGTGCATCCTGTTTGAAGGCTTTTGATGCATTTATTTGGTGCAAGGAGGTTGGGAGGGAGGTCAGCATATGTTCATCGTTCCCACTGTTGCAGTAGCCTTTAGGTTATATTGGTTGTGCCTTGTCCAAGACACAACAGCTGGCCAGCTTCCAAAAGTTGTGGTGCTCTCCTACACCTTTATTCTGACTGCTGATTGGTCAGCCCTTAAGAAGGAAAATTAGCAGTCTTGCCACCTTCTGAAAAAGCAGGTCATAGGCCTCCCAAGAGCGGAAGCCAGCACTTCAGCTCCTTTTCCTGGCAGGTAAGTCCTCTTTGAAGAATCCCTTCCACACGGAAAATGTAATTATTTGCTTTCTTTTAAGATATATATGTAAAAAATATATATTTTTACTTCAGTGTTTCTAGTCATTTAAGAAACTGGGGTATTTCTTCAGTATGAGAAGTTTCCTATCAAGGATAGCTATTTTCAGCTTCTGATAATTTAGGGGCTTATTTTGTGAGGAAATTTTCTGTTAATGTAAATATTTGTGTTTTAACAAAAGATGTTATGTAGTCCTATCTCGCCTACATTCTTACCCGTGGGTTCGGAGCCGATATTCTGCTCCGACTCGGCCGATTTTACTAGCTCGAAGTCTCTCATTGGCTGGACCAAGTGGGTATCTCATGGTGCACTGCTCCACATCCCCAGATCTCGTTTGCTGCTCGTGTAGCTAGGACATGGTCTCGCTTGGCTGTGGCTAAGTACCTTCTTTTCTTAATATTAGAGAGAAGTTTAATTCAATCAAAAGCTATTTTCATAGCTATTGTTTAAAGCTGCCTTTGTCTGGTGTATTAGGATTTGTGGTTGTATTTTTGTGGGTTTGTGTGGTATCCCTCTTACTGTTCCCTGGGCTAGACCCGTTTCAGTTAGAGGGTCTAGTTCTCCTTTGTTTCTGTTTTTACCAACCCGTTTAAATTAGAGGTTTTGGTTCCCCTTCCTTTTGTTCCTTGTTGATTTTGTGCTAGTTGTGTGCAGTTTGTATCGCAGCTTTGGTGTTGTTTCCTCAGTGTTGTTCCCGCATTTATATAGTGAATGCCAGTTTTCATTTGACTTGATTTTTGTGTTGTGGGTGCGCCTATTAAGATGTCTACGGATACGAAGGAACATAAACCTTTGGGATTTAAAAAGTGTTCAAAATGTGGGTATAAAATGTCCATAACCGATGGACATTCCATTTGTGTCTACTGCTTAGGAGCCATCCATTTGAAGGAATCCTGCAGTTTTTGTCATTCTTTCAGCTCTAGAGTTCTCCAAGAGAGAAAAAAATAAACTAATCTTAAAGGGACTTTTGAAACTCTCTTTTGAAGAGGCGATGGATTCGGCTCCCAGTGGCAAGTCCAAATCTGGCAAACCAAAAAAGAGATCTCCGGCTTCGGCTTCATCGGAGCCTCCGGAGAGGATGACTAAAACTGCATCGACCTCCTCGGTGTCTGCTCCAATTGTATTGGAACCTGTTAGGAGCTGATCGCCTAGCATCAAACATACTTCTCTTGAGAGGAGATCGCATTCTCCATCCCTGTCCTCCAAATCCTCCAGGACCATTTCGGATGTGGATGTGGATAGGGTGGTTCAGAAGCTCCTCCAGTCACCGGTTTTAGCAAAATTGTTTTCGGCTCCGAACCAGTTGGCTCCGGAGCCTGTCCCGACACCTGCTTTGGTCATTCCTCCTCCGAGCTCATCTCTGTCTTCGGAGCCGGAGTGTTCCGCGCCGCGTGATGTTTCCAGGCTGGTTCCGATGCCCCATTCGGCTGCATCAGTACCATCGGCTCCGACCCTATCTGCTCCGTCATCAGGACTCTTCGTTCGGGCCCGAGGGGGACATCTCGGGACCTATTTCAGTTCAGAGTCTCCCTCTCGGTGCTTCAGCTCGGGGCACTCCGATTCCTGTCATAGCCTCTGAGACCGGTCGCTCCCCGGACTCGGGGGAGGGGGGGCCTTCAATGCTATGCGGACCGCGCTGGCCAGGTAGTCAGCTACATCAGGCGGGTTGGTCACTCTGTCCCCCACCACTCCGGTGAGAGCTTCTGTTCACCACCCATCCATGGACAGCAGAGCACCAGAGCCTAGGGATACCCCCCATGAGTGGTCCCCAATTTTCTGAGGGTCCTTCAGAGTTGGTGCCTGTGGAGCCCCCCAGAAAGAAAACGTGCAAGAGGAAGCACATAGACTCCCAAGACGAGTCACTCACCTCTGATACTGACCTCGAGGAATCGGAGGGATTCCCCAAGTCATCCTATGATGTTTCTTTCTCCGATATCCTAGCGATACTGAAACAAAGAGGCGACTGGCCTTCCAAAGCCCCTTCCGAGGAGGAGTCAGTATTCCTTAAGGCTTTCGGTGCTCGACCCTCCGCCTCCTTGGTGTCTCCACCCTTCAACGAACTCCTTGACCTGATTTTTCAAAGAGTGTGGGAGAATCCTGATTGTGTGGAGCCCATGCCCAGGCATCCCAACAGATTTCTTTCCACCCCCAAGGGCAAAGAGTATGTCTAAAGGTGTCTCGGTTGATGCCATGGTGGTGGCGGCAGCCACCCAGAAAGAAGTAGCAGAGGCTTCTTCATCCGTTCATCCTTCTAACAAGGAGTCTAGGACCATGGATTGGTATGGGAAGCGTACCCTCTCATCAGCAACCTTCACTTTACGGTCGCTGAATTATCTGTCTCACTTCTCTCTGCTCCAGAGAGATCTCCTCAGAGTTAGGAGATACTCTTGCGGGGAACGTACCTGAGGCGGTAGCTCAGACGGTTAACGCCCAGGTCTCGACCCTCAACACTATCATTAACTCATCCATGCAACTCATTTCGTATGCAGCCGAGGGAGCGAGTAGGGCAGCAAGCTCAGGGGTCGCCCTTAGAAGGCAAGCCTGGCTGCGCCTGTGTCATTTTGCAGAGGCCTTCAAGTCTTCCTTCACTGACGCCCCCTTTGATGGTTCCTCCTTGTTTGGGACCAAAGTGAAAGACACCCTCACCAGGTGCGAGCAAGAGGGAAAGACCCTGTCTGCCGTAGGAGTCCGTTTTTCCCTTCCTTCTAGGCCTTATCCCAAGGCCCGGGGTGGGGGGGGGTGTGGTTCAAGAAATCACAGCGGTTCTTCCCTGCTGCACAAGGTAAACCCCCCTCTAGAGGCAGGAGAGGGGTGTTATTCAGGAAGACGTCACCCCAGAGGCAGAGGGGGGGGCTCCCCGCAATTCGGGAGACCGCAATTCCTTTCATGGCTCCCCATACTCTCATTCCTGAGGGTGTGCCCGACTGTGCTTATCCGGAGTCAGTCAGGGGTCGAATGTCCTTATACCCGGAAGCCTGGGCAAGAATTACCCAGGATCGATGGGTATTACGGATAATTTCCGGAGGTTACCTCATCCCTTTTTCTTCAGTACCCCCGCCAGTCAAAAAAATCCCGGACGTACCACCCAGTCAAAGGGATCAAGCAGCCTCAGAGGTCTCGCGGCTGCTAGAAAAAGGAGCTATCCAATGTGTCCCCTCAGACCAAATCAGATTAGGGACTTACTCAAGATTCTTTTTGGTGCCGAAAAGAACAGGGGACCTGAGACCCATACTAGATCTCAGCCAACTCAACTATCACGTTCGCAAGTCCAAGTTCCTTATGGTCACGCTACAATCGATTCTCCCATTGTTGGGAGAGGAAGTATGGATGTGCTCCATTGAACTCAAGGATGCTTACTACCATGTCAAAATGGACAGAGCATCCAGGAGTCACCTACGCTTCCGGCTGGGAGCCAGTCACTTCCAGTTTCGAGCCCTGCCATTTGGTCTCACCACAGCCCCCAGGGTGTTCACCAAATGTATGGCGGTGGTGACGGCTCACTTGAGACATCAGGGATTCCAGGCGTTTCTGTACCTGGATGACTGGCTCCTTACCGCCCCCACCAGCCATCAACTAGTTCAAACCAGGGACACTACCATCAATCTATGTCACCAGTTGGGGATAACAATAAATTGGGAAAAATCTGCCTTATTGCCCTCACAGCATGTCACCTTTATAGGCACAGATTTAGACACCATTCGAATACGAGTATTTTTGCCACAAGAAAGGATCACAGTATTACAACGTCAAATACACATGATGATGCCCCTGAGACAAGTGAAGGCAAGACTGATTCTTCAACTCCTAGGGACCATGGCAGCAACTATCATGTTGGTTCCTCTAGCGAGATTGCACATGAGACTTCTTCAATGACTCCTCTTGTTCAGTAGTCTCTCCAAAGACTCCCTCTATCTCATCCCATATTACTCATGGACAGGTGGAAGCAGGACCTCCATTGGTGGTTGTGCACCAACAATTTGAATGGGGGAAAGCCCTTCGTTCCACCCGTCCCTGTTGCCACGGTGACCATGGACACCTCCCAGATGGGGTGGGGGGGCATTATCTGGGCAGGGCAGTCCAAGGCACGTGGCAAGAACACAAGATACATTTGCATATAAACTTCTGGAGATGAGAGCAGTGCTTCTTGCGTTGCAGGCACTTCAAAAGGTTCTCTCTCTAGGGACAATTGCTATACACTCAGACAACATGTCAGTAGTGTGGTATCTCAACAAACAAGGGGGAACCCGGTCTTACCCTCTGTGCAGAGAGGCTATGCGAGTATGGCATTGGGCAATAGCTTCCCAACAGTTTCTGGTTGCAACGCATATTCCGGGGAAATCCAACGTAATTGTGGACAGGCTAAACAGAGCTATCTTGATGCATTACGAGTGGTCCCTGAATCCCCTGGTGGCAGAGCGAATTTTCAGCAGATGGGGTCAGCCTTGCTGCGACCTTTTTGCCAGCCCTCTCAATGCGAAATCTATCAACTACTTCACGCTGATCCCCCCACAGGGGGAATCACCCAGGGACGCTCTGGTCCACGTTTGGCCCTCCGGTCTGCTTTATGCTTTCCCTCCATTTCCCCTGCTGTCAAGGGTGATTCAGAAAGCACAATCCTTGGGAAGCAGAATGATTCTGATTGCTCCACATTGGCCTCGTCAAGTTTGGTTCCCCTTTCTTCAACCATACATTGTGGACACTCCTTGGATTCTGGACCCTCAACCAGATTTACTGACACACACATGTCGGGACAGTTCCACCCCTGTCTGTTGACACTCCAGTTGACAGCCTGGCTACTCCACTTCCATCGTTAGTCAGACATCATAATTTTTCACCAGAAGTGGTCGATATATTATCCTCTTCTCATTAACCTTCCACTAGAAAGATTTATTCTAGTAAATGGAAAAGGTTTTCTATCTGGGCACACACCAGAGGCATTGATCCTTACACAGCTCCATTACATTCAGTTCTGGAGTTCTTGTCTATGCTTTTCTATCAGGGGTCCGCTTCAGCCACCATCAAGGTTCAGCTGGCAGCGATATCTAACTTCCACTTGGCGAATGAACCTAGTCTCATGGCACACAGACTATGCAAAGCATTCCTTAAAGGTACTCTCTTGCTTCGTCCCCCAGTGTCCGAACCTATCATGCCCTTTGATCTCAATTTTGTTCTACAAGCCCATACTTTACCACCATTTGAGCCTGCAGCTACCTGTGAATTAAAATTCTTGACATGGAAAACAGCATTCTTGATAGCAATCACTTCAGCGAGGCGGGTTTCGGAAATTCAAGCCCTCTCCATAAAACCCCCATATTTGATCTTCCACAAAGATAGGGTCTCTCTTAGACCAAATCCCTCGTTCCTCCCTAAGGTGGCTTCCGTGTCTAACATGAATCAGTCCATTGAGTTGCCTGTTTTCTTTCCCCATTTCTCTAACAAGGCAGAATTTAGATTTTACCAATTGGATGTACATAGACGATTACGCTTCTATCTACATCGGACAAAAGATATCCGAAAGTCTGACCCAACTCTGTCTCCTTTTCGGACAACCGTATGCGTTCTCCGGTATCCATAGTCACGCTATCTAGATGGATAACCAGTTGTATCTCTTTCATCTATCAAGCAGGAGGTAAAAATCTGCCATTTCCAGTCAAGGCACATTCTACCCGGGCTGTTTCTACATCCACAACCTATCAAGCTAGATTGTCAATGGACAATATATGTGCTGCAGCTACTTGGGCTTCTCCTCACACTTTCTTTTCTCATTATAAATTGGACGTGGTATCCAAGGGCAGGTCTTCCTTTGGCTCCACAGTTTTCAGGAGTATTTTCCTATGAGCCACCCAGGATGTAGGTGCTAGGGACGCTGTCCCACGGGTAAGAATGTAGGCAAGATAGGACTGCATAACATCAAGAAGTTATGTACTCACCATAACGTTCGATGTATGTAGTCCATCTCACCTCACATTCTTACTTACCCTCCCACCTTCCCCCTTCCTGGAGGATTTGGAGGTTAGGTTGTCTTCTACAGAGTCCCCTTGATTAGCTTATTTTTTATATGGGTGTGATGTGTGTATGGAGTTCAAATGATTCTCGCAGCAAACTAGATCTGGGGATGTGGAGCAGTGTACCATGGGATACCCACTTGACCCAGCCAATGGGAGTCTTCGAGCTAGTAAAATCGGTCGAGTCGGAGCACATATTCGGCTCCGAACCCACGGGTAAAAATGTGAGGCAAGATGGACTACATACATTGAACGTTATGGTGAAGTACATAACAACTTGTTTTTGTGTGGAGAAGTGTTTTGCTCAGGGAACTCTGCAGTTGAAGTAGTGCTTGTGTTCGCACAGTAACGATTTACCTGTCATTATTTTGAGACAGACTTGTTTTATTCTAAAAGGGTTTCTGACGAGGAATATTGTGTAATATTCATACATTACAGCGTGTTGAGGACATTGTGTGTATAAAAGTGTGAGTGTGCTTTTTGAGCAAACTATTTGAAACTTACCTTCTGATTGACTCATTCCATTATTTTTTTTTATCTTATCCGAAGCATCTTCCTGGGTCACAGCATAGATGTCTACCCAACTTCGGCTGGTCTGTTTTCCCTTGTATCTAGAAAGAAATAGCTTCATAGGCAACCCTTCCTGACTTGTTGGGCTTAGTCTTTGCCCCAGCTGATGGTGATTCTGTAGTGGGCAGCAGTCATTCTACACACCATTCACTAAAGTCTACAGCTTTCTCAGATGTGGTCCTACTAGTCGCCCTGAATCAAGGGTCAGCTAATGTCGTCTTCCATTATTCAAGCTGAGCATGGAAGAACATATCTTTACTGGGGATGGAGACATACCAGGGGATGCTGATGGATGTGTGTGGGGTAAGAAACCTGTTGATGAGACAGACATTCCTTCTCTATGACAGTCACTACAGGTACCTGTAAAGAAAAAACAAAAAGTCTGGACACTCAGTGGTACTTCAGCTGCCAGGCTTTTTTCCTGTTGGTGTATGAAACGCAGCCAAAAGTGCCACTGAATGACAACGCTGTGTGGTAAAATTTAAGAGTTATGTGAGTTGTACTTACCCATGATAGTAGATGTGCAAATTCCTCCCTGCTACTACAATGGACATGCTGGTTGGGCTGACCAACCAGTGTGCTCGTTTTTGAATAGTAATGAGCTATCTCTGTATAATTTTGTTAATCTTATCCCTATGACAGGTACTGTCTAAATCAGTGATCCCTTCAGACCACAAAGAAATGGATATGTGCTAAATCTCATAAGCAAGGAATACTTGGTTTACTGAATGAATTGGCTGAGTGGTACTTCACTACTAGGGAGAAGTAATTGGTCACCTAGCTGACTTTTTGTTATGGTATATAAAGCTGAATGTTCTCTTATTTGAAAGAGTTGGTATGGGGTTGTTCTATGAGTTAACTTTGTTTTAATCAATAAATATCAACAGTATAGGGGGCACAAGTTATACTTAAACATGCTGCTAGTTGTCTAGTGTTTTATGTTTTAATATATAAACATGGAGCATTCCTCCCGGGCTTTCGTTGAAAAGGGGTTTTGTCCAGGTGGACAATCCCAGTCAACAAATGGAAATATTGTTTTGTTTTTAATGTTTAACAGCTTTATTTTGTACCCACACATCACTGTAGAGACTTAAGTAACTATATACAGTTCAACAACTATGGTTATGCATGTTTTCTCTCTGCCTGCTGCTTCAAAATGGCACAATGGAATGCACATGTCAGGAATCAGGAATATATATACTTACACGCACAGCCTCGTATGCTTAAAGTTATAGCATACACACTTTTACCCTATGATCTACATCCTCCCTCTTTGAGAAATAGATCAACAAGTGTTGAGACTATTCGACATGCAGAAATCACAGAAAATCCAGTCATGCATTGTACAACACTAAATATACATGTAAATACAATGAAGTCCACATTGCTGCACATTTCACACTAGGTTTAAATATTCGCCCCTAACGTGGGACATAAAACTGGGAACTAGATTTCGCAACTGGGGCAGTTTCTGCAAGATGCTTGACCTGTGGAATGTTCGAATCATTTACTGGAATGTAATCAGAATTTTGAACACATTCTAGTCTGGAAACTGTGTCTATTTCACTCTTTGATTTAGAGCCTGCATCACAGAAACAATGTTGTAATTGCAATGATGGTGATGATTCTGGTACCGGAAGATGATGTCTGCGATTCCTCCTATACTCCACACCCTCGGAGTTTACCAAGTAGGATTTCAGCTCAGCAATTCTGTTGTCTGAATTCGTACCATCTCTCCTTCCCTCAATAAACAAAGTAATCTATCCGATCTGTTGTAACTAGCTTTCTGGATATTACGTTTCTTAAACAATTGACCCTTGATGGTTTTATTGTTCTTAAGATTAGGTTGCAACAGACTGGAAGAAATAGGTTTAGTTTTCCTGGAAAGTAGTCTTTGAGTAGGTGAGCCAAGAATGTAATCACTGGATATGTTTGAGATTAAGTAGATTCAGGAATGCATTGATATTGTCGTAATTTGACCTTTCAAGTAATTGCTTTGCAGTCTGCACTGCATGTTCAGCTAGACCGTTGGAATGAGGATATTGAGGACTACTAGTGACCTGTACAAAGTCCCATTCTTTTACAAATTTCTTAAACAACTGGCTAGTGAATTGAGTGCCACTGGCAGAAAAAAGTTTGTATGGACTATCATGAACTGAGAAATGACATTTCAACTTGGTAATAACAGCAGTGGATGTCAGATTAGGTAGTAGATCAATCTCAAACCAATGTGAATAAAGGTCTACCAAAACTAAGTATTGTTCCATTCAAAGATTTCAGTTGCTACAGTAGACCAAGTTAGTTCAGGAACTGGACTTGCTAAAGCGGTTCTCTTTCTACTTCTCTGAAGTACAGGCTAACACAGAAGGCCTCTGGCTAACAAAGGTCGCAGATAACTGCAAACTAGGAGCCATAGTAGAGTCCCCAAATGATGTGGACATCCTACAGAAGGGCCTCACTGAGACAGATGCCTGGTGTCAGAGGCATGGCTTCAAGCTCAATGCCAAAAAGTGCATTGTCATCCCCTTTGGTAAAAACTCTGTACCCATGAACTACCACATAAACAGCAGTCTACTTAACGCCGAATGTGTGATAAGAGACCTTGGGACCCAGGTGGACAGTAGTCTCTCTTTTGATAATCACATCGCCACAGTAGTCAGGAAATCCTTCTACGTGGCACGCCTCATCACAAAAGGGTTCTCATCCATGAAAAAAGAGGTCATTGTTCCCCTCTACTTGGCACTCATTAGACCCATTATAGAGTACAATGCACCTTTTGGAATGTACCTCACAAGACATCTGCAGCAGCTAGAAAGGCCACAGAAGTACCTCACAAAGAGGATTACTGGCCTCAAACAGATGCCCTACACTGACTGTCTCAAACAACTCCAGCTTTACTCTGTAGCATATCGCCTACTCCGAGGAGATCTCTGCCTAACATATAAAGCTATGTTAAACCCAGAGCTGTTTGGACATGCTACACCTAAAGAAATCCCTCCGAGCTACACGCTGTAGGGACCTAAACCTTGTCACCACAGTAAACAGGACATGCTGGAGGGATAGATTCCTGTCCCAGAGACTTCCTATACTCTAGAACAAGCTACCCATCTATGTCAAGCAAGGTTCCTCATTAGCACTCTCCAAGAAAAATCTTGATGAGTGGATGGGAAATAGGAAATACACCCAGGGGATCACTTCTGTGGCTCTGCTCGACAGGGGCACAGGAAATTCACTTTCTTGGGTGGCGTAAGCCAGGGAAACTTGTTGGCTAGGGTTATTTAGGCCGTTGGGCCGATAGCCTAGTACCTACCTATGAACCTGTGAAATACGATTTACTATTATTGCATACTGAACAAGAAGAAAGAACTCTTATCAATGTCTTTCAGTAATGAAGGACAAAATATTAATTCTCTTGCTGTTCTGTTAGTGGATGTGGACTTTGGGTGACCGATGCAAAATCTGGATATATTCTTGTTGTAAGGAAGCAGGAACAACAATTTTAGGACCTTTGAAAATAGTGCCATCTTCCATCAAAAATTCAAGTCTGTAAGAAAAATATGTTTGCACTTCAGGTGATGCACTAGATTGCTTTGACGGCCATCCAACATTAACATAGTGAATGAGCTTCTGTAAAATTGGATCAGTCTGAGTGTGATCCCTTTAACTCATCAAGTCTAGTGGTAGAAAAATTAAGCCATGACATCACATCAAAGTCAAAAGTCTCTGCATCAAGCTGTTCTGTCATATTTCTAAATGATCTGGATAAGTTATCAGCCAGATAAAGCAATTTGCCTTGTGTGTAGACCATTTTGAAATTGTACTTTTGTAATTTGAGCATCATTCTTTGTAATCTAGCTGGAGCGGAATGCATAGGCTTCTTTACAATAGTAACTAGATGTTGATGGTCAGTTTCAGTCTGAATAGCTCGACCATAAATATAATCATGAAACTTAGAACTTGCAAATACTGTTACCAAAAGCTCCTTTTCAGTCTGAGCATACTGCATCTCCGTTTGGGTTAGTGTTCTAGATGCATAGGCTACTGATCTGCTCTCTTGAAGTATAACTGTGCCTAGACCAAATTTTGAAGCATCACAGGAAAGAGTAACTGGTTTACTCACATCATAGTATTTTAGCATAGGTAGGGTGGCAGTTTTCTGCTTGAGGTCTTCAAATGCCTTCTGGTGCTGTTCCAACCATGAGCATGCAACATTTTTGCGTGTGAGCTATCTTAAAGGTGCTGTCAACTCACTGAAGTCTGGTATAAGTCTGCCTAAATAGTTGACCATGCGCAGAAAATGCTGTAAAGCTATCTGGTGCTGACATTTCAAGAATAGCTGCTTGGTTGGTTGGGTCTGGTCTCAAGCCTGTACTCGTAAGTAAATGACCTACAAATGAAACTTCTGGAAGTCTGAAATTGCATTTCAGAAGATTGAGCTTCAAGTTTACCTCACATGCTCTGTCTAGAATTTTCCTGACATTTCTGTCATGCTATGCTTTACCATTGCCTCCCAACTAATAGATCATCTACTATTGTGGCACAGGGATAACCTGAAAAAAATTGTTCCATTGCACACTGAAAAACTTAACTTGTAGAATTTATTCCCAAATGACAACCTTAGGAATCTGTATCTTCCAAATGGAGTACCAAAAGTAGTTAGAAATGAGGATTTGCAATCAAGCATCGCTTGCCAAAACGAACTCTTTGCATCCAAAACAGAAAATACAGTGGCATTCGGTATTAGAACTGCAACTTCTTTGACTGTGCGCATTTGATGGTACAGTCTTTTTAACGCTTTGTTCAGATCTTTTGGGTCAGTATGTATTCTGATTTTGTCTGAGCCTTTTTTGTGAACGGCTGCCATGGATAACACCCATTCAGTTGGTTCTGTGACTGAGCAAATCATACCTTGCTGCACCATTTTATCCAACTGAAATGTCACTTTATCCTGCATAGTTATCAGAACTCTTCTTGCTGGTCTGACTACTAGAGTGACCTCTGGGCCTAATTTCATGGAATACACAACTGGAAGTTTGCTTAACTTGTCATCGAAAACGTTGGCATACTCTGAGAAAACTGCTTTGGAGAAATTAGAACTCTGAACTGCATTTATGCGATTAACTTCTTTAGCGGAAGAAAGCAGATTTATTCTCAAACTATCTTTGAGACCCAATAAATAAAGATTCCACTGGTCTTCGGACTACATAGAATAACAAGTTCTAACAGTTCTCTGCCAAATAACATGAAAGCATCACTGAACCTTCTGTTTGAATTTCTTCACCTCATAAGCAACAAGTCTCACAGTACTGGTTACATTGAGTTGCCTGTTAGTTTTCACTTTTGTGAATGTGTCTGCTGATATAACATTACACTTTGAACCAGTGTCTAATTTGAGCTCTGAATCTTCCATTAATCTGGACAGTACAGAATACTTCACTTATTGTTAAAAGTTCACTCCATCAGCCCTTTCACTAAGCACTGATGCATCATCTGAGTAGAAGGCTGACTGCTTCGGCTCTACATGATCAACTTGTTTTTTGTGCGACTTTTCTTTACGACTATGTGAGGCTTACTTGATTTGCATAACTTTTGGAAATGGTTCCATTTTTTACATTTATGACATTGCTGACCATAAGCTAAGCATGTCTCTCTTTTAGACTCATGATTCGCACCACAATTGCAACAGTTAATAAAGCTAGATTTGGGTTTTGCTTGATTCATGCTTGGACTGCACTGAGCTGGCGCTTGCACCCTTTCTAGAACTTTCTGGAAAGCCTTGTGCCTTCTATGGAAACCCTGTAGCTGCCACATGCTTAGGCCTGCTTCTGTTTCCCACGTGTTGCATACTATCTACATGTGCTCTGGAGTCAACCGAAAACATGCTATTACTCGCAAACATAATTGTGTGGTTTTCTTTCACCTTATGGATTTGACAAATTTGTATGTCTTTGCTGGACATTAAATCACTGTCACAAAGCAAAATCTTTCTCACAGCAGCACTGTTAATACCACATACACGCCTGTCCTTTATCAGCTCATCCTTTAAATCACCAAACCAACACATTAGCTCTGTTTCTCAAGTCAGTTATATAAGCTGCAAATGTTTCCCCTGGTTTCTGATCTCTCATGTAAAACAAATGCCTCTCTAATGTAATATTTGTCTGGGGGTTGCACATTTCTCTGAACTTGTGTGTCAAACACTTGGAGTCTTCCCTTAACTCAGCTTGTACAGCAATATGGTGGTGTGCACCTTCTCCTTCATATACTGCTGGTGCATACACAAATGAATGCTCTCTTTCTATGGCCTCTGACCCTGCTAGGCTTAGCAAAATGAGTGACCTGGTGCTTGTATTTCTATGTGCATAAGCTACTTGTATAAAAATATCGTACTCTTGCTCCAATATTCTCCAATTCTCTGCAGTATTCCAATCAAATACAAGTGGTAGATGCTTTTGAAATCCATCTGCCATATTAACACATTCCAGCAAAGAGTTTTGCAAATAAGCATAAACATACACACATGCCAAATACTAATGCCAGTAATTGTCCAATGCCTTTGTGCTGTGAACTTATACCTTTGTTGGGCTTTTTGGAATTATGTGAATGAACAAACTCGTAATACTTTCGAATAACTTGACTTTGCAAAATAAACTTCTCAGGCATCTTGGTACTTTTGTAATATCGTTGGAAAGACAAAAATACTCAAGTCATTTGTCTTCATTTGCTAAAGTTATTTACCATCATCTTAGGAAACATTTGCGAACTTTACAGTGTGACTGAGCAACTCTTGAGCACTGTAATACTCTTGTAATGTCATCTTTTGCAAGAAAACACCTCTTATCAGTGTAAGAAAGATGTCAAGTAACTGCACAATATGAATAAATCGAAAATCAGTTGCCCAAAACTCAATAACTTTCGAAGTAATTGCACTTTGCGAATAACTGCATACAGCACACTGAAATATGCCCAAAATGGTGTTACCTTGCTAGGCTACTCTTCACAGTACAAGAAGCACTCTGTAATGGTGGTACTTTGTAAATGGACACACCCAGCACAAGAAACGTTTTGAAATGACTATACTTTGACTGTATTTCACGAAGTAGTTGCACTTTGCACACAATAAACTCTTCAAAATACATGCACAGTAATAAGCACACTCTGTAAGCACTTTTACACACTTTGAGATGCTTCAAATAACTTTAGTTGGGCCTTCGATACAATACGAAGTCATTGTTATGTCCAAACACAGCACTTTGCCAAAATATACAGTCACCTTGCTTAACGTGCCTTTTTCTTTTCGTATTGTTGTCATTGTTTTGCTCATTTAAGCTCTTTTCATGCCCAACATACTTTTCTTGTGCTCGTTTTACTCTAAACATGTCCAACTTTGCCTTAAACACACTCATTTTGCTTTAAACATGCTCCTTTCATCAAAGACCTTTATCTTAACATTTTATTTAGTTAAACTTTTCATACTTTCCGCTTTTCTGATAATGCAGTTTGTGTTCTTGTATTGCCCCATGTTTGTCTTTCTTGTCAGGTAAGTAGTTTGTGTTATTTTTCATTACCTTTAATTCTTTCTGGCTCTGTTTGTGCTCTTTTCTCTTGGGTTTTACCTTCATTGTCGTCTTTACACTTCAGGGCTCTGAATATTCTTCTCTCTTCGATCCTATTTCTGACACCATGTTGCTTTCATGTCTAGGACACGAGTCTTCGTGGGCTCTGTTCAAACAGCTTTATTATACCATGACCCCCCCCAAAACGTGCACGCTGATTGGCCAGCGTGCCCGTTGTAAATCGAGTTATACTAATGGAAAAAGGTCCGGTTGCCCGGACTTTTTTCCATTAGTATAACTCGTTTTTTTAAAACACTGTCTCGCTATGTTAAATGGGTTTAACATAGCGAGACAGCTTTAAAATAAGCAACGGAGATCTCCGTTGCTTATTTTAAAGCTGTTTCGCTATGTTAAACCCATTTAACATAGCGAGACAGTGTTTTAAAAAAAAGCAACGGAGAAAGCAAGATCTCCGTTGCTTTTTTTTAGTGTTTCGCTATGTTAAATGAGTTTAACATAGCGAGCCAGTTTTAAAATAAGCAACGGACATCTCCAAACCACGCCAACCGTGGGTAAATTTAGCATGGGTTATTGCTATATTTTGCACCAACACATCACTTTAGAGACTTAAGTAACTATATACAAATCAGCAACTATGGTTATGCATGTTCTCTCTCTGGCTGCTTCTTCAAAATGGCACAATGGAATGCACGTCTCAGGAATATATATATATATATATATATATATATATATATATATATATATATATATATAGGGTGGTACGTGGGCTCCTGCTAAAACATCTCAGACTTCATAAGTCTTCCTTTCCAGATTAATCAGGTGATGTCTAACTATCCGATTCTTCCCAGCCACTCACCTCTTGCTCTTCACCCCCTTCCCATTTGGCCACAGATTACTCAGGATTCTTGGGTTCTCTTATTTGCCAGCAGTATTTCTTGGTGTGGAAATCCCATTCCCCTTTTATGGGTATTCCTCAGGTCCCTCAGGAACAACTCTCCTTTTCCCCAGAGGTGCTTCTGGAGCTTTTGACTCAGGGTACTATTCAAGAGGTGTCAGTGCCCTCTCTCAAACACATTTCTGAAGGTGCCCACCTCTTCGAATGTTTTCCCTTCAGATATTGTTCCCTCTTTTGCTTCCTTGGGCTTATATGGTATGTAGCTCACAGGGTAAAAGGGTGAATGCAAGGCTGTATGTGCATTGACACTCCCCTCAGGAGAAATGTCCAGTGGAGGCTGAATAGAGGAAGATTCCAGCTTAGGCTTCTTGTCTGCCTTCTTCCCTGATGGTTGTCCCTTGGGCCAGGAAGTTCCCTCCATCGTATCTTTCACGAGAAGTTTAAGACACTGATTATCAAGATGCAGCACCAAAGGAGAGAGTCTACTATGCAAACTTTTTGGTACAAAAGCCTGACAGATGGAACAGGACGGATGGTCATGCGAGGCACCAAGGCAAACAGACAGTGTTTGTGACAGTCTTCTGCCTAATTGTATCACCCATCAGATAGGGCAGGGCTACTTTTGGTGTATGTATGGCGTGTAGGCATCCTCTTTGTTTTCCTTCATTTTTGCTGGTAATGAACTCAGTACACAGTTCTAAACAGATTACAGTGAAAATTAATTTGATTACTGGCTTTTGACTACAACAGTCTTTGCTTTACAGCCTTGCCTTTACATCTTCACCCCCAGAAAGAATCTGCATGCACATCCTTCAGGTAATTTCTGCATGTCCTAAGGTTGGCAACCTGGCTACTTCACTTCCACTCATAGCACATGCTGAGCTGTTACAAGATGAATAGGAAGTGGTTTTCTGTCTGAACAGTGCAGTATCAGCAGAACATTTATTCTGTGCCATCATCACAAGTACTACTGTACCTCACTGAGCTTTCCACTGCTAGCCTTAGTCTACTTTAAAGGTTCTGATAGCAGCAATTAATCATTTTTGTGTTGGTTAAGACCGTCTTTGACATCTGTAAAGGTTAGACATGTATTCACTTCTAAAGATTAGAAAGGCATTCCTTATTGACATTTTCTTGCTTAGACGCCCCCCTCCTCCAAGAGACCCACTTACTCCTTGGAACATTTATTTCACCCTTGGGATGCTATCAACGCCACAACTTTAGCCATCTTCTCAACTTCTCCCATTAAAGAACTTTTTCTTAGTGGCGGCTGTTCAGTTAGAAGGGTAACAGAGTTGCGGGCTGTGTTAGTTAGTCCTCCATATTTAACTTTCACAAGAAAAGGCCTTCCCTGCAGACTAATTGCCTCTTCAAGGCAAACTCATAGAATCTTGTCTGAATCAGATGATTCACTTACCTGTTTTCTGCTACAGCTCTGCAAACCACAGAGTCTTTTCTCCACTGTATTAATGTGTTCAAAACTGTTAAGATAATCTGGACAGAGCTTGTGACATAAGCAAGGATGATCATCTCTTTGTTTCCTTTGCCACTAGAAGAGAAGGAAGTAACTAGGCATTTCATCATTAGATGCCTCATTGTGTTTGCTTACTGCTGCATATCCATGCCAACATTTACCTGGCATACCAAGGGCACATTCTACTAGAGCTGTCTCCACATGTGCAACTTTTTCCCATAATGCCACCATGGATAATATTTCTACACTGGCTGTACATAATACTGCGAGGTCAGCCTTATTTCTTTGGGCTTGTCTGAAATTTTGATGATATTGTCCAGTTGTACTAGCTGGGGGACTCTGTTTTTTTTATTTTCCTGTTTCATTATTACAACTGAAAGTTATTCGTATTTACTGTAATGTTAATTCTATGAGAAGAGGTTCATATTCCATAGCTTACTGTCCCCCCATACTACTTTTGTTTTAAGCCTCTTTTGTCAAATGAATCCAAGGTTATGTTCCGGGAGCTTTTACTCGCTCCAGAGCTGGAGTGAAGCAGTAAAGCATGGTGCCTTATGGGATAGTGGAAAGTACTGACAGCATGGAAAATATTCCTTGCAGTATATACTTATACTGGAACAGCCTTTTCGAACTCGCGTGAGAGCTTACGTATATGTGCCTTCCGTGGAAGGTTGGGTGCCTGGCTGGCAACTCGACACCGTAAAACTCAACTGCCAATCGTGAGCAGACAGGTGATCCGCTGTGGCTATCCCTACCTAGGAAAAGCCAAAAGAAGCAGCAGCAAAGGGCCTTTTCTAACAGCTCTAGCATTATAATCAAGTACCCAAAATGCCCAGTACGGTGTTAGCTTCTCCATTAAGACTGGTTACATTTCTAAAGGCGTATTTACTCCTAACTGCAGAATAGGGTAAAACAAAGGGATGAATACCACGTAATCTCAAAAGTGATGATCTTACATACATATATATGCCTGAGCAACTTTTGGCAGCAATAAGTGTAAAGTTGTAATCGAGCTTTGATTTTTTTTTTTTTTTTTTTTTTTTTCCCACCGTTGCCTTTTCCTTTTTTAAGGATGCCCTCTGACCTTCCATCCTTGCTTCAGTCAGTCCACAGCAGCTGCTTATAGGTGAAACACATGACACAGAACAGGATAAACACGACAGTCACTGTAATGAAAATGATAACTGAAGGAATGTGAGAAAACATTGAGGCAATACGTGACTAAACTGGTCTGTGTCATAACATGACAGCCTGAGATATGAAAAGCAATAAAGTAGATGCTCAAGTCCTAAAACGTAACATTCTGATGGACATGGGTAAATGTATGATTTACCACTATATTCTGTCCTGTGATGGATGAAGTCATGATCCCAGAAATTCTAGCAGCCTGCTAACTAGACGTCTTCCTCCTGTATCACTTGACAGGCAGAGGTGCAAAAGGGGTTGTTTTGGCCAAAGTAATGAAAACAAAGTCCTATCTGCAGTTTTCATTGCTAGTTGCAATTTTAAACATCGCCACCATACCTCTCAACTGTCCCTAGTTTTCAGGGACGCCCCTGATTTTGACTCAAATTTTAGCTCTGTCCCTCTAAATCCCTCCTAAAACTAGTGACTTTGGGCAGAAAGGTGGTGAATTACACTTAATGAATAATTGACAATAATTAAGAGTTATACACTTTTTACTTCAGAAAAGGTGTATTAATTCATATGCTCTGATTCTCTCAATGTTTCAACGTAATAGCACTAATATTTTAAGTGTCCCTGATTTTTTTTTGACTTTTCCCTGATTCTGTTCAAATTTGTCCCTGATTGGTTGAGAGGTCTGATCGCCACTGGCAGGTTACTGAAGACAGTAAAGACCAACTCTCCACCAGCTACTTAAAGCAGTAAAGACAAACAGCACTAGCATTAAGTGCTCCTTCTGTTGAATGGAGCAGTCTTCAGGCATTTGCAGTGAAGAATCTGTCACAGAGTAGATAAATAAGAGAGCTTGATGTGTTCATATTACTGTTTTTTTTTTTTTGTTTTTTTTTGCCTTCCTTACTGTATCCCCAGTTGATGGTCACCTACTTGGCTTCTGCTTTTTCAGTTGTTGCAAACCAGCCTGCAGTGAGGCTACACTAGGTGTAGCAAAATGAAATGATGGATAGGGCGTGTGGGTGGTCAGACATTTTTCCACCAGAGACCTTGGCAGGCATCATGGGAAGGGGAAAGTGGAGACTGATGTGTAAAAGGTGGAGTAGAGCATATATGCGGTCATGCATGCCAGGGCTTTTTCCCAAATACCTGCCCACCAGTTTGCTGACTGTATTTGGAGGACTTGGTCAGGCAATGACGAGTGACCTCTAAAGATGTGCTTGCCCTGGACTTAGGGGCACTAGTTATCCATGGCTTTCCACATGGCCAGCCTGGTGATTGTTCCAAACTCGGGCACCATCAGGGCTTGAACAATCCACCCAAGCCAACATGAACCCTTCAACCCAGAGTAGGCACCCCCATTCCTTCTGCTAGCTCCATTAGACACTGAAGCTGCTAACTAAACTTGGGTCGTCAAGGGGGTCAGCTGTCTGTACCACTGAGCTGACTTATACGACTGCATTTAACAAGTATGCACTGTCTGTTCTGCATCTTATCAGAGCATAGCTCCAGGATTAACAAAGCTTTTCCAAGTAGGCATTTATTCTTCTGTAACTGTCACCATCCACTTTTCACAATTAATAATTTGTTGTTGATGTATTTGTTCTGGATGGTTGGTGGATTTCCTAAAACTGTTCTTTATTTTCAGCTGGCTTGACATAGAACACTAAAAATCAGGAGCAGATTTTACCTTGCTGTTAGGTTTAAAGTGTAGTGGCTGTTCCACCTCACTGCACAAAGAAATTCAGAGAATCTGTAACCTTAATTATGAGTCCATGTTAAAAAGTTTAGCACTGGTTTTGTCCAGCAGGAGGCTAGGTGCTGATAAGTTTTTCAAGGCTTTTATTAGTAATATGGCATAATGGTTATGGTATTTACTTGACAGATACAAGGTGTAGGGTTTGATTCTCAAATGGCGTAATTGGCTAGGCTTAAAATGGCCCACAAGGACAGCCTAGTACTAACATGTGAGTCTATGAATCTGATAGGTTGCATATTTGATAGTTATGGCCTGAACAAGCAAGACCAAATTTTAAATGTCAGAGGTGGCTTTATGAAGTTGTCAATTTCTGCTAAGTTATTGAATGCCGATTCTTTCAAGAAAGCCCTAGATGACTTTATATTAGTTTTAACAGACATTATGAAAATCTGTTTCCTCTTTTGTGTGCATGTATGCTCACAGTTTTGAATGACTGTTAAGAGTTAGCCCTAAGTTGTGCCCTATTTGTTTTTAATATGCTTAGTGTTCTGAATTGACAATGATCGTACTGAAACAGTGTTTGCTTTACTGTAACACTAGTTTTGAAGTAATACTTCTGCATTCCTGTTTTGGCTGCTTTATTTTAATGGACGTTCAAAATCCATTTTCATTTTTTTTATTTAGCTGGCTAGAAACAAAGGGAGCAAAGTTCTCTCTAAGTATAGCAGCACCATCTCAGCAAAGTCATGGATCTTAACCCATGGGGCATTCATTTCACAGGCAAGAAGTTCAGAATCTCTAATGTAAGATCAAACTTAGGTGTATGATTATAGTGGTGTTAAGAATTAGAAAAAGACATGTTTTGCACAGTGGTGCAGTGGTAGTGTTGTTGCCTCATAGCAAGAGGTTCTCCAGTTCGATTCTTGGCTGGGGTGCCTTCTGTGTGGAGTCTGCATGTCCTCCCTGTGTTTGTGTGGGTTTCCTCTGGGTGCTCCGGTTTCCTCCTACGTTCCAAAGACATGCATCTGGAGCATTTCTCCCTGGGCCTCTGCTGAAAATTGGCTCGTTCCAAGTTGGACTTTCCCGGTTAAATGTAAAATAAAATAAATAAAAATGTGTGGCCATATATCAAAATCAACATTTTTTGTTAAATTGCATGTGTGTAATAACCCCCTACTAAATTTGTTGTTTAGGGAACTAAAATAAAGTCTCTAAATGGTAGCATAGCTTCACTAAAGTCTAGGCTATTAATATGTGTTGTATAATAAGCAACAAACAAAAAGTGCAGAAAATGGCAGAACATATCTGCCATCCTTTAAGTTTCCACCCAGTCAGACAGAGCACGTTCATTCCTCCACACTGGAGATTCCATCCAGTGCCAGGGGAAGAGCTATCCAGAGCATCCATCAATCAGGTAAACCATGATGATGGTTTGAGCTGTTGCCCAGTATCGCAGCACTGAAGGCATTTGTAATAGCCTATCTCCACCCCTGAGTAGGTGTTGCACAATGTACATCATTGTGTAGGCCCACAGTGCTGCTCTTATATGAGCACGTTCTTCTGGATACGTGTGTTGAAGGCTCCCACCAAGTGTTGGAATGGTGAGCCTAATGCCTGTCCCTCCTCAAGGAGGTTATAGCACTACTAAGCAGACTCTGCACCCCTAGAATGAGCCTATCCATCCTTTTGTGCCAGTTCCTTTTTACAACTGAGCCACTGCTGAAGCCAGTACTGCCAGAGCCAAAGTCAGGGCTTTATCCTACTATGGCAGCAGAGCTGGCTACAAGTGCAGAGCTTGTCTTGCTGGTAATACTGCTGACATCCTCCAGCAGAGTCCTTTTGGATGATGATGGCAGGTGGTTAGTGGTAATTCAGAATATTAGTCACTACATGTGCTGTTGATAGGTTTGCAGGTTTGGATGGTGTTTATGTGACGCTGTTTTGCACACTTTGTTAGAACACCACCTACAGTCAACAAACTGAATTAAGTGAAGTCAGATGGATAGCTGACTTACAAGCAGAACGAGTCCCCAGTTTGATTGTAGTTTTGCCATTGAAACTGGTCTTAAGGGAGCGTAGACCACAACGTTAATTTTTAATTGGTTTGTTTGATGTCTCATTGACTTGTCATTTTTTGATTTTAATTGGGAGTTGTTCGCATTAAACATTTTCATTGGTTGCTAGAAGGCTTTTAAATGATGAGATGTTTCTTGATTTTATGGATCTGAAGAATAGCTTTGGCTAGTTCTATCTTTATCATTAAAAATCGTTTACGAACACCGTGGTGGATTGAGTGGGGTTTTTTGCTGTCTTCTTGCTGTTTACCACTACGACCATTTGATTCTCCTGTGCCTGGTTTCTTTTGCTTAGTATGTAGTTGTGCATTTCCAGTAAATACAAACAATATTTAGCAATTTTCTGCAGTGCCATTTGGTTTTAATGACAAAAAATAAGGTAAAGGATGAATATCTTTTGGAAAAAGGAGAATGTGATACAGGTTTCCTAACTTGTCTGATAATGGAGAAAGCTTAAAAGAACTTTTTTTAATTAAATGTATGTATTTTCTTCTTAGCACTACAGTTTTTTTGGCCCAGTACTACAATCTTCTGGTCCCTGTCTGTAATGCTATTAACAGAAGTTCATAGCTGGATAAGGTTATCAGGGACCAGTATGTTAAGGTTCATTAGACTTGTATCTCTAATTTTATACCATTGAAATGTTAAAGACTACAGTTTTGAACTGTTGAACAACATAGTTATTACTTTGACACACATATTGGATTGGGATTTAACCTCCGGCTTCAGACATGGGAGTGGAAATCCGCCGTACATATTCAGAGTTAATGTGCTTGTGTCCATTTCTGCGGCTGTTTGCACATATGCCTATCATTCTGATCTGCTTTTCAGTGCATCAGGAATGCTCACGCATCATTGTAACCCGACCACAGACATACCCCCAAGCAGAGGTAAGCTGTTGCATCTGAGTGTGTACAGTGTGTGTGTGTGTGTGTGGGGGGGGGCTGATGGAAGGAGATTCATAAATTTAAATACTGCACCAAGATTCCAAGTTATGTTTTGTGATCCAGTGCTAAAAGCACCTGTCAACCAAAAAAAGAAGGAGCTTGAATTTAAAATCACCTTTGCAGCATCAGGACATAAGCTGGCATAAAAATATGCAATAGGAATTAATTTGGTGTTGAGATATCCCTTGTAAAACTGGTAGAGGATTTCTTGTAAAAACAAGCAGTATTAAGGGATTTATAGTGATTAGTTATTCTTGGATACATAACTGCCAGTAATAGCAGTCCAAATAATGAGGATGCAAATGACTTGTAGGTGTAAACAAATCCAATAAAAATAGGTTAATGTTTCAGAATGTGGTGGCTAGCTTATATTGGTCAGCCTTTTCTCTATTAGGTTTTGAATGAGATAGTGTGCATTACGTATTTACGTGCAGAGGTATTAATGTATTTTATTTTCTCTTGAATTGTTTTTATTATTTTCTGCATAGCTTGCAATAAAGTCAATCAGTATCTTTCCATTTATGAATGACCCTTAATGGGTAAAGCTTATCAGTGGTTAAACACAGTACTAGAATGTGATATACAAGAGTTTTCGGGTCTTTCTTTCAGAATCTGTGTTTTTAGTTGACTTATTTTCTGGTTTAAAAATAGCAGAAAATGATTGTATTTTCACTTTGAAACGAAGAGGTGTGAAAAGAAAATACTGTACTGTAATTTTAAAGTTGCATTGCCTGAACTGTTTGTGACAACCATGCTGTACTATTCATTGTATTGATTTGTCGGCCCAGCTTACCACTTCCCTTTCCTAAACATTACTTTTATTTTGAGTTTTACTGTTAGTAACATCCTTCATCAATATGAAAAGCCAAAGGCAGAGAACATAATAGCCGTATAAACCGTATAAATGGGGAAATGGTTTAAATATGTTCATTTGAAATTAATAGTACTAGAGGTTCTAGGAAACACTTAGCATACCTCAGCCAATTTTTATTGTTGCTGGTATTTCTGTTATCATTGCATGTATGCTTCAGGATAAATATTTGATGCACAGCATGGAGACTAGCCTGTTTCTTAATCACTTTGTCCATATTGTTAAATTTCTCTATGATGGCCAAATATTTCCTGTTAATTTGTGTGCTACTTGTTTTCAAATTGTTAATGTGAATACAATGGTATAGTTTGGCAGTCTTAGTTTTATTTCAATATCATTTACTTGGTGCAACAATATTGTTTCATAATTATTCTTGCTCTTCCCCTCTCCTTTTCTGCTTTTCCCACTTCCTCCTTCACCTAGATCTATCAGGTTCAGAAGGTAGGCTGCAACTGTCTGCTGTGCTTGCATGTCTTGTTTGTGTGTGTTTTTTTTTTTATGGATTGAGGTCTCTGTTCTCAATCTGTGTAGATTTCTTTTCATACTTTCCCCAAGTATGTGACCAGTGGAACAGCTAAAAACCTTTCAGAATTAAGCACCCACCAGGAAATCTAAATGACATTCATTTATGTATTTTCTTGCTTAGTCGCCATGTGTTAATCTGTTCCATTTTCCATCAGGATTCGTATAGGATGAAGTGATACAAGTTAAGTCATCTCGCAAGAACTTATTCCAAACATGTTTTTTATGTAGTTGTGTAACGATTTTCTACATGTAGTCTTCCTGCAGATAACCATTAGAAGATAGTTGCCTGCTTTATATAGTATTGTTTGACAAGTAAATAATTTTATGAAATAATTTCCATCAAAACCCCATATTTTCAAAAATTAAAAAAACACCACCAGATTTCCTTTGTACTCACTGCTAACCTTTATTCTTTTCTATGTATTTTAGCTCGCAATCTTCTTTCATGGTCAGCTACCAGATGTACACCGATGTTCTGTAGCGTTTCTTTGTATATTTAAGAAGAACCTCCATTGCCTAACTGTGCGACTCTGAGCTAGTCACTTAACCATGCACCACTCCTGGGTTGAGCGTGAAAAAGGTCCATGGAGATCAGTACTCCAGAAAACAAATACAATTAAATAAAATAAAGCACAACACATTTTGGAAGAGTGGCAGAAATCAGTTTGTATAACCTGTTTGGTCTTTAATGAGTAAAGTCTATTTCCCCTATACCTGCTCTGAATCCCTGTACGCTGACCTATCCATGGTTAGGAAAACACATCTTTTGGCCAAGATTCTGCATTTTTGTTGATAGTGGTTTAAAACTATCATCTCATATCCACCTCCTAGATAAAAATAACTGTAGCCTGTCAAGTTTATTTTGAGAACAGAGTACCTTCATTTTGTGTACTGTTAATGCTTGTGCATCTAACACGGATAGTGTTTGTGCTTTTCTGAATGTTGCATGCTTCTTTGAGTTTGCTTGCTTGTTTGAGTTTGCTTGCTTGTTTAGATAAAATAATGCATTTTGTAAGTGAACAGTGATGATGTTTATGAAGCATGTAATTGCATCACAGTACTAGGTCCTCTTTATTTTTATATTCTTCACTCTGTAAAATACCTTCTTTCAAGCATTCATTTAGATCCAGCCCAACCCATTCTCTGCTTTGTCATAGTTTACTGTTTACTCCTGGGAGTCGAGCTGTGTTTGTTTTAGCGTGAATTATTAGACCCCCCCCCCCCAGTGCGTTTCTTGATGTTCTTCATCTCACATTGCTGCAGTCCTTACTTATGGGGTAGTCCGCTGTCCTCGGTCGGCCCGAATACCAAAGTATTAGGCTGACGTCGGTCATGGGCGCCTAGATCTGACATCAGAGCGTCAGGGTATAAAGGCGCATGACCGACGTAATTTCCTCAGTCTTTTTTGCCGCATGGTCCGATGCAGAAGCAGCGTTGCAAGTGCCGTTCGGCGTTCTGAAATTTTTCGTTTTCGGAGTTTCAGACCGATACCAAGTTGGGCTAAGTACCCCGTTGGGGAATATTTTTGTTTTTTCTTGCCTCAGTTACTTACCGGATGTCAGAAAAAGTGAATAATTGTATTTCTTGTGGGAAACAGATACCGCATAGGGATTACCACTCGCTTTGTATTCCTTGTTTGGGACCGGAACACGACGTAGTCGGGTGTCAGTTTTGTGCTAGGTTTAATAAGCGCACTATAAAACGGAGGTTAGATTGCGCTAGGTTAGTCTTTGGCAAGAGGTGTAATTATAATATGCCGTCGGATGTTCCGACGCCTGCTTCTACTAAGAAGCGCAAAGACAAATCTTTAAAGCCTAGGCAGGATGATTCGTCTGTTTCGGACGCCGGACCTTTAGAAGCTACAGCTGAACAGGTGGATCCGGCTGAAGTTTCTGTTGAGTCCCAGGGGGAAACTTTGATTTTACAGGATGTGGCCTCTCAGGAGGCAGGTCAGGCTGAAGGGGCCTCGCAGGTTACTATTCTCCCTTCTATGCCTAAGGTGGTTAGGCCTTCTGCTACTGTTTCTAAGGCTCCTTCTAAGGGCAGGTCTGTCTTGCCTTCCTCTGGTGTCAGTTCTGGTTCTTCAGGGTCTGTGCCTAAAAAGCACATGCTTAAAATGGCAGAGGATTTGATTACTTTAATTAGAGGTTCTATGCCCCCTCCTGATAAAAGGCCCAGGATGGAGCCAGAGTTGGAAAGTTTGGAGCAGGCCTCAGATGATTCAGAGTCTTCTGCTGAAGACATTCAAGATTTCCCTCCTTATTCTGATTCTGATGCAGAGGATTCCACTCCTTCTGCTTCTCCTCCAGAGGATTTTTCATTTTCAGAAACTCTGCATTCCATGAGGGAGCATTTTCAGTGGGAGGGACAGGATTACTCTGATTCACGGAAGAGACTTAGGGAGTTCTTGTTTTTACCACAGCATAGACCCTTAGCTATACCTCCGGTTTTGGATGTTGTTTCAGATGTTTTTTCGGAAGCTTCCCTTAATCCAGACTCTGTGCCTCCTGCCCCAGTTAAACCGGACAGGTATTACAGGGTGCCTGAGGCTCATAAATATCTGTATAAGAGTCCTAGGGCGGACCCAGAAACTATTAGTCAGGGGCCTAAGGGTGTTAGGGCCTCTGTTGTTAAGAATCCGGTTCCTCTGGATAAGGAAGCTAGAGCTTTGGATAGATGGGGTAAGAAGGTGTATACCTCTTCTACTTTAGCAATGAGAGCTTTGAACTGCCAGTTTCATATGTTGAAGTATCAGAATTTCCTCCTTTCTCAGCTAAGGTCTAAAGTGGATGCTTTGGCAGAGGGCATAGAGTGTAAAGAATTGCAGGATTTAGTGCATGTTTCTGAACAGGTGGGTAAGCACTCTTTGCAATGTGGTTTTGATGCTTTACAGGCTTCTTCTAGGGTGGCTGCCACTGGTTCAGTTATTCGTAGGCACGCCTGGCTTAAGGATCAGAATTTGTCTGAGCATGTTAAGTCTAGAATTCTGGATGCCCCTTTACAGTCTGAAGTTTTGTTTGGTCCTCCTGTGGAGTCAGTCTTAAAGAAAATGGAAGACAAGGCTAAGTCTATGCAGACTGTTAAAGATTTTCGCAGGTACAACCTCCAAAGTTTAGTAGAAATTGGCCTACTAAGGGGTGGACGTACCCTTCTTTTGATTCTCAGTCTAGGGGTAGATCTAGGCATGGTAGGGGCAGAGCTCAGAGTACTTTCAGGCCGAGACAATGGAGTTCGCCTGCTCAATCTGCTGGTGAGGGCAGGGGCCAGTCCTTTCGTAAACAGGCCCAATGACCTACATTTTCAGCTGCCAGATTCTTCTTGCCTGGCAGCTCCTTTGGGAGGAAAGTTGGCTCTTTTCAAGCAAAATTGGCATTTAGTCACCCAGGACAAATGGGTATTGGACATTATAAACCGAGGTTACAAGTTCTATTTCCATACCATGCCTCCTTTCAAAGGCATGCCAGACGTCCCTCCTCGGCAAAGGATAGAGGCTCGCAGACAAATTTCTTTACTTCTTCAAATAGGAGCTATACAGCCAGTTCCTCTGTCAGAAGTGGGCCTAGGATTTTATTCCTGCCTGTTTCTAGTTCCAAAGAAGGGGAACACGTGGAGACCAATTTTGGATTTATCTATCCTCAACACTTACCTGGACATTCCAAAGTTCAAGATGCTGACTTTACAACAACTTTTACCTCTGTTGGGAAAAGATCACTGGATGGTTACTCTGGATCTCAAAGAGGCTTACCTTCATGTTCCTATCAGGCCCAGTTGCAGGAGGTACCTGCGTTTTCGGGCTGGAAATTTACATTATCAGTTCTCTGCATTGCCCTTTGGCTTATCTACTGCCCAGAGTGTTCACAAAGGTTCTGGCTCCAGTGATAGCATTTTTCAGACTAAGAGGAATACAGATTTATCCTTATTTGGACGATTGCCTGATTATTGCACAAGAAAAGGACGAACTTCTTCATCATCTACAGTATGTGATGGCAGTGTTAAGATGCCTAGGGTATTCTGTGAACGAAACAAAGTCCAGTCTAGTACCCTCTCAGGACATGTGCTTTCTGGGTGTGAGACTGAATACAGCTTCCCAGATGGCCTTTTGACCCCGGACAAACAAAGAAGCCTTTCTCTTTATTTCCATCAAATGTCTCTATGGTCCAGGCTGACTGCAAGGACAGTCCTTCAAGCCTTGGGGTTCATGGCATCTTGTATTCTGGTGCTTCCCAATGCCAAATTGCATATGAGGAAGCTTCAATGGTATCTCAAAAATGTATGGACACAGCACTGCCAAGATCTAGACACTGTCATTCAGATAATACCTTGCATTCGGAAGGAGTTTTTGTGGTGGGCTCAGGAATGTCACCTAAACAAGGGATTCTCTGTGACCCGGCCAGAGGCGAGTCAGATTCTAACGTCAGATGCCTTGGACAAGGCTTGGGGAGCACACCTCAATGGAAAATGGGTGCAAAACACGTGGCCTGTCAAACTCCAACATTTGCATATCAACTTGAAGGAAATGTTAGCAGTCCAGTTTGCATTGATGGCTTTCAAAGATTTACTGCACCCAGGGCAGGTGTTGATTCAAACAGACAACACTACTGTCATGTGGTACATCAACAAGCAGGGGGGAACCCATTCTTACCCTCTTTGCAGGCAAGCGATGATTCTGTGGGAAACTGCTCTCAATCTACACCTCAATCTTCAGACAAGGTTTCTACCAGGAGCACAGAACTCCTTAGCAGATGTATTGAGCAGACAAATAGTGGATCCTCACGAGTGGAAATTGGATCCTCATGTATTTCAACAGTTGACAGTGTTATGGGGAACTCCAGACATAGATCTGTTTGCTTCTCCACTAAATTACCAGTTGCCAAAGTTTTGCACAAAAATGTTTCATCACACAGCTTGGAAGGTGGACGCTCTATCATTCAGTTGGAACAATCTGCATGTATATGCCTTTCCACCTCTGCCTCTTCTTCCCAAGGTACTCTTGAAGGCCAGACAAGACAAGCCAACCATGATTTTGATAGCACCGGATTGGCCTCGACAACACTGGTACCCACTACTGAGGAGCTTATTACGAGAACCTCCATGGCCTCTGCCTTTGATTCCGCACCTTTTGTCACAAGAGGACAGTCACTTCCTCAATGTCAAGATTCAGTCTCTACATCTAACAGCCTGGCATATTCTGTTTTAGACTCTGGAGGGTCTCAGCTTCCACAACAAGTTTTGAATGTTATTTTGGAGGCCAGGAGGCCTAGTACCAGGAAAGTTTACGCTGATAAATGGAGGAGATTTTTATTTGGAGCAAAGGAAAGGACTTTGATGTCTCCAAACCTGATTTAAGTGTTGCTCTTCAATATCTTACTGAGTTATTGGACAAGGGTTTGTCTTTCTCCTCAATAAAGGTCCATGCTGCAGCCATTTCTGCTCACTATGATTGTGACCCTCCTTTATTCTCTCATCCTTGGTTTAAGCAATTTCTTAGAGGGGCAAAGAATATAAGACCCCCACGTAGAGCTCCTACTCCTGCTTGGGATCTCAATTTTGTGTTGGAAAAACTTACTCTACAACCTTTTGAGCCTGCAGCTACTGCCGAGTTAAAGTATTTGTCATGGAAAACTGCTTTTTTGTTGGCCATTACCTCTGCAAGAAGGGTTTCTGAATTACAGGCCCTCATGGCAGTGGAGCCTTTTCTGATTTTTCATAAGGATAGGGTATCTTTGCATACTAATCCTTCCTTTATGCCTAAGGTGGTTTCTAGTGTGGCCTTAAATCAAACTATTCATTTGCCTACTTTTTATGCAAACCCCCGAAATAAAGGGGAGAAAATTTTGCATACTTTGGATATTCACAGGCAGTTGCGTTATTATTTGACCAGAACCAAGGAGTTCAGACAGTCTCAGCAATTGTTTGTTTCTTTTGCTTTGGGTTCACAGGGTAAACCTGTTTCAAAACAAACTATTTCTAAATGGATTGGGTTTTGTATTTCTTTCTGTTATTCCCATCATGGTAAGGAGATTCCTGCTGGAATCAGGCCTCATTCCACTAGGGCTACTGCTACTTCTACGGCCTTTCTAAGGGGGGTAGCTACAAAAGACATTTTGGAGGTAGCTACTTGGAGTTCAGTGCATACCTTTTCTAAACATTATCACCTTCCTCTTTATTCTAAGTCTAGGGCTGGATTTGCCACTGCAATTTTACAGGGCATTTTAGCGGCCCCTAATGCTTTATGATTTTTACCATCCTCCCTTTCCCGTTGCTTTGGGATTCTGCCCATAAGTAAGGACTGCAGCAATGTGAGATGAAGAACATAGTACAGTTTTGTACCTACCATAAATGTAGATGTTCGAAGATCCACATTGCTGCAGTCCAATTTACCCTCCCTCCTTCCCCACTGTAGTTAGACTTGGTGCTATGCTTTAGGTGATGGTTGTTGTTGGGCATGTTTTTGGGAGGTATTCTGTTTTTGGCTGTGGCCTTTCTGGTTTGGCCTTCTGACATCTGGGGCAAGAAAAGACTGAGGAAATGACGTCGGTCATGCGCCTTTATACCCTGACGCTCTGATGTCAGATCTAGGCGCCCATGACCGACGTCAGCCTAATACTTTGGTATTCGGGCCGACCGAGGACAGCGGACTACCCCATAAGTAAGGACTGCGGCAATGTGGATCTTCGAACATTTACATTTATGGTAGGTACAAAACTGTACTTTTTGAGCAGTGTGCCCTCACTAATTTTGTACATCTCACCATACAGAAACTGCTCTTCCTGAATGGTCCAGTCTGCTGTTTTAGCCCTTTCAGTAGCAGGGGACTAATTTGGTTGTCACACTTTGGCTTTCAGAAGTATCCATGTGTGGTTTTTTTTTGTTTTGTTTTTTTTTTGCAGCCCAAAGCAGTCACAAAATAGCACTGAAGTGCTTGTTAACTATTAGCTTACATTCCAGTGTTGAGCTTGACTATGGTAAATGTGCTGCTCATTATGTTCCTGCATAACACTACTGATCCATGCTCCCAGCATACTGTCGATATAGCCTCTTTACTGACACCACACCTGTAGGCTTTTTCACAGTGTGGGATTATTTATGGTTATAAGGTTGGTATGTTTTAATGGCACCGTTACAGTCCATCTCTTTTATATGCTTACAGAAAATGTTTACGTTGATGTTAATATTTATTTGTTTTTGTTTATTTGTTTGTTTTGTTTATTTATCTGTCTGTCTATTTATTTATTTATAGTTTGCCAGGATATTCCATTGGGTCTGTATGCCTGTATCCAAACAGACCAGAGAATTTTTTATATGGCAGAGGACTTACAACATCTTAACCATAAATGACTGTAGCTAAACTACAAGTAGTACCATACATGTATCTGTAGATGTAGAAACACAGACTCAGATCTGCATATGCGTTTCAATGGTTTCTCAGGTGCAGCTAAGATAAATGGACAGAGTAAGTCTAGATTTAAAGCGCTATTGATCAAAGTTGATTATCAAGTTGAATATGCACTGATTGGAGAGGATGTTGGACTGTCAAACCGAGGTGGTCTTTGTCATAAGCATATGCCTGTTGTGCAGTTGCAACATTTGCAAATCATACTGCTTTGCTGGCATGGAACACTGGGCTATTCACCAGGACAGAGCACATTCCGAAGTCATATTGCTCAGCACTGGGCTAGAGCACATTCCCCACATCTTCTCTAGAATAGAGCACATTCTCAAGTCATACTGCTGTGCTACCATGGAGCACTGCAATAGAGCACGTTCCCAAGGCGTAGCACATACCGTCTTACCACCAGCCCCCCCTTTATTTTCCTCCCAGTGTGCACCTGACCACTCTCTCCCTAGTGAGAAATCAGATTTCATAAATGCTTGTGAACAGACTAATTTGCACATTTTCCTGTACAGATCATGCATAGCTTGGGGGGGGGGGGTGTTCTTCCAATTAAAAAAAAAAAGCACTCAGAAGCCTTCCGGTCCTTCTTTGCAAACTGGATGCTCCCTACTAAGTATGTGGAGGTTAAATAATCGTTTTATTTCCCCTCAGACTTCTCCACTCCTGAAAGAGGCAAGCAAGAACCTCACCATCCTTCTCCATGCGTACTTGCCTCTCAATACCTGAGACAGTAGCTCCATTTAGGTCACCAGCAGTATCATGAATGTCCTCCTTACACGGCATTGGGTTTGAAGTGGCGGTCTAAATCACTTCATTGCATCAAATATGTAGTCGTTAGATTGTTTCCAGTTTGTTTTAATTTTGTTAGTTGCTGATAGAGTTCCCTAGTTGCGCTATTGACTATTACTTTGTCAAGATCTATGTTGTCCTTTACATGTTAATACAGTTTGATTATTTTTATATAAATGTAAATGTGTCCATGTCTCAATTGATAATGCAATAAACATGTTTAACCAAAAAAAAAAAAAAAATCCAGGTTGTCCTTTTCATTCTTCCTCATTGGGTTATGGGTCCGATCCTTGAATCCAACTTTGCCACATACTTCAGACTTTGAATCCAACTCTCGAGCTCCTCTCTCTACCCCTAATGCCCTAGTCCATCTTCAGTACCTTAGATCTTGTTTGCTGCCATCACGCAAAGACATAAGGTCCTGTCACAGTTTGTTTTCTAGTATTTAAAGTTTTTGGAATTTATAAAAAGTTTAACTTTAGCTGGAATTTCCTTCTCTTTCATACTATAAACCTCCCTCTTAGTCTTCATTTTTTTTACTGCATCAGGAGTTTTTATACTATTGTCTTATAGTAATTTCTTAAATTTACCTTCGTTGGTGTGTTCTGTTTCTGTACTTTTTGTCCCTTCTACCCTTTTAACAGGGTAAGTCTTTATTACCATTGCTGGTAACTTTTTTTTACTGTGTAAGAAAACTGAATACATCTTGCTCTTATTTCTTCCTCTCTTGCCTTTCCTTGTACTGTCATGGCTGACAAGCTGACAAAGTTTTAAACAATTCACTTCTTAGGAGCATAAAATCCCTACCTCAGGTGCCAACAAGGAGTGTGTATATTGTCTAATACCTGCTCATTTAGATACAAACTGCTGAATATGTGCAGCATTCTATACAAGAGATTTAGCAGACAGCTGCAGTAAAGTAATCCTCAAGGGTTTGCTTTCTCCATCAACTGTACTTTCTTCAGAGGCTCAGACCCCCCAGTAAGGCACTAAATCTCCTTCAAAAAGCATAGGAAGTGTTCACCTCCAAAGTCTCCCAAGATTTCTTCGGAACTGCCTCTTAAAGTTTCAGAAATATCAGATCCAACTTCTTTGGACGTGAAAGTACACACTCCTGATCCAAAATGTTTGGATCCTAAACCATCGTATCAGATTGTCATATTGGAAAGCCCTACAACTCTGATTACATATCCCAAGCCCTCGGATCCAAAACCTAGCACATTATACATTGCTAGAGCTCATTCTCCTGAGTTTCTTTTGGATCAGATTTTCCCCTGGGCTCCATTCCCCTTTTGTGCAAAATCCCAAGAAGTACTCTAGGCCCCAGTCAACCACAACATCCACCAGGTCCTCCAAAAGTCTTTCCAAAGTAGAGGTGGATAGGGGGATGCAAAAGTTCCTCAGAGCTGAGATCCAGATAGGGATCATCACGGCTCCATCCCTTTTTGGATCCACGAGTCTTCCTTCCACTACTCACACTGTATTTTCTCCTTCTACAATCTGTCCTTCAGTTTAGTAGCACAAGGATCCAGCAGCTCCGAGAATTGCGGAGTTGGATCTAAAGAGAATTATTTCCTCAACTCCAATATCCCTGACCATTTCTGCTGCTATTCCCTAGGATTGGAGTGGATCCTGGAGCCAAAGCGTCAGTTTTGTGTCTGTAGGGCCAGGAGCTACTCCGATGTTGTCAGATCCATCTCTGTCCCTTGGAGCCCTGGTACTGGACAGCTCAGCGCTGGTTCCCTCCAGGCACAGATCCGGTCAGAGTCAAGATCTACCCATACTGGAACACTATGTTGTGGTTTGGGTGGCCACAGCTTCTCCGGGTCTGTCTGCCTTCAGGTTGTGGAAAGGACTTTTTCTTGTTCTAGAGATGTGATCGGTCTCTTCGGATCCCCACTTTATTCCCTCTTCAGTTAGGATTTGAGTCCATCAAACCGGTACAACAGGGACAGCCAGTTCCAACCAGCTTCCAGTTGGTTCCCATGGAGGAACTCCCTCTCCCTCCTGACACTTTCCCCAAACATCCCTATGAGGCACATAGTTTCCCCATTGGAAACCCTCACTGAAGATACTGATTTTGAGGGAGAAGGGTCCCCCCAATTACCACCCGATGACATTTCCTTTGGAGAGACATTAGGGATCCTTAAGCAAAAACGTGGTTGGTCTTCTGATAATGATTCTCCAGAGGAGTCTGTGTTTCTGGAGGCTTTTGGCTCTGGCCCATCTACCTCTTGGGTGACCCCCCCCCCCTCCCTCGAATGGATGAGCTTGTTAAATAGTCAGTTGTCAGACATGGAAGAGGACAGATTCCATTGAGCCAATTGAGCATCATCCTGACAAAGTCTTAGCCCCCCTCCCAAAAAATAAACCCCATTGGAGCAAAGGAAAACCCATAGAGCTAATGGTGGTGGCAGCAGCCACTAAAAAAAGAGCTAGCAGTACAGAGCTCTTCTGTCCACCCACCAGAAAGTCTAGGGTGCTGGACAGATTCAGAAAGTGAGTTTTTACCTCAGCGACCTTCACTTTGAAGTGCCTTAACTAACTGGGACACTTTACAAGGCTACAGAGAGATTTGACCAAAGCACTGTCAAATTCTCCGAGTCCATGCAGATAATTTCAGAAGCTCATCTTCTTAACTGGGCACTGTTTTGTCAATTTCCAATGCATTCATGAGGTTAATCTCTCACGCAACTGAAGGCGGCCAATTTCAGGCATTGCTGTAAGGAGACATACCTGAATGTGGTTGTGTGACTTTGCGGAGCCTTTCAAGACGTCTTTCATCAGTGCTGCCTTTGATGGAACTTCCTTATTTGGTCCGTCTGTGAAAAAAACACTTACCCACAGTGAACAAAAAGGAAAGACCCTGTCTGCTGTGGGAATCAAGTTTTCTACCCCTCTACAAACTTTCTCTAGAAATCAGAGAGGTGGTAATAAAATGTGGTTTTGCAAATCTGTGAGACCTTTCCAGAATTTGCATGGAGACAACTCCTCCAAAGGCAGAGGAGTCTCTTCTAATGATAGACAATGCCCTCAAGGCAGAGGAAGCCCACAAAATCAGGGTTTCAGTGATGCCTTTCCAGATAGACCCTTTCAGCTCTCCTGAAATGCTGCCCGACTTCCCGGCCATTGATGAGGGAAAGGCAGTCCATACAGCCTACCTAGACCTGGCGAAGGCTTTTGATACAATACCTCACTCGGGTATCATTGAAAAACTCATCAACTTAAATGTAAACCCATACATTACAAGATGGGTTGCAAACTGGCTGAGTGACAGAACCCACAGGGTCAGAGTTGCTGGCGCCATGTCAGACTCAAAGCCTGTCACAAGTGGTGTCCCACAGGGCTCAGTCCTGGGCCCACTCTTGTTTGGCATCTACTTTTCTGAAGTACAAGCAAACACAGGAGGGTTATGGCTGACAAAGTTTGCAGATGACTGCAAACTGGGTGCCGTAGTTGAAAACACATCACACAGATATCCTTCAGAAGGGTCTCACAGAAACGGATAACTGGTGCCAGAGCCATGGCCTAAAGTTAAATGCCAAGAAATGCATAGTCATACCCTTCGGGAAAAATAAGGTTACCCCTAGCTACCATATAGGTGGCAATCCCCTGAACACAGAAGAAGTTATTAGGGACCTGGGAACCCAGGTTGACAGTAGCCTTTCATTCGACACTCATATTGCTAAAGTAGTTAGGAAGACCTTCTACATTGCCCACCTTATCATGAAGGGATTCACATCTAGATCAAGGGAAGTCATAGTCTCCCTATACTCATCACTCATCAGACCAATGATCGAGTACAATGCCCCATTCGAATGTTTCTGACCCGACACTTGCAGCAGCTGGAGAGGCCACAAAGTTCCTCACCAAAAGGATAAAGGGTCTCACAAATCTGTCTTATGCTGCCCGACTGAAAGAACTCCAGTTATATTCAGTTGCTTACCGCTTGCTCAGAGGTGACCTATGCCTGACATACAAGGCCATGTCAAACCCAGATTTGATGAACATGCTTCATCTCAAAAATCTAGATCCCTCAGAGCCACAAGGGCGGGAGACTTAAACCTCGACACGGTTATCAATAGGACGTGCTGGAGGGATAGATTCATCACCCAAAGACTCCCTATGCTGTGGAACAAAATCCCGGTTTATGTGAGGCAGAGCACCTCGCTGGCCTTGTTCAAGAGGAATCTTGACCAATGGATGGGAGATCGCAGATACACCCCAGGGGTTACCTCAGTGTCACTGCTCGACAGAGGCACAGCAAAATAATGGGCATAGTTTCTCCAAACTAAAGGGGTGGCGTAAGCCACAAAACTATGGGCTAGGCTTATAAATGCCCTCGGGCAGATAGCCTAGTATGAACCTATGAACCTCTGGAGGCAGTCAAGAGATGATTGTCCTTGCACCCAGACTCCTGAGTGCTAAAAGTAATATCCATATGTTACTTCAAAACATTTTCTCAGCTCACATTCTACAAAATAAAGAAGCTTTCTGACGGTCCACCCAGTCAGAGGAAGGCAGCAGCACAAGAAATTCAAAAGCTGTTAGAAAGGAGTCATCCAGGAGGGTCCCCCAGGCTAAACAGATTTTTGAACTTCCTGACATTTCAATTTAGTGCCCAAAAAGGCTTGTGACCCAAGACCAATTTTGGCTGTAAAGAAACTAAATTAGTATGTGAAAAAGTCAAAGTTCTGAATGGTCATGGTCCAGTCCATTCTGCCATTTCTACTCAATAATAATTGTGTGCTCCATAGATCTTCAGGATGCATACTATCATATCAAAATAAACAGCCATTCCCAAAGACACTTATACTTTTGGCTGGGAGCCAGTCCTTATCAGTTCAGAGCCCTGCCCTTTTAGACTCACCAGAGCCCCCAGGGTATTCACCAAATGTATGGCAGTGGTGGCAGCTCACTTGACACTAAAAGGATTCCGAGTGTTTCCATACCTAGACGACTGGTTCCTCACCACCGCTACCATGCATCTCTTACAACAATCCAGGGACTATTTGCTCCAGATTTGTCATTCACTAGGGATAATAGTCAGTTATGCCAAATCAAATCTGATGGCAGTACAGAGCCTGGAGTTTATTGGCTCACATCTGAACATAACACAAATTGCCTCTTTTTTTATCACATCGCTACACTTAAATCTCAGGTTCATCAGATTCTGTCCCATCTGTCTCCTCCAACCAGATTAATTCTTCAAACGTTGGGGTCTATGGCAGCAACTAAAGTCCTACTTCCTTTAGCACATTACTATATACATGTCCTTTAATGGACTCTGGTTGTTCCATGGTCTATTCTTCAACAACCCCTGTCTTTTTCAGTCAAGCTTATACCAGTTTGCAAACAAAACAAAACATTCACTGATGGATCTAGTCAGATGGCATTTACCGAGGCTGACCCTTTGTTTTACTGCCCCCAATGGCCACAGTGACTATGGACACCAGTAGGAGCAGGGGGGGGGGGTCATTACTTGGGAAGGACAGTCCAAGGCCCATGGCCCCTCAAGGGACTAAATTGCATAGCAACGTCCTGGAAATGAGAGCAGTCCTTTTAATGTTGCAGGCATTTCAAGATGCTCTTCCTCTACGCACTGTTGCAGTTGAGATCTACAACATATCTGTAGTGCGGTACATCAACAAACAAGGGGGAACCTGGTCCTTACCCTCTGTGCTGTGAGGCTAAGTGTGTGTGGCAGTGGGCAGTCTCCACCAACCACTTTATAGTTGTAGCGCACATTCCATAGAAATCCAGTATGCTAGTGGGCAAACTCAGCATGACCATTCTGATGCCTCAAGTGTGTGGAGGAGAAAATTTTCCGTCATTGAGACCACTCTTGCTGCGACCTCTTTGCATCTCCCAACAACAAGTGCAGCAGGTATCTTGTCCCAATCCTCCTTCAGGGGGAGTCGCAGAAAGAGGCTTTAATCCACATTTGGCCATCCAGCCTTCTTTACGCTTACCCTACACTTCCTTTTATCCCCAAATTTCTAAAGAAAGCAATTCAGTTGAAGAGCTCAGTCATTCTCATTGCTCCATTCTGGCCTCGCCAGATGTGTTTTCACTTCCTTTGGTCTCATCTTCGTTATCCTCCCTAGATACTGGACCCATCTTGAGATCTTTTCTTACATCCCTCAGGGATGAATCATCCCGATATCAAAGCCCTCAAACTAACCACGTGGTTTCTCTATTTCCAATAATAGCCAGACAGCCCACCTTTTTCTTCCCTGGTATGTACCATTTTATTATCCTTGCAAAAAGACTCCACCAAAAAAAGTGTACAAGAGCAAATGGGAAAGATTTTCCTTTTGGGCATTAAGAAACAATGTTGACCCCTTTACTGCCCTTGACTCTGCTGCTGTTGATTTTCTGGCTACTCTATTCAAAGAAGGAGTAAGTTTTTCTGTGATTAAACTACAGTTGGCAGCCATATCAAATTTTCATAAAAGAGATAACAATTATTGTTTGGCTACTTCCAAGTTATGTAAAGCTTTCTTGAAAGGCACTTTTCTCCTTAGACCCCCCCCCCCTGTAAAAGATCCATCACCTCCCTGGGACTTGACTGTGGTTCTACAAGGTCTGACTCAGAAACCTGTTGAACCTTCAGCAAAAATTGATTTAAAGTTCCTGTCATGAAAAACACCCTTCTTTAGTAGCTATTACTTCTGCAAAAGAATTTCTGAACTATAGGCACTTTCATCAAAAACTCTGTGCATTATTTTCCATAAAGACAGAGCAAATTTATGGGCATACCCTTTTACCTAAAGTGGCTTATGAATTTAACATTAACCAGTCCATTCATTTACTGGTAGTCTTTCCAAAATTTTCAAACAAAGGAGAATACATGCTGCATCTTGGATGTGCTCAGACAATTGTGTTATTGTCTACACAGAACTAAAGAAATCAGAAAATCAGGCCAGCTGTTTTGTATCCTTCTCAACAAATCAACTGGGTTATCCAGTATCTAAAGTTGCATTGGCTAAATGGATAACTAATTGCATTTCTTGGATCTGTTCACAAGAGGGCATTTCTCTACCAAGGCCACCTAAAGCTCACTCAGCTAGATCTATGGCCACTTAATCTGTTTTTTGATCAAGAACTTCTATTGATGATGTTTCTGCAGCAGCCACGTGGTCCAGTGCTCATACCTTTGTTACTCATTACAAATTGGACCTAATCTCCAGAAGCAGAGCTGCCTTTGGTTCAGCGGTTCTCTAGAATATCCTTCCTTGAGAGCCACCAAAGATTCACATAGCTGGGAACTCTGTCCCATTCATAGAGAGAGAATTAAGTGAGTACATAATTTTTATTTATATTGTAATGTTTTCATTCTGGTTGCAGTTTTAAACCGTGGAGTTAGCATGTCAGATAGGGGTGTAGTGGTGCTGGTAGGGACAAAGGTGACTGTTTGGTCGACGTATATTGTAATGTTACACTTTGGTTGCATTTTTATGACTGTGCAGTTATACAATAAATATATGGGGAAGCCTCTCCTTGTAGAAGTCTATCTATGCTTTGTGGAAGTTTTTCATTTTAAGATTGTCAAGTTTTTAAGATTATTTTTCTAACATTTGGCTAGTAGTTGTGTCATATTTAAGTCTGTTGTGAACAGTATGTAAAATAAACTCTGTAGATTTTTGTTTAGAGAATTTATTATCGTCTTTTGATGACAGGTGACTGAATTAATGCTGATGCACACTTTGAAGCCACTGGTACTGTTTCATTCATAGGTGTGTACTAGGCTAATGGCCCTGGAACCTTTACAACCCTAGCCCGTAGGATTACCCTGGCATTGTGCCACCCAACCTTAGTTCCTAGTGCCTCTGTCGAGTAGAGCCACTGGAGTGATCCCTGGGGTGAATTTTCTGTTTCCCATCCACTCATCAAGATCTCTCTTGAAGAGGGCCAGTGAGGTGCTCTGCTTGATATGTATGGGAAGTCTGTTCCATAGCATGGGCAATCTCTGGGTTATGAACCTGTCCCTCCAGCATGATGTCCTTCAAGGATGCATCTGCAGTCCTTCAAGGATGCATCTGCAGTCCTTACAAATGGGTTGTCCTGTCGTCAGGCAGCCCTTCGGTCGGCCGGATTCCAAAGTCTGGGTCTGGCCTCGGCTGGTGTCGCACTTCACCCGACGTCATAGCTGCAGTTCTTCGGGTATAAAGGCATCAGCCGAAGCCATTTTCCCCAGTCTTTCTTGCCGCGTGGCGCCCGAAGCAGAAGCTGTTCACAAGTGCCGGTCGGTCAGAACCAGAGATTACTACTTCCGAATACTTCTACTACTACCGAAGACTTCTAAAAAGCTAAGTACCCCGTTGGGGACTCTTTCTTGCCTCAGCCGATGTCAGAAAAAGTGAATAACTGTTTAACTTGTGGGAAACAAATACCTCATAAAGATTTCCACTCTTACTGCTTACCTTGTTTAGGCCCAGACCACGACGTAGCAGCTTGTCTAGCCTGTGCTTCTTTTAACCGACGGACGCTTAGACGCCAGTCGGAATTTGCTGAGGAGTTTTTCGGCTCCGCTTTTGCTTACATTATGCCGTCGGATCCTCCGACTACGCAAATATCTAAAAAGCGCAAGGAAAAGGACCGACACTCGCGTCCGCAGTTTCGGCGAAACCGCTGTTAAGCCAACCGCTAGTGTCTCGGTTTCGGCTGAAACCGAGCTAGCGTTTATTCCTTCAGCCGAAAGCTTACCTACTACCGAGGCCTCATCCAACCTGGTGGAATCGGCTACTGAAATCCCACCTGCTCTTGCAGGTTCCCAGGATTTATCTGATACTATCCCCTTGGATATTTCAACCCCTGCATGTGGAGCTGCTAGGCCACCAGCAACCATGTCGATTAAGGCCTTTGCCAGGGCTAAAGCAGCTAAATCTACCAAAACTGTGCCTGCTAAGACCCCCTCTCACAGGCCTAGTTCTAGTTCACAAATGCTCAGTCTAGCAGAGGATCTCATTACTTTGATCCGGGGATCCCAACCTCACCCAGACAGGGCCTCTCACCCACCTCCAGAGAAGAGGCCAAGAGCAGAGCCCCCTGAGCCAGTTTCTACAGATGACTCCTCTGATGATTCAGATAATTCAAACCCTCCAGAGGGCCCTTTCTCCCCTTATGAAGACTCTGATGCTGAAGAGTCCATTCCTTCTGCCTCTCCGCCTGAGGAATTTTCCTTTGGGGAAACCTTACATGCTATGAGGGAACAATTTCAGTGGCAGGGCCAGGATTTTTCAGACTCTAGAAAAAGGCTCAGAACCTTTCTGCATTTACCACAGCATAGGCCTTTAGCCATCCCTCCAGTCCTTACTGTTGTAGATGATGCATTTAATGATGCTGGTACTGCTCCTGATTCACTTCCTCCGGCCCCTGCTAAGCCCGATAGATACTACAGGGTCCCAGACACACATTATCATTTGTATAAGGCTCCCTTTGCAGATCCCGAAGCTATCTCCCAGGGACCTAAGGCTGTAGCAGCTACCTCTGCCAAAAAACCCCTCCCCTCTGAAAGGGAATCCAGAGCCTTAGAGAGATGGGGTAAAAAAGTTTACACTTCTGCTACTCTTTCAGCTAGGGCCTTGAACGGTCAGTTCCACATGATCCAGTATCAGGAATTTTTGTTAGACCAGTTAACTAAACAGCTGTCCTCAGATGAACCATTAGACAAAAAATCTGTTCAGGAAATGGTACATAACATTCAGTAGGTCAGTAATCATTCCTTAAAATGCAGCTATGATGCACTGGAGGCTTCCTTCAGATCAGCCATGACTGGCACAGTGATCAGAAGACATGCATGGTTAAAAGAGCAGGCCTTACCAGACCATGTCAAATCAAAGCTACTAGATGCTCCCATGGACAAGATCAATTTGTTTGGCTCTCCTGCACAACAGGTGCTGAAGAAGATGGAAGAGAAAGCAAAATCGGTCCAGACAGTCAAAGATTTCTTACAGGTCCAACCTCCAAGGTTTAGCAGGAATTGGCCCTCCAAGAATTGGTCCTTTCCAGACACCTCCAGAGCTCAGAGAGGCAGGAATAGGCGCTCAAGAGGCAGAGGTCAATCCAAAGGTGCCTACAGGGGACGTCAGTGGCAGGCTAACAACCAGCGAGGTACAGCCACAGATACAGCCACCACCACTACTACAGGACAATCACAGTGACTTGGCTCTGGCACCGCCTACCAGGGAACAACTAGAAGCACCCTTAGGCGGGAAGCTAGCCTTATTTTCAGTAAACTGGCATTACATCACAGGAGACAAGTGGATTTTGCAGACAATACACCAAGGTTACAGGTTTCACTTCCATACTCTACCAAGGAAGAGAGGAATGCCAAACCTACCTCCAAATCAAAAGGCAGAAGCTCTAAAACAAATAACTCACTTACTAAGGAAGAGAGCTGTAGAAAAAGTACCATCTATCGAGCAAGGCCAAGGATTTTACTCCAGGCTCTTCCTGGTACCAAGAAAAGAAAACCATTGGAGACCTATTCTCGACCTGTCCACTTTAAACGCATACCTCATTGTCCCAAAATTCAAAATGCTGACCCTACAGCAGCTTCTTCCCATGCTGGGCAAGGAATCTTGGCTGGTAACTAGATCTCAAGGAGGCATACCTGCACGTCCCCATACGACCAAATTGCAGAAGATACCTCAGATTTCTTGCAGGATCAGAGCATTATCAATTCTCAGCATTGCCCTTTGGCTTATCTACTGCGCCCAGAGTGTTCACGAAATGCCTGGCATCAGTAATTGCTCATTGCAGGCTTCAGGGAATCCAAATCTACCCTTACCTGGACGACTGCCTGTTACAAGCGGACAACAAAAACAAGCTAGCAGAAGACTTGAAAAGGGTCATTTATCTACTGCAAGCCCTGGGATACACAGTCAATATAAAAAAGTCAAGGCTGATACCATCCCAAAGGATAACCTTCTTGGGTGCAGAGCTGGACACATCAAAACAAATGGCATTCCTAACAGTAGAAAAACAGGAGCAGCTCCCTCTCTACTTCTTGGCGTTAACAAAGCAGAACCAGCTAACAGCAAGAAAAGTCCTGCAAGCCTTGGGTTTCATGGCATCCTGCATAATATTGGTTCCACATGCCAGACTGCATATGAGAAAGTTACAGTGGTACCTAAGGAATTTATGGTCTCAACACAAGCACAGCCTAGAAACCCAAATTCCAATAATCCCATGCCTGAAGCAAGAATTCCAGTGGTGGGCTCAGGCCTGCCAATCAAACAAAGGACTGCCCTTCCACAGCACTCAACCAAGCCAAACCATCACAACGGACGCCTCAGACCTCGGTTGGGGGGCCCACATGCTGGACAACGACAAGGTCAACTGTTGATAAGGACAGACAACACCACAGTTATGTGGTACATCAACAAACAGGGAGGCACACATTCGTACCCTCTATGCCGGATGGCAATGGACCTCTGGAATGTGGCCCTGAGCTTCAACATTCAGTTACAAGCAATTTTTGTACCAGGAAAAGAAAACATTCTAGCAGACATACTAAGCAGAACTACCACGGATGCCCACGAATGGATGCTGCATCCGGACATCTTCAAAACCATTACAAGAAAATGGGGACTACCAGAAATAGACTTATTTGCATCCCCACGCAATCACCAACTGAAGAAATTCTGCACAAGGACGTACCACCCACTTGCTTGGAAAGTGGACTCCCTATCCTTCAGTTGGAAAAACCTGACAGCATATGCATTCCCACCACTTCCTTTGATGCACAAGGTGCTATTGAAGATCAAAGAGGACCGTCCAAGGATCATTCTGATAGCTCCAGACTGGCCAAGACAACATTGGTATTCATTACTGAGGAGCATGTCTCGGGAACAAATATGGCCCCTACCCCTAGTTCCCTTGCTGTTAACACAGAACAACTACAACACCCTGCATCCAAACCTGAAAACACTGCAGCTGACTGCCTGGAACATTGCATAAGACCAAATAACCCAAATTTATCCCAAAGGGTTAAAGACATTATCTTGGAGGCTCGCAGACCCTCAACAAGAAAAAATTATTCAGCAAAATGGAAAAGATATCACATTTGGAGTACTGCAAAAGGAGAAAATGTGTCACTGGTAAACATAGCCAACATCCTGGAATACTTGGCAGACCTCTTCCACAACGGCCTGTCCTATTCTTCCATTAAGATTCATGCATCAGCTATTTCAGCAGAATACGACTTGGATCCTCCAGTCTTCTCACATCCTCTGCTCAGGCAGTTTCTGAGAGGAATTAAAAATGTAAAACCACCTAGGAAGCCACCATTGCCAGCATGGGACTTGAACTTTGTGCTAGAAAAGTTGACACTCCCTCCTTTCGAACCAGCAGCAACAGCAGAATTACAATACTTATCATGGAAAACTGCTTTCCTGCTTGCAATCACTTCAGCAAGAAGGGTATCTGAGCTACAGGCATTAATGGCAGTACAGCCCTTCGTGAACTTCCATTAAGATAGAGTGTCCATGAGAACAAATCCTACTTTTATGCCAAAGGTGGTCTCCAGAGTATCTTTAAATCAGGCTATCCACCTACCTACATTCTTCCCCAACCCGCAGGACAGGGGAGAAAGACTGTTGCACACCTTGGATGTACATAGACAATTACGCTACTACCTGGACAGGACCAAGGGCAATAGAAAAACTGACCAGCTACTGGTAGCATATGCAACAGGAATGGAAGGAAAAGCAGTTTCAAAACAGACAATCTCTAGGTGGATAGGAAATTGCATTAGATTTTGTTACTCCTACCATGGGAAGAAAACTCCAGAAAACATCAGGCCTCACTCTACAAGGGCTACAGCCACTACCACAGCTTTTCTACGAGGAGTGGCTACCAAAGACATTTTAGAGGCTGCTACTTGGAGCTCCGTGCATACATTTGCCAAGCATTATAATTTACCTTTATACTCCAGATCCCGAGCAGGTTTTGCCACTGCTGTTTTGCAAGGGATCTTAACTACACCATAATCTTATTTCTCCTCCTCCCCCAGTTTGGCTATGGTATTCTACCCATTTGTGAGGACTGCAGATGCATCCTTGAAGGACATAGTACAGTTTTGTACCTACCATAAATATAGATGTCCGATAGGCATGCATCTGCAGTCAGGATTACCCACCCTCCTTCCCCCCTGTGGTACTCCTAGGGTATTTGCCCATCTTGTAGCTAGCTGGGGGAATCTATTATGGTGTATTTGTTTGTATATATGTACATACATGCTTTTTTTTGTTTGCTCTCTACTATTTGGAACCATTTGCATTTATCCAAATTTAGCCTTCCTAGAGGGCACCTGGCATCTGGGGCAAGAAACACTGAGGAAAATGGCGTCGGCTGATGCCTTTATACCCGAAGAACTGCAGCTATGACGTCGGGTGAAGTGCGACACCAGCCGAGGCCAGACCCAGACTTTGGAATCCGGCCGACCGAAGGGCTGCCTGACGACAGGACAACCCATTTGTAAGGACTGCAGATGCATGCCTATCGGACATCTACATTTATGGTAGGTACAAAACTGTACTTTCTGTTGATTGTGGTAATGAGGTTGAGGTCTCTGGAGCGTGTGGTTAGGAGGGATTGAGATTTCTTTAGATGTAGCATTTCTAACAAAGCTGGGTCAGATATGGCTTTGTAAGTCAAGCAGAGATCGCCACTAAGTAGGCGATATGAGACGGAGAGTAGTTGAATTTTTTGAGTCTCTTCATATAGGACAAATGTTTAAGGCCTAGGATCCTCTTTGTGAGGTAGTTTTGTGGCCTTTCCAGTTGTTGCAGGTGTCTAGTGAGGTACATGCCAAATGGAGCATTGTACTCTATTATTGACCTAATGAGGGAATAGTAGAGGGAGACAATTACCTCTTTCTTCCTGGATGCAAAACCCTTAGTAATGAGATGTGCCACATAGAAGGACTTGCTGAGACCACAGTGGCAATGTGGTGGTAGAGACCGGTTGCTGTCAACCTGTGTTCCCAGATCTCTTATAATACCTTCTGTGTTCAGTGGACTACCATCAATGTGGTAATTCAAGGGAACCGGGTTTTTCCCAAGGGGGATGATGACATATTTTTTGACATTGAGCTTAAGCCCATGGTTCTGACACCAGTCGTTGGTGTCATTAAGGTCTTTCTGTAGGATGTCAACATCACTTGGGGAGTTGATAATAGCTCCCAACTTGCAATCGTCTGCGAACTTTGTCAGCCAGAGTCCCTTCGTGTAGGCCTGGACTTCAGAGAAGTAGATACCAAACAGGAGAGGACTCAGGACCAAACCCTGTGGGACTCCACTCATGACTGGGCGGCAATCTGACTTGGAGTCAGCTACTTTCACACTGTGGGTTCTATCTGTGAGCCAGTTTGCAACCCACCTAGTGATATAGGGGTTGATCCCTAGCTTAGTGAATTTTTCTATGATTCCTGAGTGGGGAATGGTATCAAAGTCCTTGGCCAGATCAAGGTAGGCTGTATGAACCACCTTGCCTTCGTCCACAGCTCTGGTAACTGACTCAAAGAAGTTGACCATGTTGAGCAGGCATGATCTACCCTTCACAAAACCAGACTGTGTAGGATCCAGAGTTTGGAGATTCCCTATATCCTTGTTTATTAGTTCCATGATGATGCATTCCATAGTTTTGCATATCAGCTTCGTCAGGCTAATGGGGCAATAATTCCCGGGGTCTGTAGTTGTTCCTCCTTTGTGGAGCGGGATGATGGTAGTGCGCCATTTGGTAGGGACAAAGCCTGAGGCGAGGCTGTGATTGAACATGGCACACAGGTGAGGTGCCAGTTCACTTTGTAGTTCATGTAAAACACAGGGATATTGTCAGGTCCCATAGAAGCTGTATTCTTGGCCTTGGACAGTGCTGTTTTAACCTGTGCAGAAGTAGTACTGGGTGCCTGGCAATGTAGTGGTATTGTGATTTGTCCTTTTTTGGGGGGGGGGGTAAAGTTCTGTCAGCCAGTGTATTGGCAATGTCTGTTGGCTTGGTGTAGGAGGTACCATTGTGCAGTAGCTCAGAGCAAATCTGGGTATTGCAGTAGAGATTCTTTACATAACTATCGAAGGCCTTGTGGTTGTCTTTACTATCTGCTGCATTTCTGTTTTCATAGCTAGCTTTAGAGGATTTGATGAGGGATCTCAACCTTTTATTGAGGCTGATAAGGGCATTTTTCCAGTCTTGTGACTTTGCCTTATTCCGCATCAGTTTCCTCCTCCTGTTGTAGCGTTTGTTTATGGCAGAGGACCACCCAGATTGGCTTCCTTTTTTTTGAGGAGAGCATCTTGGTTCTATTGGGTATGGTGAGATCCATGCATTTGTGTACGTGTTCGTACAGTACATTGGTGTATGATTTTGGCGGTCATGCAACTATTCTCTATTTGCATGGGTGCTATGAAGTTAGCCACCTCTGTTTTTAGGAGCCCAGAGTTAGCTTTGGAGAAGTTTTTCATGGTGGTTACCTTTGTGTGGGGTGGGAGGGATCTAGATTTCCAAGGTGATTAGTTTGTGGTTGGATCTAACCAGGAAGGAGTTGACTATTGGTGTAGAGCAACGGTCGCCCATGTTAGTAATGACCAGGTCAAGGATGTTGCTACCTCTAGTGGGGGTAAGAACGAGCTGATGCAGAGCATTGGAATTAATGAATTCCAGAAAGGATTGGGCAGGTGTATTGGTACATGAGTAGTTTTCCCAGTTAATGGAGGGCTAGTTGAATTCGCCCAGTATGAGAGTGTTATGTTGGACCCTAATATTCTCCAGGGTGCTTAGGAACATGGAATGTGAGTCTTGGGACATGGTTGGGGACTTGAAGCAGGCTACGACCTGAATCGCTGTCTTACCCAATGTTGGCTGCACCTGAAGTATCTCAGATGCGTTATGCTGGAGTACCAGTCTGGAGGTGTGCGCATCCTTTATGAATATTGGAAACACCACCCCTTTTGGAGCTTTGGTCCAAGTTCTGCGGCCGAAAGGTGTGGAATGAGTTATAGCCTGGTAGTGCATGGTTGCTTTCTGCTGCCTTGAACCAGGTCTCAGTTACAGCACAAATGTCGATGTTCTCCATTTTAAGGAGTGCTTCAAGCGAGTGCATTTTGAGATTTAGACTTCTAGCATTGAGCAGTATAACTCTCCGATTGCGTTTGTTTGTAGCTGTTACGGTGGTAATTTGGTCTTTGGAGCACTGCCTATAAAAGGCACTAATAGGGGTGGCAAGAGCCTTGGCCAGTTTCTGGAAGCCCAGGGGTGACAGATGCAGGCCATCTCTTTCAAAGCATTGAGGTCTGTCGATCATGTCATTCCAGACAGGCACATACTGGTCCCCTTAGAATGACAGCAGAAACTTAGCCACTTGTTGAAATCAATCATTTTCTGCTTGTACTGTGGTATCATTCTGGGTGATGGTAAGGTGCTGCTCAGGGTTAGGGTCATACCCACCTGGGCTACATAATGCAAGAGCTCCTCCATGTCTCTCTTCATGTAGTCCAGGGAGGTACATCTCAATTCATTCACACCCACGTGTACAATGGCAGAGTCATATTTGTACCTGTTGTTTAGGGACCTAAATGCGTGCGTTATGTGGCGGATCCTGACAGGCAGCTGACTGTTACTTTTTCCTTATTCAGCCTAGTGAGTGGGACATCAGTGTGCCTCACTATCGAGTCACCTATGACTTGTGTGTTGGGCATGCTGTTTTGCCTTATGGGCTTTGGTTGAGTGGCACACGGTTTAGGAGAGTTGTGTGTCTCGTGATTAGTGTTGTGTTTTGGTGGTCAGGTGCGTTTCTGCCTTGGAGGTCTCTGCTGTTTGGGTAGAATTTTTTTGAGAGCATCCGTGAAGGTGGGTGTGTGGTTTGTGTTTTTACGTGAAGGCAGTGCTGATGTGTGTTCTGGAGGGCTATGTGTTCCATGTGTTGTGGTGCAAGTGTTGACTTTCTTCTTTGATCAGCTATTCCAGTCTTGGCTGGAGAGTGCGTGGCTTCCAGTTTGGATATGTAAGTACAACTCTCACAAGTCTGAGTGTTGGGAGGTAAGGGGAGAGGGTTGTCAGTGTACATGAGGCAGTTCCTACATTGCCTCAGGATGCCCAAGTTCACCAGGTTAATAGGAGAAAGCATAGGGAACTGACCTTTAGACATGCCTGGAGGGGTGGGCATTAATAAATACTGGAGCGGTTTCCTTGTAGAATGTTTAGTGATAGTAGCACTTTTGTGTGCTACAATAATTGCTACAAGTAGTCTGGTAAAGTGCTAAACTAGTAAGCTAGTAAAAGTGCAGGAGAGGAGAGAACTAACAGATCTAAAGAAAAAATTGAAGAGCAGACTTTGGCACCGCTCAGAAGCTTAGAAAAAGTCCTGGATACAGCAAATCTGTATCTGGACTAGATTAGTTACAGGAAAGGTGGGAAAGAAGCACAGGTGTAGACTTTTAAACCAGAAAGTTGAAAGAGATGGAAAAAACTGCCCAAACGGCCTATAAGCTACAATGTCTGGACCAGAAACCACTCCTCCTGTGGTGCTTACCACGCCCACTGATAAGCTAGAAGGCTTCCCTCCAACACCGAAAGGCTTGGGGGGCTCAGAAGCTTACCAACAGTCCTGGATACAGCAAATCTATGTCTGGACTAGACTAGTTATAGGAAAGGCGAGAAACAAGCGCAAATGTGGGCTTTTAAACCAGAAAGTTGAAAGAGATGGAAAAACTACCCATATGGCCAATAAACTGTAATTTATGGGCCAAAAGTCACTCATGTTGTGGTAGATAGGCTACCTAGTGTTTACCACTCCCACTGATAAGCTAGAAGGCCTCCCTCCAACACAAAAAGGCTTGGGGGGGCTCAGAAGCTTACCCAACAGTCTTGGATACAGCAAATCTGTATCTGGACTAGACTAGTTATAGGAAAGTTTTCAGAAAGCAGCTAAAACAGCACTAAAAACAATTCAAGTGCAGTGCAAGCTAGCACACCTGAGTGTGTAGCAGTATTAAAGAAAATACAGTTTAAATAAATGCAATTTATTCGAAATGTATTCTGAACTAAATTTAATTTTTATTCAACTCTGAACAGTTAAGTGCCAAAAAATGTAATCAACTGAGAAGCACACTCAACACTCAGAACACAAGGAGATTTTTTTTTCCCGTGATCAGTATGTCAAAAAAAGAAGTCTGTGGTACAAGATACCAATTTTAGTTTTAAGTAAAAGTCAGATAACACTGGAAGTAATGTCATCAGTGAGTTTATATTGTTCTTTTATACAGAGTTAGTGTATCAGGTGTTTGTATGCAGACCCTCTCTGTGGCATAATTGTGGTTCTTATGCGATACTATTATCATTCTTTTATAAAGAATTTGTTAGTGGTAGCACTCTGTGATGTAGAATGTCTGGCATATTTCAAGTAAATGTTACAGAAGCAATATATAGCATTGGTATTATTTTCATTTTTAGTACATTTTGTTAATTTTGGAGGTATTTAGTGGTAGTGTTTGAAGGTTTTGTGACTGCTTTCTTTGCATTGCACGTGCGTTTTCAATTGTTATTATGACATGCCATAATTTAGACTTAATGTGTTCAATGACTTTTGTTTAATTAGTTTGTGTGTCAGTGGTGTATTAATTTCATTGATTTACCATATACTTGGTGCCAATTATTTCATCTTCTGAAGGTGAAAGTATAAAGGTTGTGCATCTTTAAAGCATCTCTTAGTATAACGTTTACTTAGTCTAACAGCACATCATGGGGATTATGAATGCACTATGCCAAATCCCAGACAACATAAATAGTTTATCTCGTTGAGATGCCTCAATTTTTATGACTTCCAAGATGGCTGCCATTGACTCAGCTCTCCCATTATAAAAACAGAAATTCAACAGAGAAGGCCAATAGAATTTTGTGTTGATGGGTAAATTTCAGTAACTGGCTAGTAAAGGTACTGCCTGGATGCCAGGAAAAAAGTATTACAGAACAACTGGAAGCAAATCATCTACAAAAAGTAAGGAAGAAACACTGGGGAAAATTCTGCAGCTGTTCAGCAAAAAGAAAAATCTGTGGTATCCCTTGAAGTCTCAGAAAACCCAGTATGCAACCTATACTGGGTCAAAAACAAACCAAGAAGAAACTTTGCAGTGTGGAGGGTGGGAAGTTCACTCATTGAATTATTATGCACCGAGTTCACTAATAAAATTTGAACTGTAAATACGTACTACAAAATAATAAAGTAGAAAATAGTAGGTAGTCCACAGTTGTTAAAAATGGAATATCCTTTACTGAGAGACACACACAAGCGATCCTAGTTGAGTAGTTCAGATGAAAAGCATAAACAAAGCATTATTTATATATAATCAGGTTATTTGGAGCAAGGGAGTAGTTAGAGAGGGTGGTTCTGTTAACAGCAATAAAAGCATTAAACTCATTCCTTTAAAGGACAGCATTTTTAAATGCTCAACTTCTCTGTCCTTTTTCTCCCCATTTACTGTCCCTGCTATGAATAAACAATACAGCATGTAAAATATTTTAAATCAACAGTTTTTCTCCACTAGAACAGTACCTTACTGTACTGTGGTGGTTTCACTTTCAAAAAACTTTTGTCCCACTCTGATAAAGCTTGCTGCAGTGTCCAATTCATTGATGTCATCAGCATCTATGAATACAGGTAGTTTTCTGGCCAATTCCTTCCCCAAACTGACACTTCCATGACCTTCCTAAAAGCCCACCCATGCTATGATGTCACAGCTGCCTGGTCCTTTCCCTACCCATACAGAAAATAAAGGCTAGAAGAAGGAAACAGTACATGAATCAAGTCTCCTGCTGTGGGCTGTCAATCACTGATGGTAACAGCTCATATTACCCTTAGCACTGTGACAGCTAAGGAAGTTAGGTGTGAAGGGGATGGGAGATGAGTCAAAGTAGTGCACTCCAGGCTTCACAAAACACTGCAGTTTGGCCATTCTAAAAAGAAGCAGCAGTAAAAAGCACTTTGAAAGACTGTTTTGCAGTATTTGCACTGTTTGTGTTTTAAGTGGTCACTGAATGGCATGAAATGTTACTTAAAACTAACTGACTGAAAGACGGCAGTGTATGCATGTAAAATTAATGCAATGACAGGAACTTCAGAAAGAAATAGGCATACATGATATAATTTTTTACAGCCAAGCACTGCATGATGGGACAGACTAAACAATCAGAATTATTTCAAGATGCCAGACCCCATGTGGTCAGACTCAGAAATTATGTATAAAATATAAAAAAAAAACAAAAAACTGTAAATAGTCCCAGAGTGGTGTTAAAAATGTAGGAAAAGCCAAATCACGATGAAATAAACATGTTTTTTTTATTCTGTGGGTGTGGTTATCCTTTAACCAAGTCCCCCTTGCCCCTTAACACCATAGTGTAAACAGACTGTGCTACCTTAGAAGTAAAATTAAAAAGCTAGAGACCATTTAAAATATATAATAGAGCATCTTATTAACACTTTATATATGCTAACCTACTAATCCAAACTTTGTTAATTAAGAAATTAACTCACTAACAAAATGACTAATGCATTTTGGCAAATATAGCTATAGGTTCATAGGTTCATACTAGGCTATCTGCCCAAGGGCATTTATAAACCTAGCCAGAGTTTTGTGGCTTTCGCCACCCCTTTAGTTTGGAGGATACTATGCCCATTATTTTGCTGTGCCTCTGTCAAGCAGTGACACTGAGATAATCCCTGGGGTATATCTGCGATCTCCCATCCATTGGTCAAGATTTCTCTTGAACAAAGCCAGCGAGGTGCTCTGCCTCACATGTACCGGGATTTTGTTCCACAGCATAGGGAGTCTCTGGGTGATGAATCTGTCCCTCCAGCACGTCCTATTAATAACCGTGTCAAGGTTTAAGTCACCCGCCCTTGTAGTTCTGAGGGATCTAGATTTTTTGAGGTGAAGCATGTTCGTCAATTCTGGGTTGGACATGGCCTTGTATGTCAGGCACAGGTCACCTCTGAGCAGACGGTAAGCGACTGAGTAGAGCTGAAGTTCCTTCAGTCGGGCAGCATAGGACATATTTTTGAGACCCTTTATCCTTTTAGTGAGGAACTTTTGGGGCCTTTCCAGTTGCTGCAGGTGTTGTGTCAGATACATTCCGAATGGGGCATTGTACTCAATCATTGGCCTGATGAGTGATGAGTACAGGGGGACGATGACTTCCCTTGATCTAGATGCGAATCCCTTCATGATCAGGTGGGCAATGTAGAAGGTCTTCCTAACTACTTTGGCAACGTGAGTATCAAATGAAAGGTTACTGTCAACCTGGGTACCCAGATCCCTGATAACCTCTTCTGTGCTTAGTGGGTTGCCGCCTATATGGTAGCTAGGGGTAACCTTGTTTTTCCCGAAGGGTATGACTATGCATTTTTTGGCGTTTAACTTTAGGCCATGGTTCTGGCACCAGTTTTCCATTTCTATAAGACCCTTCTGAAGGATATCTGTGTCAGATGTGTTCTCAACTATGGCGCCCAGTTTGCAGTCATCTGCAAATTTTGTCAGCCATAATCCTCCTGTGTTTGCTTGTACTTCTGAAAAGTAGATGCCGAACAGGAGTGGGCCCAGGACTGAGCCCTGTGGGACACCACTTGTGACAGGCTATGAGTCTGACATGGCGCCAGCAACTCTGACCCTGTGGGTTCTGTCACTTAGCCAATTTGCAACCCATTTTGTGCCGTATGGGTTTACATTTAAGCTGATGAGTTTTTCAATGATACCTGAGTGGGGTATTGTGTCGAAAGCCTTTGCCAGGTCGAGGTAGGCTGTGTGGACTGCCTTCCCCTCATCAAGGGACTTGGTGACTGTTTCAAAAAAGTCCACCAGGTTTAAAAGGCATGATCTGCCCTTGACAAAGCCAAACTGGGTCGGATCCAAAGTCTGCAAGTCTCCTATGTCTTTATTTATGAGTTCCATTATGATCCTCTCCATAGCTTTGCAGATCAAGCTTGTCAAGCTGATGGGACGGTAATTTCCCGGGTCGGTGGAGGCACCTCCTTTGTGAAGTGGGACCACAGTTGCCGTACGCCACTGCTTAGGCACGTATCCTGAGGTGAGGCTAAGATTAAACAGCTGCCCTAACTGCGGGTTTAATTCCTCATTGAGTTCGTGGAGCACACATCCGGGGACACCATCTGGTCCCATGGATGCTGTGTTTTTTGCCTTGGAGAGAGCAGTTCTCACCTGAGCGTTTGAGATGTTTGGGGGGCTATAATTCTCTGGTATAGATATCTCACCTTTTGGGGTGGGGAGAAGTTTGCACTGAACCTGTCAGCCAGTATGTTGGCAATGTCTGTAGGTTCAGTAATTTTTACATCATTTTGAACTAATTCTGAGCATATCTGGGAGTTTCCTCCCAGGTTTCTAACATAGCTAAAAAAGGCCTTATGATTGTCCTTTGAGTCCTTGGCGACTTTTCTCTCAAAATTTGCCTTGGATGATTTTATGAGAGATCTTAATTTTTTTACTTATAATGATCAAGGGTGTTTTCCCTTTTAAGGATTTTGCTCTATCTTGTAGTAGCTTCCTCCTTTTGTTGTAGAGCTTGTTTATGGCTGGGGTACACCAAACTGGACGCTTGCCTTTGGTACAAAGGGTCTTTGTTTTGTTTGGGATTGCCTGATCCATGCAGTCCTGTAGGTGCTGGTAGAAGGCATTTGTAAGTGATTCAGCGGCTTAAGTAATGGTTTCCGCAGTCTCGGGGGCCATAAAAGAGACCACTCTAGCCTTTAGAAGTGTGAAGTCGGCTTTTGAGAAGTTCTTCACTGTGGTCATTTTTATCTCAGGTGGGGCGGATGTGGACTTCCAGTGAGATTAGTTTATGGTCTGATCTCACCAGTGAAGGGTATACTTCGGTGTTGAACATTGTGACCCCATGTTCGTGATGATGAGATCTAGTATGTTATCTCCTCTTGTGGGAATGGTGACTAGTTGTTCCATGGCATTTGAGTTTATGAACTCTTGGAACCTTTGGGCTAGATTGTTGGGGCTAGAGTAGTGATCCCAGTCTATATTCGGGTAGTTGAAATCACCTAGTATGATGGTGTTTGGAGATACATTTATCCCCTCCAGTGTTTTCAGGAAAGCTATGTGAGGTTCCTGAGATTGAGAGGGTGGCCTGTAACATGCTACAAATTGCAGAGCAGTCTTGCCTATGGTTAGTTGCACCTGGATGGTCTCTGATGCATCGTGCGTTGCCACCAACCTTGAGGTGTGGGTGTTCTTGATGAATATAGACACCCCCCTCCTTTCTTGGTGTTGTCCAGATTTTGGGGCCGGAACGCATGATAAGAGGTAAAGCCTGATAATGCCGGGGTGCTCTCGGGAGCCTTGAACCAGGTTTCAGGCACAGCACAGACATCGATGTTCTCCATACTGAGAAGGGCCTCGAGTGCGTGCATCTTGAGGTTGAGACTTCTGGCATTGAGCAGCATTACCCTTAGTTTTTTTCCCTTTTTTGTGTTCTAGGGTGGTAGGTTTAGAATTTGAGCCTTGCCTAAAAAAGGCACTATGGGGGTGGCAAGAGCCTTTGCCAATATCCGGAAGCCCAGGGGTGACAGGTGTAAGCCGTCCCTTGCGAAGCAGCGTGGCTTGTCCAGCATGCCATCGCAGGCAGACAGATATTGGATCCCCTTTGAATGACACCAGAGTTTAAGCCAATTATTAAAGCTGATCATCTTGTCTCTGTATTGTGGCATCATTCTTGGTGAAGGTAGGATACTGCTCAAGGTCAGGGTCATACCTGCCTGGGCTACATAATCAGAGAGCTCCTCTATGTCTCTTTTCATGTAGTCCAAGGAGGTGCGTCTCAGGTCGTTCACACCAGCGTGGACAGTGACAGAGTCGTACTTGTACCTGCTGTTGAGAGACCTGAGTGCTTGCGTTATGTGGCGGATTCTAGCACCCGACAGGCAGCTTACTGTGACCTTTTCCTTGTTCAGTCTGGTGAGCGGGACGTCAGTGTGTCTGACTATGGAGTCACCAATGACGAGTGTGTCTGGCATTGTGTTTGGCCTTAAGGGCTGTGACTGTTTGGCACACTGACTATTTGGTCTATGTGTTGCATGTGTTGTGTCCTGAGGTGGCAGTTGTTTGGGTGTCTGCTTTGGAGGCCTCTGCTGTTTTGGTAGATTTTTGATTAGAGCCTCCGAATATGTCTTTGTGTATTTATGTGTATGATTTGAAGTTGTGATAGTACTATGTGAGACTGGGTTTGTGGTGTGTGTGGTTACCTTCTCCTCCTGTCTGGTCTTAGCAGTCCTATGTTGAGAGAGCTCAGCCTCCAGTTTGGCTATATAGTTGCATCTCTCGCATGTATTTGTGTTTTGTGGGAGAAGGAGAGGGTTGTCCGTGTACATGAGACAATTCTAACATTGCCTCAATATTCCCAGATTCACCAGCTGAGCAGGAGAGGACGCTAGCAACTGATCCCTCGACATGCTAGAAGGAATAGACAAGGACTTTAAAAGACTCCGGGGGATGTGGGTGATCGAATGGGGTTTTTGGCTGATGGTGTACTATGTATAATAAAAGTGCTATATCAAGTAAAAAAGTACTTTAGGAGCAAGTGCTAGGGTTTACAGATAGAGAATATTCTACTTAGGAATCAAGTAGAGCTGAACTTTTTAGAAATAGAATATGCTGGTTAGATCAGCAGTACAGTTCAGGGAAGGCTGTTTTAAGGGAAAATTTGAAGAGCGGACTTTAGGTAGCCCGAATAGTTTAACCTTGATTAACCGCCGCTGCTCTTGTGTGCTCCTGTGGCAACTCCGCGCTAAAGCGTGCTTTATAGCAGGGGGCTGGAAAAACCAGGAAATGACCCAAAATGGCCAATGAATTACCAGTTGCTGTCTCTAATCACTCCTCTGAGGACAAACAGGCAGCTCATTACTCCCCACTCTCACTGGTGAGTAAAGAAACTTCCCTCTGGCCACACAAGAAAATGGAGGAACACAGGAACCAAATACAAAGCCCAGGGATCAGCAAATCTGATCACTGGAACAACTAGCTAGGAAAGTTAGGAAAGCAGAAGTATTTTTTTGTTTTTTTTTAGTTTTTTTTTACACACACAGACAGAAAATACAGTAAATGCTTGGTTTTTCGACTAAATGCTATCAAAGGCTAGTACACTTGAGTGTATTAGCCTGTTTGTTAACTTATAAGCAAAACTTTAGCTAAGAAGTGCAGTCAACAAATTAAGCTCAGAAAAACAGAGAAAACAGGTAATATAACAATAATATAAGCACAAACAGTGGTCGAAATGCACAAAAGGTCGAAAAAAGCAATAAAAAATGCTTAAAAAATACTTAGAATCAAGAAACTCGCTTTTTCTGCTCTCTGCTGCCTTAGGAACTCTGCAGGGGACCACGAGGAGCTATGCCAAGTTCTCTAATGCCAGAAAAGCCCGCCAAAGCGTGCTTTATAGCAGGGGGCTGGAAAAAACAGGAAATGACCCAAAATGGCCAATGAATTACCAGTTGCTGTCTCTAACCACTCCTTTGAGGACAAACAGGCAGCTCAGTACTCCCCACTCTCACTGGTGCGTAAAGAAACTTCCCTCTGTCCACACAAGAAAATGGAGGAACACAGGAACCAAATACAAAGCCCAGGGATCAGCAGATCTGATCACTGGAACAACTAGCTAGGAAAGTTAGGAAAGCAGAAGTATTTTTTGTTTTTTTTAGTTTTTTTTTACACACACAGACAGAAAATACAGTAAATGCTTGGTTATTCGACTAAATGCTATCAAAGGCTAGTAATCTTGAGTTGTCAGCCTACTTACGTGCTCAGTTGTAGATTTGTATGTGTTCATTCATATTATGATGTTTACACACAGATCTGATGAAGTATTTATTTGTTACAAAAGATGAGTAATCTCCTTGGTATCCCCGAAGTCTCAAAACAACGCACTAAAGTGTAGTGGGTCCAAAAACAAAACAGTAAGAAACCCCACCCATTCAGCTGTCGCCTGCAGCCCCCCTTTGATTTAAAGTCACCAGCCGCCACTGGTTAACCCTCGTTGGTTTTCTGAAGAGATCACTGGTGATTCTGTTATTGTTGGTGTCCTTGGAAGTCTGCATATCTAAGAAAGTAGTTGAAGTACAGCTATGGGAAGAGGTAAACTTCAGGGAGGAGGTTGTTTGAGGTAAGTGATAAAATCTCCCAGCTGCAATGTGTCACCTTCCCACACAATAAAGACATCAAGAAACCCTTTTCTGATTAACAGCTGAGGTGAAGCCCCATCAGTTTATGGGATGGCCAGGAACATTAGAAGTTTTGTTGAATTTAAACCTAGACCATGTGAGAAAAGCACTAAAAGATGTGAAACTAATTGTACATTTTGTATATTTATACAGCAAGGTGATAGTTTTTATTGCCCTTATTTAAAGAAGATCATTAAAACCAGTGCAGGGGGTGACTGTAACACTAAAAATGTAATTTACAGGGCACAGTGCAATGAATGTGATGCAGTCTGTGTGGGCAAGACTGTAAATAAACTCAAGCATAGGATTTCATTCATCTGTCAGAAATCCGCTCTGGATGTAAAAATAATGCACTAGCCAAACACCTTTCTCTTCATAAAAGAGACCCAGGTTTTAAGTTCAGATCCTGGATCACATAGACATGGGTGATCTTGAAGGAGACATCCCGAATATTCTGGAGAAACATGAACTCATGTGGCAATTAAAGCTGAACTCTTGGCAATTAAAGCTGAACTCTTTTAGGAAGCCTGGACTAAACTACTACTGTTCAATTAGAAGTGCACTGGAACTTAGAAAATTGCCACATTGTTTACATGTCTAATTGTATTTTATTTTATTCTACAAATTAGTTTTAAATACCATTTTAAATCAGTTGAAATTTAAGTGTATATTTTGTTTCCATCCTCATACAGATATTTTTTCTTTAATTTTTTTCTGGTTCTTTTTTCCACTTTATTCAAAATGAAGTGCAATAACAATACTAACTAATTATGCAATTATATAGGTTTTTAGGGTTCTTGTACACAGACCTGAAGAAGTCTAGAAGGACGAAAGTGATCTTTGGTAACAATAGGTTATGAAAACAGAAATTGATTTTTACATGCAAAATGTATATGTATATATTTATATATATTTTTTGATTGCCAAATGAACTAAGGTTGATATATCTCCAGCCATGTCGTATATTGTCTTGGATAAAATCACAGACTTAATAATCTACTTAATAATATATAACCCTTATGTACTTTAAATAAAATTATGACAGCTACTAGGTAGGGCAGGACCAGCTCGAATGTCACACGGATGGGGGAAGGGATGTGAATTTAACATATGTACCAGTAACACTTTGTTTTACAGCACAATAAACCACTCCCATGCCTGATAAAAAGTATATATATATATCTTTAGAAAGCTTGTTAGGAAATTATTACTCTATTTTTGTTTTACTGGGATCGCTTGTCTGTGTACTTAATAAAGGATTTTCGACTGGAAACAGACTGCCTGCCATGCTTGGATTACTTTTGAATACTTAGTAATGCTGTACAATTATATATTTTCTATTACTTTTAGTTTTGTTTTGACTTGAGACGAGTTTACGTTCGCTACTTCTACTACTATTGTTTGATCTGATTAATATACAGTGATTAACTAGAAATATATGGACTGAAAATCTTCCACACAGAGAAGTTTCTTACACTGTTTTATTTGTTACAAAAGCAATCTTTGTTTAAAGTGTTTTAGTTTGTGTGTTAATATTTATTCTTACAGATGTCTACTGGGATATCTTTTTGTTAGTCATTTTGTTTCTTAATAAAGTTTGGATTAGTAGGTTCTCTGATATAAAGCATTAATAAGCTGTTCTTATATATTTAATTTGTCTCTAGCTTTTTGGTTTCATTTCTAAGGTAGCACAGTCTCCGTTTACACTATGGTGTTAAGGTGCAGGTGTATAGATGTCTACTGGGATATCTTTTTGTTAGTCATTTTGTTTCTTAATAAAGTTTGGATTAGTAGGTTCTCCGATATAAAGCATTAATAAGCTGTTCTTATATATTTAATTTGTCTCTAGCTTTTTGGTTTCATTTCTAAGGTAGCACAGTCTCCGTTTACACTATGGTGTTAAGGTGCAGGGGGACTTGGTTAAAGGAATGAGTTTAATGCTTGTATTGCTCTTAACGCTCTTAACAGAACCACCCTCTGTAACCACTCCCTTGCTCCAAATAACCTGATTTTATATACATATATATATTTATAACATTTTTGATGCTTTTCATTATACTTGACTAGGATCCCTTGTTTGTGTGCTTCAATAAAGGATATTCCATTTTTTAACTCAGCTGTGGACTACCTACTATTTTATTATTTTGTAGTACATATTTGCAGTTCAATTTTTATTAGTGAACAAGGTACATAACATAATTCAAGGAGTGAACATTACACCCTCCAAACTGGAAAGTTTCTTCTTGATTTGTTCAGCAAAAGCAATGCAACCTCAACCTCCAGACATGACTTCCAGTAACCTGCAGGAAGATGTAAGACAACTGCACACAGACCTGAGTAAAGTAAATTAAACACTGATGGGAGTATTTCAACACAAACAGCAAAATGCTGGAAAAAATGGAGGAAGCTTTAAACGGATATTCAGATGAGGTGATAAAGCTGCAAAAATCAGAGTTTGAAATAATGAAAAGGTTGGCTGAATTTGAGACTGCTCAGGAAGAGATGAGTCAAAAAATAATTGAATTAGAGGACAGAGCATGTAGGGAAAACCTGATTTTTTTTAGCTGTACCAGAGAAGCTGGATGGAACAGACTGCATTTATTTGCTTATTTGTGCTTTCATAAAACTGACTGATTCCACAGCAGGAGTTTAGTTGAAAGAACACATTGTAAGTATGCTTCAAACCTGGCTGTGAGAAAGCAACTTAGACCTTTAAGAGTCCAGATGCGATCCTACCAGCAGAAGGAGTTGATTCTGACAAAACTGTGGCAGAAGGACAAAATACTAAAAGTGGGGGACAGCAGCGTGATTGTGGAGAATATACATCAGACAAAAGGAGTAAATTCATTCCACTATTCAGGGAATATTGACATGCAAGTGTGAGATTCAAACTACTCTACCCAGCTATCTTAAAAGTATTCTTCCATGGAAGAGCAAAATAATGTTTGCTAAAGGGCATGCTAAGGAGGAAAAACAAAAGTTTGTCCAACAAAAAATGAGCTGTGAAACAGAAGGAGATTCTGCCTCTTGTTCTTCTGGTAATAAAGACCAAAGAGAGACTGTACCTGTGAAGTCTTTTCCTCTGTTTCAATGGGCAATGTTAGAGAAAAGGAAGGGGGCATGAGAGTTAACTAGACGAATCGAGAGTACTTTGGAAATGAAGTAGAGACAAGATTTAGGAGATTGAGATGGACAGTAATAAAACCAGTGACTTAATGTGGGGTTACAATGCAATAGTTATATTTTTGAAATATGACAGAACAGGAACATCTGGAAATAGTGGACTTTTTCAGAATTATTTGGACTTGTAGGGGACTCTTAAAGTATATGCCCTACGTCATGTCATTTATGTTCAGAAAATGCTTTGGGACAGTGAAGAAAGGGGAGAAAGTTAACTAAGTGAAGAAAACATTTTTAGTAGTACTGTTATTATGGTGTATGGCTTTCTTTGCATGCTATAAAGTAAAGTTTTCTCATTTATTTTTGTGTAATGGGGATTGTAAAAAGTTGCTACTGTTCTTTTTTTTTCTTTCTCCCTTTTTCCCTTTCTTCTTCAGTTTTAAGAAATGTAGGCATTGGGATGTAAAAAAAAAAAGGTTAAAACCATGACAAGACAAATGTGCTTTTTTCATTCTTGCATGAGGGAATGAGTGTATTAAGGACCTTAGATTTAGTAACACGTTTTAAGAGAAAGCAAGTAAATGAAAAAGAATATATTGAACTTGTGAGGCTTTTTTGTAGCAAATTAATGTCTAATCTATGCTTAATCACTGTTCTGTATCTGACCGTCATTTCTTCATGGAAACAATCTGATAAAGAGAAGTTGGTTACAGTCTGATGGAGAGTGATTGGCTGGCTGGAGAAAAAGAAGAGAGAAACTGGCTAGGAGATGATGTTCTCTCAAAGCATTCAAGGGTTTTCCTAGCTGGGAGATCTAGGTTAACTCAAGTCTGAGAGTGTGGCTGTGAGTTTGGGACATTTGCTCCTATTAGGGGGTAAAATGTCAATATTTGAATATGTAAATAGTTTTGTCTGTTAGTGTTAAATTAATAGGGTTTAGGGGGGTGGGGTTTGAGGGCTTTCAATAAAACAAAAAGTTTTGTAAGATGTGACATAGGTTCAAATGGATATGACAAGAAACAACTATATAAAAGTTCAACCTGCCAAACTGTGTATGCATGTAACACAAAACCTGGAACTAGACATTTAACAAAAAAGGTGTTGTACATAAAAGGTGGGAGTAATAACTTTTTAATACAATGATGCTTTATTTAATGTATTTAAATGCAAATGGCCTCACAGTTAAATAAAAAGAAAGAATAGAGAGCTATATTAAAATTGTAGAGTGCAAATAGCTATGTTACAGAAGACGCACTTTGAAAGAACTGAACATGTGAATTTGATAAAGTTTTCAGGATAGTTATTCAGCGGAATATCTGGAACAAAGGAAAAGAGGTGTACTTATATTAAATGCAAGAGGTGCTCCAATACTGATAGAAGATAAAAAAAAAAAAAAAAAAAAAAAAAAAGAGTGCTAAGGGGCTACTGGCAAGGGAAGAGGATTACTCTGGCATCTGTTTATTTTCCACCTAAAACTGCTATAATGGAGCTTAAGAAAAAATCTGGGAGACCTAATCCGTTTTCAGCAAGGAACATTACTTATAGGTGGGGACTGGAATTTGATTTGCACCAGTGAAGATGTGTCTGGGGACCCAGAAAGGAAAGTATACCAGAGGAGGGTAGATTTTTGAAGAAATGTATAGAAATAGTTGGCATGGAAGATGTGAATTCAGTAATAGGAGTTCTGAATTAATTTACATATTATTCCGCAAGATGTAAAAATTGGGCTAGGCTAGACAGAATTTTCATTTCACAGGAACGTGCAAATTTAATTGAAGTTCTTGATACACACCCAATAACTATTTCATATTGTGTGCCAATATTAATTAAAATAAAAACGAGACACTGGCGCTTTCCCACCAGTCTTTTGAAAAGAGAGGAATTTAAGAAATGGGTAGTGGAGATTATGCAGGAGCTATTTGAGACTATAGAATTTACTTCTGAAAATATAGCTAGGAAGAGTGATAAAATTAAGCTGGAGTTCAAAAGGGTCTATGTCAGTAGACTGAAATTACTTTCTGGTGAAATGTAAATGATCAAGACGAATCTGCAGAAAATTCACTTTAATGATACTGCAAACTATCGAAAATCAAAACACTGAACCATCAGCAACGTTTATTAAACACATTTCCTGATGGTCTATACACTTTTAAATTGAAAAACTTACCTTTGTTGATGTTTTTGCAGGAGGCAGCCCCCCCCCTGCACCCCCCATGTGGGGGTCTGCGCCCTCTACATCCCCTGCAAATGATATAAATCATCTCCAAGATTGCACTACAGTGGGGCAAAGGTTAACACTGCAGCTGTTCTTGTCCCGGGTTTTGGAAGTGGTGTTTCACATCTGGAGTTCAATCAACAAAGGTAAGTTTTTGAGTTTGAAGTTAAAACTGTAGAGTGCATCAGGAAAGCTGTTTGATATCCACTGTTGATTATTCACTGTTTTGACATTCGATGGCTTGCAGTTTGATTAGTTTGTTTTTGGCAAATTCATCTTGATCATTTAAATTTTGACAAAGTGTAATTTCAGTCTACAGAAGTAGACCATTTAAAAATAGGGTGAAAATAAAAGAAAGGGAGCTGTGGTTCAGAAGTAACAAGAATTATTTAGAGGGACTGACAAATATTAAAGTATTGCAGAGTAAGGGGAGTCTCAGAACAAGAAGAGGGTCAACTGTAGAATGCTAAACAGAAAGTAAGGAATTGCCTTGATAATAAACACTAGTTTAGAAAGATTGCTGTTAACCGTTTTTTGATAACACAAGAGCACAAAAACTTTTAGCAGAACATCTCAGGCAACAGAAAGTAGAAAGAGCTGTCTCTAAGCTTAGGGAGCCTATAACATGGAAGGTAATGAGATGCTGTAGAGGTATTAGAAATAGGTTCTTAGGTTCATACTAGGCTATCTGCCCTAGGGCATTTATAAGCCTAGCCAGAGTGTGTTTGGCTTTCGCCACCCATTTTAAATTAATTTTGCTATGCCCTTTTTCGAGGTTAGTATACTGTGCCTCTGTCTAACAGTGACACAGAAATGATACCCGGGTAAACCTACGATCTCCCATCCACTCATCAAGATTCCTCTTGAAGAGAGTCAATGAGGGACTCTGCCTAACCTGTACTGGGATTTTCTTCCAGAGTGAAGGGAGCCTCTGGGTTATGAATCTGTCCCTCCAACATGTCCTATTTATTTCAGTGCTGAGGTTCAAGTCTCTCGAGCGCGTAGCTCGATGGGATTTGGATTTTCTGAGGTGCAGCATGTCCATTAATTCCGGGTTGGACATGGCTTTATACATCAGGCACAGATTGCCTCTGAGCAGGTGGTATGCCACTGAGTAGAGCTGGAGTTTCTTTAACCGGGCAGCATATGGCATCTGTTTGAGCCCTTTGATCCTCTTGGTGAGGTACTTTTGGGGTCTTTCCAGTTGCTGCAGGTGTCTGGTAAGGTACATTGTACTCAATTATGGGCCTGATGAGGGATGAGTAAAGAGGCACGATGACCTCCCCTGATCTCGATGTGAATCCCTTCATGATTAGGTGGGCTATATAAAATGTTTTTCTAACCACTTTGGCCACATGGTTGTCAAATGAGAGATTGCTATCAACTTGGGTCCCCAGGTCCCTAATTACTTCTTCTGTACTTAATGGATTACCACCTATGTGGTAATTTGTGGGCACTTTGTTTTTGCCAAAGGGGATGACTATACACTTTTTGGCGTTTAGCTTGAGGCCAGGCACCAGTTGTCTGTTTCTATGAGGCCCTTTTGGAGGATGCTTGTGTCGGCTGGAGAGTCGGTTATGGCGCCCAGTTTGCAGTCATCTGCGAACTTGGTCATCCACAGTCCTTCCATGTTGGCCTGTACCTCTGAGAAATATATACCGAACAAGAGAGGACCCAGGACTGAGCCTTGTGGGATGCCACTTGTAACTGGTTTGGAGTCTGACATGACTCCAGCAATTCTAACCATGTGGGTTCTGTCCTTGAGCCAGTTTGCAGCCCATCTAGTGACATAGGGGTTTATATTTAAGCTGGTGAGCTTATCTATAATGCCCGAGTGGGGTATTGTATCGAAGGCTTTTGCGAGGTCCAGGTAGGCTGTGTGGACCACCTTCCCCTCGTCAATGGCCTTGGTGACAGTTTCAAAGAAATCGACCAGGTTTAAGAGGCAGGATCTGCCCTTAACAAAGCCGAACTGGGTAGAATTCAGTGTCTGTAGGTCCCCAATATCTTTATTTATGAGGTCCATGATGATCCTTTCCATAGCTTTGCAGACCAAGCTAGTCAGGCTTATGGGGCGATAGTTTCCAGGATCCGTTGAGGCACCACCTTTGTGGAGAGGGACCACTGTTGCTGTACGCCACTCTTTGGGTACATATCCTGTAGTAAGGCTGAGACTGAACAGTAGTTTTATGTTTGGGTTTAGCTCTTCTTGGAGTTCATGTAGGACGCAGCCCGGGACACTGTCTGGTCCCATTGATGCTGTGTTTTTTGCTTTGGAGAGGGCGGCTCTTACCTGAGCATCTGAGATGTCAGGGGGGCAGCACTCTGCTGGGATAGATATTTGCCCTTTTGGTGGGGGAGTTTGCGCCCGAACCTGTCAGCTAGGATGTTGGCAATGTCTGTGCGTTCAGTGTATTTTTTGTCATTTTGGACTAATTCTGAGCATATCTGGGAATTCCCACCCAGGTTCCTAACATAACTAAAGAAAGCCTTGTGATTATCCTTAGTGTCCTGTGCAATTTTTCTCTCGAAGCTGGCCTTAGACGATTTTATGAGTGCCCGTAGTTTTTTTGCTAATACTGATCAGAGATGCCTTCCCTTTTTGGGATTTTGCTCTATCGTGTAGTAGCTTCCTCCTTTTATTGTATAGTTTGTTTATGGCTGGGGTCCACCAGACAGGACGTCTGCCTTTGGAGGATTGGGTCTTGGTGTTATTTGGGATTGCATGATCCATATTCCTGAAGGTGTTCATAGAATGCGTTTATAAAGGATTCTGCGGTCTGGGCTGTATTTTCCACAGGCCCGGGGGCTTTGAAGGATTCCACCTCGGTTTTGAGGAGTGTGAAATTTGCTTTAGAGAAGTTTTTCACTGTGGTTTTCTGGGCAGGGGCTGGGGTCGGGATGTGAATATCCAGTGAGATTAGTTTATGGTCTGATCTTACCAGTGAGGGATACACTTTTGGTCTGGAGCATAGAGTCCCCATTTTGGTGATGATCAGGTCCAGTATGTTTTCCCCTCTTGTGGGAGTGGTAACAAGCTGTTCCATAGCATTTGAGTTTATAAATTCTAGGAACCTTTGGGCTAGGGTGTTGGAGCTAGAGTAATGCTGCCAGTCTATGTTTGGGTAGTTGAAGTCGCCCAATATAATGGTGTTTGGAGAGACCTTCATATTTTCCAGTGTTCTCAGGAAGGTCGAGTGAGGTTCCTGGGTTTGGGAGGGTGGTCTGTAGCAGGCTATAAACTGGAAGGCAGTTTTACCCACTGTTAGTTGCACATGGATAGTCTCTGATGCTTCGTGCTGTGCCACCAACCTGGAGGTGTGGGTATCTTTGACGAATATTAATACTCCCCCTCCTTTTGTGGTTCGATCCAAGTTTTGGGGCCGAAAAGCATGGTATGAGGTATAACCTGGTAGTGCTGGGGTGCCCTCGGGAGCCTTGAACCAGGTTTCTGTTACTGCATAGATATCGATGTTCTCCTTGCTAAGGAGAGTTTCGAGTGTGTGCATCTTGAGGTTTAGACTTCTGGCGTTGAGTAGCATTACTCTTAGTTTCTTATCCCTTGTGATACCTATGGAGGTGGGTTTGTCTTTTGAGCCTTGCCTAAAAAAGGCACTATGGGGGTAGCAAGAGCCTTTGCTAATATCCGAAAGCCCAGGGGTGACAGGTGCAAGCCGTCCCTAGCGAAGCATCGTGGCTTGTCGAACATGTCATCCCAAGCTGACAGGCATTGGATCCCCTTTGAATGACACCAATACTTAAGCCAATTGTTGAAATTGATCATCTTGTCTTCATATTGTGGCATCATTCTTGGTGAGGCTAAGATGCTTCTCAAGGTCAGGGTCATACCGGCCTGGGCTACATGCTCAGAGAGCTCCTCTATGTCTCTTTTCATGTAGTCCAGGGAGGTACGTCTCAGGTCATTCACACCAGCATGGACAATAACTGAGTCATATTTGTACTTGCCTTGGAGTGACCTGAGTGCTTGTGTTATGTGGCGGATCCTAGCGCCTGACAGGCAGCTCACCGTGACCACCTTCTTGTTCAGCCTGGTGAGCGGGACGTCAGTTTGCCTGACGATAGAGTCACCTATTACAAGTGTATCAGGTGTGTTGTTTAGCCTTAAGGGCTGTGACTGTTTGGCACACTGGCTTTGTGAGCTATGTGTTGCATGTGTTTTGTTTTGGGGTAGCGGTTGCTTGGGTGTCTGCTTTGGAGGTCTCTGCTGCTTAGGCAGATTTTTATTTAGAGCCTCCGAGTATGTTTTTCTGTGTTTGTGTTTGGTTTGCTGTCGTGGTATGTCTATGTGAGACTGGAATTGAAGTGAGTGTGGTTTCCTTCTCCTCCTGACTGGTTACGCCAGTACTGAGTTGAGAGAGCTTAGCCTCCAGTTTGGCTATATGGTTGCATCTCTCACATGTGTTGGAATTTGTTGGGAGGAGGAGAGGGTTGTCTGTGTACATGAGGCAGTTGTAACATTGCCTTAAGATTCCCAGATTCACCAGCTGGACCGGAGAGGAGATGACAACTGACCTTTGGACATGCTAGAATAGTATTGGGAATTCCTTTATAATTGAAAAAAAGGGCCAATGGGGAACAAGGTACTCAAGGGGAGTTTGTGAGGGTGTAGTGCTTTTAATTTTTTAGTGCTGACTTCTATAATTGCTTTAGTGAGCAAGTGCCAGGTAACTTAAATGCAAAAACGACAAACAGTAACTTTCTTTCAAGTGCAACAAGGAAATAAGTACAGTAAGCAATGCAGATATCACTAGGGATCCACAGAAGCGCCGAAAAGCCACGTTTTAGGTAGAATTAGCGTTTCAGGGAAATAACAAGCAAACAAACAAAGCTAGATTCAGCAGGCCTGGATCTAGTCTATGCTACAGCAAACAAGGTGTACCAATTTCAGTAAGAAACAGTTCAAATATGCACGCACTATAAGCCTTTAACCAGAAATTCCCAGCTCAGAAGGGCAGAGTCCAGCCTCTCTTCCCACAAGAGTGCAGACCATGAACCTTCTTAATGTAAAATAACTGGCCTGAAGCCCAAGTGCTTAAACCAGAACTAATACACTTTTAGAATAACAGACACTGAGCCCTCAGACAGCAGTTCCCAACTTAGAAGGATGTAAGCTACTTGTCCTGCCACCACAGTGCAGGCCACAAGCCTAATGTAAAACAACTGGTTTGAAGCCCAAGTGCTTAATCCAAAAGACTTAGAATGATAGCTACACTTTAATCAAGTTACTACCAAGCAGTAATAAATACAATTGAATTCTTTAAAGAATGCCTGGATTAGTGCTCAAGTTATACAAACAAAGCTAGATTCAGCAGGCCTGGATCTAGTCTATGCTACAGCAAACAAGGTGTACCAATTTCAGTAAGAAGCAGTTCAAATATGCAGGCACTATAAGCCTTTAAATAGAAATTCCCAGCTCAGAAGGGCAGAGTCCAGCCTCTCCTCCCACAAGAGTGCAGACCACGAACCCTCTTAATGTAAAATAACTGGCCTGAAGCCCAAGTGCTTAAACCAGAATTAATACACTTTTAGAATAACAGACACTGAGCCCTCAATCAGCAGTTCCCAACTTTATGTAAGCTACCTGTTCTGCCACTACAGTGCAGACCACAAACCACCTTAATGTAAAACAACTGGTCTGAAGCCCAAGTGCTTAAACTAAAAGGCTTAGAATGAGTTACACCAAGCAGTGATAAATACAATTGAGTACTTTTAAGATGACGCAAAAGCAAAATAAAGTAGGAAGAAACACAAATACAGTAAAAGCAGATACATTTTTTTTCACAACTGAACTTCTTAGGTAACAGAAGGTTGAAACGTGAGACAGCTTTTAAGAAAGAAATCTCAAAAGAACCAATGAGGTGCTTAGTCTAAGCTCTAGTCCAGGTGACCTCAGTCAGCCAATGACCTCAAACAATTCTCTCTCACTGAAATGCCTGATGGCTTTGGCTAAACCGAGATGTCCCTGAATATGTGCTCAAACACACAGCCTCCACAAACACTAGGCACAAATACAAGCCTGAATATGGAAATGCTACAAATATCCCCCCTAAGAACAAACTGCAGAAATGTTTCTCACAGCTGAAAAGCAGCAGTGAGCCTTTAAATGAAAGATTTAAACAGCTAAAGGAGCCTCTAGAAAAAAGAGTTTAACTGCAACAAGTTATCACAAACAACCCAACAGATGCTTAATAAAAGTGGACAATTTCCAGTTAATACCTCACACACAGTAAAACTAGCTAGAAAAATACACAGTACACAAAGTGCTATAAATAACAAAGACATAAAGAACAAAATAAACAAAAAACAGGATACTTAATGTTATATATTATAGCTCCGAGTTTCCTCAGTGTCCTTCCTTCCATTAGCTCAGTGTGAAATGGCTCAGTGTGAAATATTTCGGAAATTCTGTGAAAGTCTATATAAGCGGAGAAATGTGGATATCAAGAAAAGATACAAATGGAAATGTTTATGGAAGAATTAAATATGCCAAGGTAAGAGGAAGATAATGCTCAGTTACTAACAGTTAGGACAGGACGAGATGAGATAAAAATTGTGATGCATAATCAATCTACAGGAAAGTCCCCAGGAATAGATGGTATTCCTGTGGAAAACTGATAAAGATCTGGAAGGTTTTGTTTCACAGTATTTTAAGAGGATGAAAAGTACCAACATCCTGGAAGAAAGCAGTGGTAGCTGTAATACCTTAAGAGGTTAAAGATCCAACTTCATACAGGCCATTTCAATACTAAACCATTATTATAAAGTATTCGTGTCTATAGTGGCTAAAATAAAGACAAAAGTAATGCCAAAATTGATAGATATGGATCAGTGTGGCTTTGTGGAGGAGAGGCAAACATTTGACAACATTAACTGAACATTGATGATCCAGAGGGAAGGCGAATGTAAGAAAATAGCATTTTTGTTGGTGGGTTTTGATGCAGAGAAAGCATTTGTCAGAGTAAGCTGGGGCTTTATGAGCAGGGCAGTGGAAGCATTTGCATTTCCTGAAAAAAAAAAGGTTGATTAGGAGGATACATGAGGGATCGGAGGTGAAAATTAAAGTGGGTGGGATCCTATCCGATAATTTGAAGAACTGCCGGCCAGGGGTGTCCTTTTTCCCGTTTATTTGCATTATATTTAAAACCATTGGCAAAGAAAATAAGGGGCTCGGATATTCAAGGATATAATTGGCATGGTTGTCAACAAAAACTGGCTGTATTTGCAGATAATTTATACCTGAGAAAACCAGAAAGAGGCATTACAGTGTTGTGAAATATTTTGAGACGGTTTCATATCCAAAATTATTGAAGCTAAAACAAAGGCAGCAGTGGTAAATTATGTACCCACATGTGAATTTGTTCAGCGATATCCATATTTAAGGGGACACGATAAAAATAAGTATTTAGGAGTATGGATTAAAAATGATTCTGGTGCGGCAGTTAAGGATATGTGAGAAGAGACTAAAGAAAAGATAATTCAAATACTGAGAGAATGGAAGCTTTGTTATGTGGAATATGGATAGTAAGATACAAACAGTTAGTGTTTTAGTTCCATTGGTCTTGTACTCAGCTCAGGCATATTTCTGTCAACCAGATGAGAAGTTGTGGGTAACTGTAAAGAGCTGAAGGACTTTTATCTGGGAGGGGAAAATGGCAAGAGTCACGTGGGATAAGCTGCTTCTTCCGTATAACAGGGTGGTTTAGGTTTACCCAATTAGAAGGGGTACTTCAGAGCTACACAGTTAAGGCTCTATACATAGCACAAGCAGAAAACTATAATTCAACATTGGAAGGGTTGATGACGAAACAGGAGGGAAGCTGAAGAAACAAGGAGAGACTGAGATTTTGGATGCAGGCCTTTTAGGAGAATAACAATAATTATACAGGATATTATATTTATAAAGTAGCAGAAAGTATCCTAAGAACTAAGCCAACATGGGAATGGAGAAAGGAGACTCTGACGATAAGGATGACTGCAATTAGGGATATAGACAATAGGTAAGAGGGGTCTGGAATTTATTGGAGAAAACTGGCAAAGGAAGCAAGGTATTAGGCTCAAATAACTAAAGAAGGAAAGATGATAGAATGGGAAGATGCCGAGAAATCTGGACTGCAGGTTAGAGATTGCCTTCCTTATCAAGGATGGTTATAGGCAAAGAGAAAGAAATGGGGGTCCTAAATCAAAGACCAGCACTGGTAGAGAACAGAATCTGCCATTAAAAAAGGAATAATTAGTAGAGCATATAAAATATTGCATGATTATTATAAGAATCGATCACAGGAGGTTAGAAAGTATTGAGAAGACACATTGGATACGCAGTTCATAAAGAAACAATGGGAGGGTACACGTATGTCTCCCAAATATGCAACAAAATCTAGAAGATTTAGAATTTTTTCTTGGAAATGTTTACATAGATATTTTTATACCCCAAGTGGGCTCAGAGAATTTTTACTCAGCAAATGTTGGTCGTGTGACAGAGAAGAAAAGTATTTGGGAGCATATTTTCTGGGGGTGCTCAGAGTTGATGAACTTTAAGGATGCTCTGCGGGATGTACTGTTGGAGATGCTGGGGGGGGGACAGATTGGTGTGACAAGAGAGATGATATTTCTGATACTGAATTGACATTACCCTCGGTATGGTAAGGCCTTGCTGTGTCCAGTTATGGTGGCTGCCAAAAAAGACATTACTAGAAAAAGGAAATCAAAATCTAAACCAAGTATACTGGAAGTAGTGAATATAGTAACAGAGATAAAACAACTGGAATTGAGATCTTTAGAAGAGAGTAGGAGCAAACTGCATCGGAAAAAAACGGGAACTATGGGAGCAAAACATAAAGGGACGGAATGAGATTTAAAAGAAGGCAGGACTTAAATGTGCTATGTAATTTTGACTGAAAATAATTGGGTAGATTATAAGTGATGTGTAATGTTTGCAGCTGGGAGTATGTCAGTATGGCTTGTGATGTAAAATGCTTGGAACTAAGATTGTCTGTCTGGTTTGTTTTCATTTATATAAATGTATGATTGCTTATGTCATAAGTGATGGTTTAATAAAGATGTTTCTTTAAAAAAGGGGGGGCAGGAATTGAATAATTTAATGTTGCTTAGGTTATATGATATAAAGGAATATATGTGATGTGTAATGTTTGGAAAAGTGAACTTAATACAGTTTACTTTTATATGATCTAAATTTGCTTATGACAACTGATAATTCAATAAAGGTGTTTAAAAACAAAAAAGATGCGTACATTTTAATAGGGTTGATGAGATGCTGAAGAAATCTTGTAAAAACTGCAGCATGTTTAACTTGTGATAACATTTTCAAAATAAGGCCAGTGAGTGCGACATAATAGCAAGCTTTATTAAGACTTGTGTCAGATCAGTTATTTTAAGGAAAATGCAGGGGAATACTTGACATAATTTGTATCCTTGTAAGTGTACCAGGCACCTGTGATGTCCGGGAGTGAAATTTTTGATTAATTTTTCTGTTTATTGGTATTGGTGGCTTAATGGACATCCTTCACCCTTTCTTTTTATGCCAGCTTTAAAAGTTTGAGTAATGCTTCTAAAATGAGTACTAGTTAGGCAGGAAAGGAACACTCATTAGGGTATGGCACGCTAGTAACAAAAACAGAAGTTGTGGTATCGGAGTGTAAACATGAGCAGAAGTAATCTAGTATAAAGTGAAATTTTAACAGCAACATGGCCTGGTGGTCATTGTTCTCTATGCAGTCTTTTGTGGAGGCAATATCAAACTTACAAAAAGGAAAACCAACTATTCTTATTTGTAGCAACTTGTTGTGCATAGTTCAGTGTGATTGTTATTATTAACAGGCAAAGAAATATGAATGCTTTTTGGTCTTGTCATTGATTTTTTTTTCATGGCCTGTTTGAAATAAAATCAAAGTTTTTCAGGTGTAAGCTGTCTTGGCAGAATTGGTCCAGAAGTACCACTGATGCGTTGCGTACAAGGCCTGTCTGCCTGACCGTAGTCTGTTAATGATGCCAGTCTACATCATTGTCATAAACTCTACGTTCTGTGGTATTTAATATTGTTGGGAAAGCATCCCAAAAAGCATACCATGCACACAAAGTACTTTACTGAAAAAGGGAAAATATGAAAATGTACAAAGTGTAATAAGCAAGAGCATTGCCATGTTTCCTTATTTTAAACATCCTTTATGAAATCCCTACTCTCACTATCTCTTGTTGGAGGTGCATATGTTTTGGAACTGTTGCTATGATTGCAGCATTTCCCTCCTGGAATGCCTCTTCTGTGTTCCACAGAAGACAGACTCAGTAAAACAGGACACAGCATGCAGGGTAGGGTCTCAATGAAAATTCTTTGAGGATTACTGGATTTCTTTCCTCCAAATCCTGATGCATTCTTTTTCAACTTTAATTCATTTCAGAGTCCCAGCAGTCAGTGGGTTCAAAGTAGTGAGATAGGTGTCATGCTATCGCAGGATGTAGGTACACACTTAAAAACACACACACACACACACACACACACACACACACAAACAATGCACAATTTGGAAGTTTGCCAGTTTCTATAAGTCACATGTTGGAGAGTCTGACACTCAGAGGTCAAAGTCTAAGATGATTGTCTTAATATGTTATGATAATTCTGTAGTGTGTGGGCAGTCATATGGAGGAGTGGTTTTGTTTAACCACGCAAGCCATGATTTTTGCATCCGTTTGGTAGAGCTTTCATTTTAAAAAACATTAATTTGTTAAGCTGGTCTGGTTTTGGTGGATCCTTTTCAACCAAGAAAAAAATCCAGGAGTAGGTGTAGTATTACAGAGTGTATTTTGACAGTATAAATACCCTTACCAGATTACTAAATAAAGTGACTACAGTGGCAGCAAATATATTTGGCGGTCCAGAGCTTCACATGTTTTTATAAAATGATGCAGAAAAATTAATTTTGGTCAAAATGATAGTAGAGCACAGATATCTGTGAGGGCAGAGCTACTTAAATAATAGTTTTGAAGTACATGCAGAGGAGAAGTGACATATTTATTAGGGAGATGTGAGTGTGTGACACACTTGTACTGGCTATAAGAGCAAAGACCCTAAACAGGGATACTGAGTGCAAATGAGAATGTGAGAAAATGGGGATGTTGAAGCTACCCAATGAAGAAACCTTTTTTTTTAACTATCTTTATTAAAATATCACTTAAGACAAAGGCACATATACACTAATAGGAAATAAACCACATTAACATTTTTTTTCATTTAAAACACATTGTACATTACTTTTTTCTTTATAACAGCGGTCTTTAAGCCCAACATTGCATAAATCACCCAGTTTCTGCCTTCCTTTAACCATTGCTCCTCCTGAATATTATTGTGCATGGCATGTATTGTTCCCACAATTTCCATTTATTTCTGTGTAATTTGCTTCTTTGTCTTCCATTTCTTTTATCTCTTTTACATTAATCAATACTTAAAATACAGATGATTTAGATTTTATCCATTTTCTGTTTACTTTGTGGCCGTCAAATGTATTAAACTTAATGCCTTACTGTTTCTACGCAATTCAGATTCAGTGCACCAGATAAGTAGTAATAATTTCCTTAGTTGCAATCATTTGCTCCCCTAATATTTCTAAAGGAGTACTCTGTATGGATTTTGTTAAATCTGCCAACTCAATACACTTCCAAAAAAAAACATGTTCTCAGTTACCTATTTCTTCTCCGTCACACCTCCAACATTTGCTGTCTACCTGAGGAAAATTTTTGAAGTCTGTTTACTGCATAAAATATTTATGCAAACCTTCCAAGGAGAAATACTAAACCTTCTTTACTTTGTTGCATACCTGGGAGTATATGCACTCCCATTTGTTCCCCTTGTAAATTGCTTTTCTTGTCTCTCTTCCTAATCTTATCTAACCTCCTATGATTGATTCTTAGTTATAATGCAATATTTTATGTGCCCTACTAATTATCCCCTTTTTAACACCAGCTTCTTTTCTAGATTAAACTAAAATGTCTTGCCAGAGAATTGTTTTCACTTGGGGCTCCCCTACCCATTCTCTTTGCCTACACTCTATCAGTCCCTGATAGAGAGGACCTCCCTCTTGCCTATTTTCTGTACCCGTAGTTGCAGTCTTCCTTATTAGCAGAATCTCCTTTCTCCATTCTTGTGTTGTGTTGGTTAGTTCTTATAGTAATTTCTGCTACTGTATAAATTTAATATTCAGTGTGGTTGTTGTCTTCCTTTAAGGATCTACATCCAAAAATCCTACTCTCTCCTTATTTCTGAAATGACCCCCCCCCCCATTCATCATCAGCCATTTTCACTTTGATTTATAACCTTCTTCTGGTGTTGTATATATGTGTGCTTTAACTGCATAGCTCTGAAGTATCCCATCAAATCAGGTAGTCCACTTCGTCTTTTCCTATATGTATGTAATTCTTCATCTTTTCCATCAAAATCTTCTAAGTTGTGAAGGAAAAAAGAAACTTGCTAAGCAGTTAAGTCTCATAAAGTCCCTCATCAATCCTACATAATTCCATCAGGATGCAGTTCCAGGATAGTAGTTCTTTGGCTTCTGCCCACCCAGAATGACTTTGCAAAGTACAATTGGCTGTGTAAATAATTGAAAAAGACCATATTTTCTTGTTGTTCAGCCTCATATGGCTTACCCTCTTTGGGAAAAATGTTTGGTCCTTCTACTATCCAAGGGAGCTGTAGTGACGGTTTATTTGAGAGAACGAAGTAATATCAGTTCCCATCTCTCCATATTTCCCAAGTATTCAGGAGAAGAATTGGATGGGACTGGAGTGCCTTCACCCTTCACCAAATGTGTGATGATGATGTTCTTTGTTGGCTTTCAGGTCCTGATGCTGCTGCCCCTTCTATAGGGTTTTTGCATAGTGCTAGAAGAGGTAATGGATAGCAGTCAGCTGGGAGCCATCCAAATGCTTTTTGCATTTCACTGTTGGGTGGGGGTGGCATAAGGGCATTTTCAGCATAAGATACTGTTCTCTCTTCTTTCCTTCACTCCTAGGATATTTACCAGCATATTGATTTTAGTGGTAGAGGCCTTCCAGCAAACACACTTTCCCTACATGGATCTCTGGTCTTGACTCCCACCAATGATTTTCTGGTGGTGATGTCAGCCTGAAGCATTTAGTTGGGCTCCCTAGCATTCCTTAGTAAAGCCCTCCATGCTTTCTGTACAGTGCATTTCCCTCCATAGGGGTGATTCTGGACATAAGCCAGAACCTTGCTGTTTTCACCTTGCTGAGAGATCAGGAGCTTAGGGCTGAGCACTCTGGGTTGGAGTACAGAGATGGGTCCAGGCCCATCTTGTGTTGCACCTTCTAAGGTTTTCACTGTCCTACTGACCCTTCTCATCATGGAGGTTTTTAGTGGGCAGTTCTTTGAGTGCTGGGACTGTTCATAATCATTGTGCTCTGCCCTTAAAGGGATTTTGCATGATGGTGCTTTTTCACAGTCTTGAAACTGAATCACATTACTGTAAGGTCTATAGACAGACAACATCACATACAGTCCTTTTAAAGACTAGTCACAACATTTTTACATAGCTTTTCTAATCTTCTTTGGGGGATGGTTTAGCACTATGCCTACTTCTTCTGCAGTTATGTTGGGAATGATTTATAAAAGTTTTATCCTCTACTACCCTGGTCATGGGGGCAAGGAAAATTGGTATACTGTCCTAATATAGGACTCCAGTCATTTGTGTTCTCACATTGGCTGGAAAACTTTTGCATCACTACTGGGAATGGCAACTTATATGGTTGTCGTAGCAGATTTGCATCCCAGGGGACAACATAGCAGGTAGGGATTTCCAGCCTTGAAAACCATGATCTTTTTAACATTAAATGTTCTGTAGTCCTATCTCACCTTCATTCTTACTGATGGGATCGGAGCTGACCCTCTGCTCCGACTCGGCCTATTTACAAGCTTGAAATCATCTAGTTGGCTCGTGGCTAGGTAGGTATCCCATGGTGCACCAGTACAATCCCCAGATCTCATTTGCCATGTCGACGAGTTCAGATGTGCTTCTTCTTGGCCGTGGCCAAGTCTACCACATTTTGTTCAAAATTATGGATAAAACTTCTATTTTCACTTTTTGATAGCGTTCTGTAGCATTTTATAGCTTTCGATAGTCGTGTTTGTAGTTAGCGTTTATCAGGGTGCTTTTTTTGTCCAGTTTCTTTGAGTACAGTTGGCTGTTGGCCCTATAGTACTTTGGTATCCTGTGTGCCAGTTGTTTCACTGGGATGTTATATGTAGACGTCTACATTCATATTAGTATTTGTAAGTGCCTTTTGCGCTTAGTTGAGGCTGTGTGTGTGCTTTCTTAAATATTATAAGTAATAGCTTTACTTGCAGAGCTTCCTCTTGTTGATGTTTACAGATGTTCATCGTGTTACCCTGCTGCAGTCATCACACTTGGGTTATCCTGCCGTCAGGCTGTCCCGCAGTCTGCCCGAATTCCAAAGTCTTGGTCTGGCGTCGGTTGCTGTCGCTTCTTCCCTGACGTCAGTGCGTCAGGGGTATACAAGAAGCATCCGACACCATTTTCTTCAGTCTTTCTTGCTGCGCAGTGCCCGAAGCAGAAGCAGTTCGTAAGTGCCAGTTGGCCGTCACCTGAGATTTTTGATTCGAATTTCAGTCCGAAGTCTTCAATAAAGCTAAGTACCCCATTGGGGAACATTTTCTTGCCTCAGTCCGATGTCAGAAAAAGTTAACAATTGCATTTCTTGTGGGAAGCAAATACCTCATAAGGACTTCCATTCCTTTTGTATTCCTTGCCTAGGCCCAGACCACGACGTCACAGGTTGTCGGTTTTGTGCTAGGTTTAATAAACGCTCTATCAAACGCTGTTTTGAGTTCGCACGGCATTACTTTGGTAGGAAATTCAATTATATCATGCTGTTGGAGCAGCCGACGACTGCAATTCACAAAAAACGCAAGGATAAGGACAGGCAGCCTAGAAATAAGCCAGACCCCAAGGCCTCAGCTGGGCTTTTCGCCGGTTCTCCGGTTTTCAGTGAGGCGCCTATGCAGCCCCTGATGATTGCATTGCTGGAACCCCAGACAGCTGCCGACTCCCACGCGGAGTCTACTAGGCTGATGCAACCATCTACCAACACCGTAGCAGATTTAGACACCGGTGCAGAGGAAACGCCTTCGGTTGCAGAAGGTGTCTTCAGACCGACTACGCTCACCATTAAATCTTATGCTAAACTTAAAACTCCTTTAAAACCTAAGAAAACTGTTCATCAGTCTGCAGGTCAAGGCCCCATGCCTAAGAAACAGATGCTTAAGATGGCTGAAGATTTAATTACCCGTATCAGAGGTTCCCATCCCCCTCCTGATAAAAGACCACGACAAGAGGAGAATTATGCATCCTCTGACCATGTTTCTCTTTCCTCAGATTCTTCTACGGAACAGGATTACACTTTTCCACCTTATGAGGATTCTGATGCTGAAGACTCTATTCCCCTCAGCATCTCCCCCTGAAGACTACTCCTTTGGGGAAACATTACATACCATGAGGGAACATTTCCACTGGGAAGGCCAGGATTACTCAGATTCTAAGAAAAGGCTCAGAGAGTTCCTTCTATTACCCCAGCACAGACCCCTTGCTATTCCTCCTGTTTTAGATATTGTGGATGATGTCTACTTGGAGTCTAGTTTAAATCCAGACTCACTACCTCCTGCTCCAGCCATACCAGACAGATACTACAGAGTACCTGACTCACACAAATTCCTTTATAAAAGCCCTGTAGCTGTTACTGGCTCAGTCATTCGTAGACGTGCTTGGTTAAAAGAGCAAACCCTCCCTGACCATGTTAAAGCAAAATTATTAGATGCACCTTTACAACAGGATGTATTATTTGCTGTCAAAGCAGAAGAGGTTTTAAAGAAAATGGAGGATAAGGCTAAATCTATGCAAACGGTCAAGGATTTCTTGCAGGTACAACCCCCTCGCTTCAGCAGAAATTGGCCAACAAAAAATTGGTCCTTTCCAGCTTCAGACAGATCACAGAGGGGCAAATACAGACGCCCAAGGGGCAGAGGTCAGTCACAGGGCCCTTACAAACCTTGCCAATGGGGTTCTGCTACCCAGAAAGGAGGAGAAGACAGGCCCCAAGCTAACAGAAGGTAGACACAATGACTCTATCCTCAAACTGCCAAGCAAATCTCTCCTGGCAATACCCTTGGGAGGAAAACTAGCATTTTTTGCAGACAACTGGCACATCATCACAAAAGACAAATGGGTTCTAAACATTGTCTCTCAACGATGCAGATTCCACTTTCATACCTTACCAAGGATCAAAGGAATGCCAAACCTGCCACCAAATCAATGGGCAGAGGCACAAAAACAAATTACAGCTCTCGTGAACATGAGAGCCATTCAACAGGTACCTACACAGGAGCAGGGACAAGGATTTTACTCAAGACTCTTCCTAGTTCCAAGAAAGGACAAAGCATGGAGACCCATTCTGAACACCTATCTGCAAGTACCAAAATTCAAGATGCTAACACTACAGCAGCTTCTTCGCATTCTGGGCAAGAATGCTTGGCTAGTCACTTTGGACCTCAAGGAGGCATACCTGCATGTCCCTATCAGACAAAATTGCAGAAGATACCTCTGCTTCATTGCAGGTTCAACGCATTATCAATTCTCTGCACTGCCCTTTGGCTTATCTACTGCACCCAGGGTCTTCACAAAATGCCTGGTACCAGTAATTGCATAATGCAGACAAAGAGGAATTCAAATATACCCATACCTGGACGACTGTCTTATTCAAGCAGAAAGCAAGGACATTCTTTTACAGCATCTGTCATTTGTCAAACACCTTCTAAGTTGCCTAGGGTACACAGTAAATGAAAAGAAATCAAAACTAGTGCCCTCACAAAACATAAAATTCCTGGGTGCCAGCTTGAATACAGCGACCCAGATGGCTTATCTCACGCCAGACAAATGACGACAACTGTTTCAATATTTCAAAATAATGGCAACAAAGACCCAACTCCCTGCAAGAAAAATTCTGCAGGCCTTGGGATTCATGGCATCTTGCATTCTACTAATACCATTTGCAAAACTGCATATGAGGAAACTGCAATGGTACCTGAAAAGTGTATGGACTCAGCACAGCCACAGCTTGGAAACAATGAATCTGGAGTAGGGACTTCATTTGTCAGCAATCTGTGGGTCTTGGATCCGATATCGGATCCGAGCCGGCAACTATTTATACAGCTATGGATCCGAGCTCCTAGCTGCTCCCCTCACCTATAATCCCCTGCCATCCCCAGTTGACCTCAGATCTAGTTTGCCACTCTTAGAAGAGACAGCTGGATTTCAGAGCTCCTGGCGACTTTCAGATGAGTCTTAAGAAAAACCTTGTTAAAGTAGAAAATCTTTGTTTTCTTAAAGAGTGTGTGTGTTTAGGATCCCCTTTTGTTAATTTTATTCTTTTTTTTAGTGTATTTCCTCCCCTCGCTGGTCGTAGTGTGTGTGTGTGTGTGTGTGTGTGTGTGTGTGTGTGTGTGTGTTTTTGGGGCCTGGTGTGTTTGTGTAGTTTTCTTTTATTAGAAAAATGTCGGAGGCCCCAAAGCCCATTTTTTCTAAGTGCACCGAGTGTGGCCATAAGCTTTCACCGGCGGATGGCCACACTCGGTGTGTTCGGTGCCTTGGGGTTGAACACCTGTCCTCAGGATGCACGATTTGTGCAGGGTTCAACCCCAGGGCACTGAAAGAGTGGAGGTCGAAGTTGGTCCCTGCGGGACTTTTGCCCCCAGAGTCGGTTTCGGCCTCCGCTACTCCTGTGGCACCTCCCCAGCCTGTGGTGGTGGCCACTCCTGCTCCCCTTCCTCCGGCCGGGATTCAGACTCCCACTAAAGCGCCGGAGGATAGGGAGGCCAGGAGGGAGAAACGGAAGGAGAAGCACCACAAGCAGTGGGCCGAGGCCTCCGCTTCGGGTCCCCCAGCTAAGCGGGCTTCTCCCTCCATGGCTTCCAGGTCTCCTCCTCCTCGGCTCTTATCATCTTGCTTCTCCCCGGGACCGGAGGAGGAGGAGACCCGATCTCCGTCGAGGTCATCGAGGTGGCACTCCAGGCCTGCCTCAGTGGCCTCGTCGAGATCCCCCTACAAGCCTGTCTGATGCAGACTTGGACCGGATGATAAGGTTCATCCAGGCCCAGCTGCAGATGGGAGTGCTCCTGCCCCTTCGGGAGCTCGACACCCTTTTTTGCTCCGATAGCTCCTTCTCTGACCTGCTTCCCGGGTTCAGAGCGCTTGGAGCCGTGCAGCGTTGGAGCCTGGGGTGGGTCGGCGCCGACAGTACTGGGTACTTCGGATCTGACCCTGCCCTCGAGTCTGTCGGTTCCATCGTCGGATCCGACCTCTCGGAGCCGTGGCCCGAGCTTCGGATCCGAGGGATTCAGTGTGCCTTCGGCTCTGTCCAGGTCGGCGCACACTGGTCCCTTGGATCCGACGGTCTCGGTGCCGGTTCTGATCCCTTCATCGGTTCCGAGTGGGAGTTGGCTCTCGGAGCCCAGAGAGAGCAGCTCCCCCTCAGCCTTCGATGTATTGGAGAGGGCAGTATCGAGAGCATCCAGACCCCCGGCCCTTGTCTCGGCTCCGCCCTGCACTCCCTCTCTGCTGGGTCAGGCTTCCATCACCCGGCCACACGGACAGTCTGCTTCGATGTCCCAGGTTGTTCCTTTGGAACAGGACATTGCTGGCGAGACCTCCTCGGACAGCCCCCCCCCCCCCCCCGAGGAAGTGCCTCGCAAGCATAAGGTAAGAGGAGGCACGTGGACTCCCCCGAGACCTTAACAGAGGACACGGACTTGGATGAAGGGGAAGGCTCCCCAAGATCACCCCCTGAGGATGTCTCCATTGGAGACATCATGGAAATGCTCAGGGGGGGTGGTCTGCCCCCAAGGCTTCCTCCGACGAGTCTGTGTTCCTGGAGGCATTTGAAGCAGGCCCGTCTACCTCTTGGGTGTCCCCTCCGGCCAACCCCCTGGTGGACCTTGTGACCACCAGGGCGTGGAAGGAGCTGGACACTGTGGAGCCTATTCCCAAGCACCCGGATAGGATTTTGAGTCCCCCCCGCAGACCGGCCCCACTGGAGCAAGGGTCCCCCTGTAGATGCCATGTTGATGGTGGCAGCCACTAAGAGGGAACTAGCTCAGGAGAGCCCCTCTGTCCATCCTCCGAGCAAGGAGTCTCACTTGATGGATCGCCTTGGGAAGCAGGTATTCAGTTCAGCGACCTTCTCAGTAAGGTCTCTGAACTACATGGCACATGTCATCAGGATGCAGCGCGATCTTATTAAAGAATACGATGCTTCCTCCCCGGAGTCCATATCGGCGGAGGACAAGCAATTGTACTCCACTCATATGGCCACTCTGAGATCTGTTTCTAATACCTCTATGCGGCTGTTGTCTCACGCAACTGAGGGAGCCGCTAGAGCTAGCGGAGCGGGCCTAGTTATGAGACGCCAGGCCTGGCTCCGACATTGTGACTTCGCGGAGCCCTTTAAGGCGTCCTTTGCGAATGCCCCCTTTGATGGTTCTGCCTTGTTTGGCAAGACCGTTCGCGAGACACTTGTCCAGAGCGAGAAGGACGGGAAGATGTTGTCTGCCATCGGAGTCCGCTTCTCTGCTCCCCAGAGGTCCTTTTCCAAGAACCAAAAGGGGACAGAAGAAGATGTGGTTCCGGAAATCGCAACATTCCCAACCTGCTCCGGACAACCAGTCCTTCCGTGGCAGAGGAGGACAGGGAGGACGCCGCCCTAGAGGCAGAGGGGCACTGCGAAATTTTGGGTCCAGAGAATCCTTCTCTGATCGGCCCACGCAACAGCCCTGAAGGGGTTGCCCGACTGCTCCACTCTGGAGGCAGTCAGGGGGCGATTCTCGAGGCATCTGGCGGCATGGGAGTCCATTATGTCAGACCGCTGGGTGCTTCGTATTATATCCAGAGGTTACAAAATCCCTATGCTTCATGTTCCCAGACTCGAGAACCTCCCCGATGTACCACCCAATCAGAGGGAGGCTGCAGCCGCGGAAATCCAGCAGCTGCTTAAAAAAAAAGGGCCATCCAACCCGTCCCCCCAGACCAGCTCGGATTAGGGTTTTACTCCAGGTTCTTTCTGGTGCCAAAAAAGACTGGGGACCTGAGACCAATTCTAGACCTCTCCCTCTTGAACCTGTCGGTAACCAAGGAGAAATTCCGAATGGTCACTGTTCAGTCCATTCTCCCACTGTTGCGGGAGAACGACTGGATGTGCTCAATAGACCTCAAGGATGCGTGCTACCACATCTTAATGGACAGACGATCCAGGAGGTTTCTCCACTTACGGCTGGGAGCCAGTCACTATCAGTTCAGGGTCCTTCCCTTTGGCCTCACCACAGCCCCCAGGGTGTTCACCAAAGTTTTAGCAGTGATAGCGGCCCACCTGAGACTTCAGGGAATGCAGGTCTTCCCGTACCTGGACGACTGGCTCCTGACCGCCCCAACAAGGCATCTACTCTGCTCAGCCAGAGATTTTTTTATTCGCCTAGCCCCCCAGTTAGGCATCACGATCAATATGGACAAGTCCTCCCTTGCTCCGACACAAGTGATAGACTTCATAGGGGCCAGGTTAGATACGAGAAGTCTACGAGCCTACCTCACTTCGGAACGACTACAGAACCTCAGTTTACATGTGCAAGCCATCCTCCAATCAGAAGCTCCACCGGCGGAATTGGTCCTGAGGTCACTGGGCTCTATGGCAGCGGCAATTACACTCCTTCCGTGCGCTCGCCTAAACATGAGGGTACTACAGTGGACCCTTCTAGTACAATGGTCCTTCCAGCTTCTTCCTCTCAATCACCCTGTCTCTGTCAGCAAGGCTTGCAGGAGGGCCCTGTTATGGTGCTGCATTCCCCAGACCTCCATAGAGGTCGCCCCTTCTGCGCTCCACCTCCCCTCGTCACGGTGACCACGGACGCGTCTCGCTTCGGGGGGGGGGGGCATTGCTCAGGCAGAACAGTCCAAGGCACATGGAATGACTCGGAGACCTCCCTGCATATCAATGTTCTGGAGATGAGGGCGGTGCTGTTGGCATTGCAAGTACTTCACAACCTTCTTCCCGTCGGAACTATTGCGATACTGATGGGCAACATGTCAATTGTCTGGTATATCAACAAACAGGGGGGAACCAGGTCTTATCCTCTCTGCCGAGAGGCCATGAGAGTGTGGGAATGGGCGATCTCCACCAACTGCTTTCTGATCGCAACGCACATTCCGGGACGGTCCAACATTCTGGCGGACAAACTCAGCCGCACTATTCTTTCCCCTTACGAGTGGTGTCTCAACTCCCGAGTAGCGAAGCAGATTTTTGCAAAATGGGGGCAACCCTGCTGCGATCTTTTTGCCTCTCCCTCAAATACAAAATGCGACAATGTCTTTGCCCCGATTCCCCCACCAGGGGAAGCCCCGAGAGACGCTCTGGTGCATGCATGGCCGCCCGGTCTGCTTTATGCCTATCCTTCGCTACCCCTGATGCTAAAGATGTTACAGAAAGCCTCTCTGTTGGGGAGCAAGATGATCCTCATTGCCCCATTCTGGCCTCGACAAACTTGATTCCCTTACCTGTGGTCTCACTTGGTGAATCCTCCCTGGATTCTGGATCCCAGCCCGGATCTGATCTCCCATCCATCAGGCTTACCAACCCCGAATCTGGACAACCTGAAGCTGACAGCTTGGCTGCTCCAGTTCCACTCTTAATTAGGACTCCCGGTATCTCCTCACCAGTCAAAGCCATCTTGGTGGCAGCGCATAAAACTTCCACCAGGAAGATTTGCCGCAGTAAATGGAAGCGCTTCTCTGTCTGGGCGGAACATCATAATTTGGACATCTTCACTGCTCCGCTAACATCCGTTTTGGACTTCCTTACTGGACTTTTTCAGCAAGGGGCTAGCTGTTCGACAGTCAAGGTACAATTGGCAGCCATCTCCCATTACCATGTAGGACACGAGACAGGTTCTTTGATGTCAGCTAAACTATGTAAAACCTTCCTCAAGGGTACTTTTCTGCTTAGGCCCCCTATCAAAGAAGCCGTACCCCCTTGGGACCTATCGCTAGTTCTTCAGGCCTTGACTGCTTCTCCCTTTGAACCAGCTGCCTTTGCTGATCTTAAATACCTGTCTTGGAAAACAGCATTCCTGGTAGCCATCACCTCTATGAAAAGAGTTTTGGAACTTCAAGCTCTTTCCGTAAAATCCCCTTACTTGGTTTTTCATCAGGATAGTGTACCTCAGGACCAATCCATCCTTTCTACCTAAGGTGGCCTCAGAAACCAATATCAATCAGTCCATCAATCTTCCTGTTTTCTTCCCTAATTATCAAAATAAAGGAGAATACAAGCTGCACTCGTTAGATGTGCACAGGCAGCTGCGTTTCTATATTCATAGGATTGCTGGTCACAGACAATCTGATCAGCTGTTCATTTCCTTTGCCAAATTCAATTTAGGTAAAGCCGTTTCGAAGGTCACCTTATCACACTGGATTTCCCAGTGTATCCTTCTAGCTTATGAGGCTTCTGGGAGGCCCGCACCTTAAAGGGTCCGTGCACACTCCACTCGCTCCATATCTACTTCTACTGCATTCAGATCTAGATTACCCTTAGATGATATTTGCTCGGCAGCCACTTGGGCCTCATCTCATACCTTTATTAACTACTACAAACTGGACGTCACTTCCAGAGGGAGAGCATCCTTTGGCTCCTCAGTGCTCCGGAACATCCTTCCATGATGGCCGCCCAAGGTTCAGGTAGCTGGGGACTCTGTCCCACAGGTTGCTGACAAATGAAGTCCCTACTCCAGATTAAGAAGTTATGTACTCACCATAACGTTCCATCTGAGTAGGTGGCTTCATTTGTCTGCAGCCACCCCCCCCCCTCCTTCCCCCTGGCCTTCAGAAGAGTTAGATGGTGGTATTATCCCTGCCTTTCCCTGTTGGGATACCTTTTCAGGTATATAGGAGGGCAAACTTGATCTGAGGTCAATTGGGGTTGGCAGGGGATTAAGGGTGAGGGGAGGAGCTAGGAGCTCGGATCCATACCTTTTCAGGTATATAAGAGGGCAAACTTGATCTGAGGTCAATTGGGGTTGGCAGGGGATTATGGGTGAGAGGAGGAGCTAGGAGCTCGGATCCATAGCTGTATAAATAGTTGCCGGCTTGGATCCGATATCGGATCCAAGACCCACAGGTTGCAGACAAATGAAGCCACCTACTCAGATGGAACGTTATGGTGAGTACATAACTTCTTATTCCACTCATTCCCTGCCTTAAACAAGAGTTTCTATGGTGGGCACAGGCATGTCACTTCAAGGGTCAGCCTTTCACTTTACCCACAGCCAGGCAAACAGTGACAACAGATGCATCGGCCTATGCCTGGGGAGCACACATGGCAGGACAGTGCATTCAGGGCAAATGGACTACAGATCAGAGACACCTGCATATCAATCAGAAAGAAATGCTAGCAGTGCAGAATGCCCTAACAGCTTTCAAGGACCTTCTACACCCAGGACAACTACTAATAAGGACAGACAACACCACAGTTATGTCGTACATAAACAAGCAAGGGGGCACACATTCCTACCCTCTATGCAGGCAAGCAATGACCTTGTGGAACACTGCACTGTCTTACCAGGTTCAATTACAAGCACAATTCCTGCCAGGAAAGAAAAACACATTGACAGACAACCTAAGCAGAAACATCATGGATCCACACGAATGGAAACTGGATCCACAAGTATTTGCAATGATAGCTCAAAAATGGGGATGCCCAGACATAGATCTGTTTGCAAGCCCCCACAACGACCAACTTCAAAAACTTTGCACAAGGACGTTCCATCCACTATCTTGGAAAGTGGACGCTCTCTCTTTCAGTTGAAAATCATTAACAGTGTATGCCTCCACTGCCTCTTCTAGCAAAGGTACTGCTGAAAGTCAGATTAGAGAGGCCACAAATGATTTTCGTTGCACCAGACTGGCCACGCCAACATTGGTGTCCAGTTTTAAGGACCATGGCCCAGGGCCCACCATGGATTTTGCCACAAATTCCTCACCTGCTCACCCAGCGAGACAATCTGATTCTACACAGCCAGATCAAGACTTTAAACCTGGCTGCATGGCAAATTACCTAAACAACCAGCCAACACCTTTATCCAAAGCTGTTATGCATGTCATTCTGGAGGCCAGGAGGCCCAGCATCAGGAAAACCTATTCAGACAAATGGAAAAGATTTTGCTCCTGGAACCAGGCTAAAGGCCTAAATCCCCTGGAGCCGAAAATTCCTCAGATTCTACAATATTTAACTGACATGTTACACAAAGGACTTTCCTTTTCATCTATTAAGATCCACGCCTCCGCAATTTCAGCAAATTACAGCACGGATCCTCCTTTATTTTCACATCCACTCCTAAGACAGTACCTCAGAGGGGCTAAGAACTTAATACCGCCAAGGAAAGCTCCAACACCTACTTGGGATCTCAACTTTGTCCTGGAAAAACTTACACTGCCGCCCTTTGAACCAGCTTTTTCAACTGATTTAAAATTTCTTTCATGGAAAACTGCCCTACTACTAGCAATAACCTCAGCTAGAATAGTCTCAGAGCTACAGGCACTAATGGCAGTGGAACCTTTCCTCATTTTTCATCAAGACAGAGTTTCTCTACGAACTAATCCTTCCTTTATGCCAAAGGTGGTATCCAGTGTGGCCCTAAACCAAACCATTCACTTTGCCCACCTTCTTCCCAAATCCCCAGAACAAAGGAGAAACACTCCTGCACTCTTTGGACATTCATAGGCAATTATGTTACTACTTGGATAAAACTAAGGCTTGCAGAAAAACTGACCAGCTCTTTGTAGCCTATGCTACAGGATCACAAGGAAAAGCTATCTCAAAACAGACCATTTCTAAATGGATAGGACATTGCATACGTTTCTGCTACACACATCATGGGAAACCAGTACCTGCTAACATTAGGTCCCACTCCACCAGGGCAACAGCTACATCAGCAGCCTTTCTCAGGGGAGTGCCAACCAAGGATATTCTGGAAGCTGCTACTTGGAGTTCAGTGCACACCTTCACCAAACACCATCACTTACCTCTTTACTCTAAGACTAGAGCTGGTTTTGCCACTGCAGTTTTGCAGGGCCTACTAGTCTCTTCTAACCCTGTTTGACTCCACCTTCCCTCCTTAGCTTTGGGAGTCAACCCAAGTGTGATGACTGCAGCAGGGTAACACGATGAACATAGTACAGTTTTGTACCTACCATAAATGTAGATGTTCGAGTGTTCACCCTGCTGCAGTCCAGGTTACCCTCCCTCCATCCCCTCTGAACTAGCTGAACTTATCTCTACCACTTTATCCTATACTACCTCTGTGGTACATCTGGGGCAAGAAAAACTGAAGAAAATGGTGTTGGATGCCTCTTGTGTACCCCTGACGCACTGACATCAGGGAGGAAGCGACAGCAACCGACACCGGACCAAGACTTTGGAATTCTGGCCAACTGCGGGACCGCCTGACGGCAGGATAACCCAAGTGTTATGACTGCTGCAGGGTGAACACTCGGAACATCTACATTTATGGTAGGTACAAAACTGTACTTTATTAGTATTGCAGACAGAACGAGGCTCTGTTGACCTTCGTTCTCGTTCTTAGTTTTTTCCACTAATTAGACTTGTATTCCTGCTCTAGTGCATGTGCGAGACCCCCTACTTGTTTCTGTAACCCCTTCTTCTCTACCAGGGCTAGGCCCTTTTAAGTTAGAGGACCTAGTCCTCGTGGTGTGTCTTTGTCGGTTCCTTTAGGGCTAGGCCCGTTTAAGTTAGAGGACCTAGTCCTCCCTCTTTCCTTCCTGTGTGTGAGTTCAGTCTTCTGTGAGATGTCTAAGGAAGCCAAGGATCATAAGCCATCTGGTTTTAAAAAATGCGTGAAATTCTCACAGAAGATGTCCTTAACGGATGGCCACAGTAACTGCGTATACTGTCTTGGGGCCAGCCACTTACAGGAAACCTGCTTATTTTGCCACTCTTTTAGTGCTAGGGTGTTGCAAGAGATAAACAATAAGCTCATACTAAAAGGTGTCCTAAAGCCTTCCTTTGACGAACATCTGGCTAGCTCTTCCTCCTCTGCTAGATCTCAGGGATTTAAAAAGGAGAAATCCAAATCCTCTAAGAGGCCCTCCTCGGCGCCGGCTGGTGTCTCGGAGCTGCTTCTTAAAATTACTTAGTCTGACAAAATTACTGCCTCATCGGCCTCACTGAGTTCGGATCTGATCGAGGGTTCTACTGCTGTGGTTACAGGGTTGGCATTAAGTAGTTCAGAGATGACCACTGAGAGTATTTAACGGAGCCAGTCTACGGATCCTTTACCGGTCTCCCCTACTTTGTCACCCATATTGCAGAGATCCCATTCTCCTACTCTTTCTACCAGGAGTTTATCAGAAGAAAATGTGGAAAGGGTAGTGTTGAGGCTTCTGAAGTCATCTGCCTACCTAAATTGTTGTTGGCTCCGACCCAGTCAGTTCCGGGGTCACTTGAGTCTGCCCCCCCCAGGTGGTTCCTCCTCTGAGCCATGCTGGTCGTTTGGAGCCGGAGTGTTTGGTACCGCTGGTGGAATCCTCTGCTCCAGCTCTCCCTGAGGTTGTTTCGGAGCAGAGTTCTGCTCCGACACTCTTGGTGCTGTCCATTGTGTCTAGGAGCCAAAGCTCCCTGGTTGGCCCCGACAGGGGCGCCTGGAACCAAACCTCTTCGATTCTAAGCCTTCCTCTTGGCACATCGGCGAGGGTGAGCTCGGACCCTACGTCTATCTTGGCGCTGATGGCTCTGGAACCGATGTCATCCTCTGTCTACTCTGAGCCGAGGTGGTCTTCGGAGCTGGAGAGGTCAGCATTTGAGACGATGAGTACGCTGTCCCGATCATCAGCTCCTACCAGGGGTACCGATGCTCTTCCCCCCTAGGGCACCTACTTCTGTCTCAGCTCCTACCCCCTCTCTGGACATCAGAGACCCGCAGCCTCAGGAGCCACCAGCTGGAGGCCTCCATTCTTCTGAGGCCTCCCCGGAATATCCTTCCGAGGAGCCCCCATGGAAGAGGACATGCAAGAGGAAGCATGTAGACTCCCAGGACGAGTCTCTTACCTCGGACACTGACCTCGAGGAGTCAGAAGTGTCCCCCAAGTCGTCCTCTGATGATGTCTCCTTCGTAGACATCCTGGAAATCCATAAGCAGTGGTGCTGCTGGCCCACTGTCACCCCTTCTGATGAGTCTGTGTACGTGAAGGCTTTTGGGTCTCAACCTTCAGCCTCTTGTGTGCCTCCACCCTTCGATGAATTGATGGAGCTCGTTAGAAGGTGTGGGATACTCCTGATGCCATGGAGCCAGTCCCCAGGAGACCAAATAAGTTTCTTTCTGCACTCTGGGGAAAGGAATCTTTGTCTAAACGTGTTCCTGTAGATGCCATGGTGGTGGAGGTGGTCACTAAGGAGCAGCTAGCAGAAACTTCTTCTGTTCATCCGCCGAATAAAGAGCCTCGAACAATGGACAGATACGGGAAGCGTATCTTTTTGTCAGCGGCATTTACTCTTAGATCGCTGAAGTACCTTGCACACTTCATGAGGCTTCAGAGAGATCTCCTTAAGGAGTTAGGAGATTCTCTACAAGGTACATGCACTGAGGGGGCCCCTGACACTGTGTCTGCCCAGTTGTCCACCTTGAACTCTATTGTCAACTCGTCCATGAGGCTTATCTCGTATGCAGCTGATGGACCGAGTAGAGCAGCGGGTTCAGGAATTTCCCTAAGGCGTCATTCCTGGATGCGTTTGTGTAATTTTGCAGAACCATTCAAGTCTACCTTTACCAACACCCCCTTCGGTTCTTCATTGTTTGGACCAAAGGTAAAGGACACACTCACTCAGTGCAAGCAAGAAGGAAAAACACACTCTGCCATGGGAGTACGTTTTACTGTCCCCTCTAGACCATACCCTAAGGGTCAGAGAGGTGGTAAAATGTGGTTCAAGAAGTCCCAGAGGTTTTTCCAAGATGCACAGGGTGACGCCTCCTTCAGAGGCAGAAGAGGAGGAGGGAAACGGTAGACGTCACCCTAGAGGCAGGGGCGGACTGCAAAACCAGGGAGGCCATGATTCGTTTCAGGGCCAGCCTTACCAGTGCTCCTGATGTGGGGCCCGACTGTGCTTCTTTGCAACCGGTCGGGGGTCGCATTTGTTTGTATCCAGAAGCCTGGCTAAGTGTCACTCAAGACAAATGAGTGCAAAGAATAATTACCAGAGGTTATGTCATACCCTTTTCTCTGCCAACTTATGTTCCCAAGAGGAATCCCAGATGTTCCACCCAATCACAGGGATCAGGCAACTGTGGAGGTCAACAAGTTACTGGCAAAAAGAGTCAACCAAATCATCCCAGCAGACCAAATAGGATCTGGAACTTACTCCAGATTCTTTTTAGTGCCAAAACGTACAGGGGACTGGAGGCCCATCTTGGACCTCAGCAGATTGAGCAAATCAGTAAAGAAGGACGTTCCGGATGGTGACCCTGCAGTCTATACTCCCGTTACTAGGGGAAAGACACTTGGATGTGCTCAATAGACCTCCAAGACGCTTACTACCACATAAAAATGGACAGGGCATCCTGGAGTCATCTACGCTTCTGGCTGGGAGCCAGTTACTACCAGTTTCATGCTCTGCCCTTTGGTCTCACCACAGCTCCCAGGGTATTCACCAAGTGTATGGCAGTAGTGACGGCTCACCTGAGACATCGAGGATTCCAGGTGTTTCCGTATCTGGACGACTGGGTCCTTACCGCCCCCCACCAGGCATCTTCTTCTTCAGACCAGGGACGCTACCATTCAACTTTGTGTCCAGTTGGGGATTACTATCAATTGGGAAAAATCTGCCTTATTGCCTTCTCAATTTGTGATTTTTATAGGCGCAGAGATAGACAGACATGTTAGCTCGTCTTCCAGTAGAAAGGGCACATAATCTGGTTTTTCAAATTCAACATCTTCTCCCCCTACGAAAAGTCAAGGCCAAGACTGTTCTGAAGCTTCTAGGGACCATGGCTTTCACCATACTACTAGTGCAACTAACCAGACTACACATGGAGATTCTTCAGTGGCTGCTGTCGTCCCAGTGGTCCTTTCAACATCTACCATTAAATCACCACATACTGCTGACAGACTCTTGCAAGAAGGACCTCATTTGGTGGACCCATCCCAACCAGTTAACCACGGGCACTTCATTTGACCCTCACCAACCCATTGCCACTGTGACAACAGATGCCTCACATATAGGGTGGGGGGGCATTATCTAGGCAGGAATGTCCAAGGCACATGGCAAGATCACGAGGCTCACCTGCATATCACTTTTCTAGAGATGAGGGCAGTGCTCATGGTGTTGCAAGCACTTCACGACCTTCTGCCTCTTGGGATGATTGCGATACAATCAGACAACATGTCCGTGGTATGGTATATCAACAAGCAAAGCGGAAGGAGATCATACTCACTCTGTCGAGAGGCCATTCATGTTTGGAAATGGGCGATATCTTCCCAGCACTTTCTGGTGGCGACGCACATCCCGGGGACAACCAACATGATAGCCAACAAACTCAACCGGGCAATCTTGATGCCTCATGAGTGGTCGCAGAAACAGGAAATAGTGAAGCAGATTTTCCGCAGATGAGGACAGCCTTGCTGCAATCGTTTTGCCAGCCCGATCAATGCCAAATGCAGCAGCTATTTCTCCTTTATCCCCCCTCCGGGGGAATCACCGAGAGACACACTTGTTCACGATTAGCCCCTGGGTCTCCTTTATGCTTTCCCTCCTTTTCCTCTCATATCCAAGGTTATTCAGAAAGCGAAACAGCTGGGAAACAAACTGATCCTCATTGCTTCTTATTGGCCTCGTCAGGTTTGGTTCCCCTTTCTCGGGGCTCTTCTCCTAGACAATCCTTGGATTCTGGACCCAATGCCAGATCTCGTGACGAACATGTCAGGCTCACTTCATCCCACTTTACACACCCTCAATTTGACAGGTTGGCTGCTCCAGTTCCATCCCTAGTCAGGTTTCACGACTTCTCACCCTCCGTGACTCGTATACTAATGTCATCTCATAAAACCTCCACTAGGAGATTACATTACAGTAAATGGAGGAGATTCTCTGTCTGGGCTGAGAAAAAGAATGTTGACCCTTATACCGCCTCCATTCCAGTGGTTTTGGAATTCCTGTCTGAGCTTTTCCACCAGGGATCTGCGGCTGCCACTGTTAGGATTCAATTGGCAGCGATGCCTAATTTTCATCTAGGCATACAAGATTCTAATCTGATGTCACATAGCCTGTGCAAAACGTTCCTCAAAGGTGCCACTTTGTCCCCCATTTCAAGAACCTGTTGCTTCATGGGACTTGAATTTTGTGCTATCCAAATTAATGTGTCCGCCCTTTGAGCCTTCTCATTCATCTCCGTTGAAATTTCTGTTTTGGAAGACTTTGTTTCTGGTGGCAGTCACGTCTGCTAGACGGGTGTCAGAGTTACAAGCACTGTCTGTAAAACTTCCTTATCTGATTTTTCACAGAGTATCTCTTCATACTAATCCATCCTTTGTCCCCAAGGTCTGTTCCCATAGCACTTTGAACCAATCCATAGAACTTCTGGTGTTCTTCCCAAATCATTCCAATGCAGCAGAATACAGGTTTCATCAGTTGGATGTTCATAGGTAGTTTTGCACCAGACTAAGTAATTCAGGAAGTCAGATCAATTATTTATTTCCTTTTCCGAATCCAGGTCAGGTTTACCAGTTTCTCAAATTGGATCTCTAGCTGTATAGCTTACATCTACACCTCTTAGAGTAAGCCTTTACCTTTCAAAATAAAAGCTCATTCTACAAGAACTCAGTCTACCTATGCAGCCTTTCAAGCCAGGGTCCCACTTGATAATATTTGTGCAGCAGCTACGTGGGCTACCCCTCACACTTTTATTACTCATTACAAATTGGATTTAACTTCCAGGGGTAGAGCATCCTTTGGTTCCGTGGTACTCAGGAGTATTTTTCCTTGAGCCACTCAAGAATAAGGTGCTAGGGACGCTGTCCCATCAGTAAGAATGAAGACGAGGTAGGACTACAGAACATAAAAGTTATGTACTCACCATAACGTTCTATGTTTGTAGTCCATCTCGCCCTTCATTCTTACGAACCTACCCCCATCCTGGAAGTATCTGGAGACAGAAAATATTGTTATCATTATTCACTGGAGACCTTTTATTATTGGCTTCTTTCTGTATGTTTGTTATTATTTCCCCTAGTTAGCAGCAAACAAGATCTGGGGATTGTACTTGTGCACCATGGGATAACTACCTAGCCACGAGCCAACTAGAAGATTTTGTGCTTGTAAATAGGCCGAGTCGGAGCTGAGCATCGGCTCTGATCCCATCTGTAAGAATGAAGGGCAAGATGGACTACAAACATGGGATGTTATGGTGGGTACATAACTTCTTTTTAAACTGCACTCCTCTTGTTAGTCATCTCTTTAGGTTCAGCAACAGAGAATCTACCCATGTAATAATGGGGAGTTGTTTGAGTATGTGCTCCATGCACCAATCACTAAGGCTACACACAGTGGGGATAAGACTGTTTACAGAGACTTTAGTATACAGCTCCACTACGTACCATCCCTACTCCTTAGGACAGAGGATTTATGAAGAGAGCCCAGTGTTTCCTCTCAAAGCTATTCCTTGTTTTTCCACCCTTGCTGCAGTTCCTTTAGATGGTGGATCTTGGCCTATAGCCTGGAGATGGGATTTTCCTTTGTGCCTTCTCCACTAGTGCAGTTCTTGATCTTGACTGCATCTTTGGATGGTTGGAAAGCCTACTTTGGAAAACAGAAATATTGCTGAAGTCAAAACCTTGTGAGGATGGACAATCCTGCAGTAGAATGGTGTATGAGAAAACAGTGGGAAGATCCAATCTTAACCTTTTACAGGGAAGCAGATGCTTTTTATGTATACATATCCAGTGGGGGGCATATTCCTTGTGATGGTTCAAACCTCAGTGTGGAATTTAATGACCTGTCAGACATGTTGCGTATCAATCAGGTCAAGCCTTGTCCTGGAGCTGGAGAGTATGCAGACAGTTTTCTGAAATTGGGACACTCCAAACTTCCAACTGTTTTAGAGACTGCTGTCTTTTTTGGCTTTTCTTTCTCTAGCAGAAAACAGTTTAGAGGATGGTAGGCACACTCTTTTTGAAATGGGGTATAGGTTTAGTATTGTGTGCTTATCCAGGTTCTAGATCTCTTACCTGTTGGCCAAAATTTATTCTGATCACCCTTTAGTGGTGCAAAATAGCATGGTTCAAGGTTGTTAGAATCTTGTCCCTTTCCAAGCTGCTGGAGACTGCTGCTCAAAAGTCCTTGCTTTTGTCATAGTGCCTCTTCAGCTACCATTTCACCCCGGGAAGATCTTAAAGGTATTCTGAAAACATTAGCTACTTACATGGGCAAGACTTGGAAAAAAGTGTGCCTATCTGGTCTTACACATAATCTGTTCCTCCTCCTCCTCCTCCTTAGTCTGTTGACCTGTTTCAAGCCCAAGTTTGAACTAGGCCTCCATTACTCAGGGAATCTGGCAGAAATGAAGGACTGGTCCAGTGCAGAGTGATGTAGCATTACTTGAATGGGATTAGTCCTTTTCAGAACCCTTTTCCCTTTTAACTTGAAAAACGTTTTTTTTTTTTCTTGGGACCCGGACTTAATGTGGACATGTTGTCAAAACTGCCTTTTGAACCATCGGGTTTGTAGACCTGACAGTTGTGGTCGATATGTTACATGCCTTGTAATAACTATTTTAGCTGTATGGATTTTTTTTTAATTCCATGTATTTATATGTAAAAAGCCTTCCTTAGCCGTCCACAAAGTCTTGTTCTTTTTATGATTTAAACCTCATTCTTGACGGTTTTATTTCTCCAAATCGTTTGGGTTTCTGATACCATAGCATGAATTGACCCCATTCCTAAGTCAAAGCATGACTAAAATTTGTGAATTTAGTATTGTTTCAGTCTTTGATTTGAGCCAAAAGTGCTCTTTACAGCTCCCGCAGTGTGCCCAGAACTGACGACTCCTGCAATTCATATGGAGTTGCATGTATTGGTAGTATATCTAAATAAGGCTGTAAATTCTTTTTTATGAGACCCATTACTTGTACTACTATTGGAACTGTCTGGGTATCCTTCCACATTGCTCTCATTTATGCCTGCAAATCATGGTATTTTATGACTTTTTGTATGTCTTTGTACTTAAGACACTGTAATCACTGGGTGTAGCAATTTCAGTGATCAATGCTACTTTTATCTTCTTTTCATGGACTACTGTTATCTGTTTTTCTCGTATCTGTTTTTGGAGCTATTGGTAATGGGTGATCCCATGTGAAATAAACTTCATCATTCTCTATAATGCTTTGTGACTCGTTTCCAGTCCTTCTCAGCTACTTCAATATTGCAGTGTTTGCACAATCCCCAATGCAACAGTCTTGCCACATAATTGTGTTTCAGTATTCAGGCTCTCTGCCATTAGTATATCACATCCACAACTAGATGTGTGACTCTTTCCATTTCTGTTTTACAGAACCTACAGTTGTATATTTTACCCATATGTTCACTAGACTTTGTAAACCAACTTGTACATAGTCCACTGTCCTGGCCCCCTAATATTAACATTTCATCTTTTGGTTTAAATTCACCTCTCCTTAACCATTCCTGCATCACATCCTGATTGACATGAGGTTGGTTCAGGAGTATTCTATACTTGCAGCTATATTTATGCTTTTTCCACATTTCTTGCCTTCTCGTCTGAACTTTCTCCTTTTTTTTTTTGTCCTGATTTTTGACTACTTCTAATTTGGTTTCCATTCCTGCTCAACACCAATATGCAGGGAAGTAATCTCAGATTTATTTTCTTCATGTTTCAAAATTTTTAGGATGTTTGGGTCTGCTGAGGTTAGCAATAGTGTATGCAGTCCTACGATTGCAGATCTATACATGTAATCAATTTCGAGGAGACCCAGACCTCCTTTAGAATGAGGAATCAATAATTTTGGTATGTACTGATTTTTATACATGGTACTTTTCCATTATCGGGGCAACACTTCCAAACGAGTGCTCGCATTGATCTCACAGCTGCTGCAGAAGTGGGGCACACACACACACACACACACACACACACACGCTCATGCACGCACACTTATGTCACCGATAATTATTACGTTTTAGCCATAACAAAAAACTACCGTGCAAAAGTTGTGTGCCTATTAATATCCACATGTAAAACACGTTAATGAGTATTTTGAATTTCTCTTTCAAAACTCTCCAATGACTACATGTATTAAGTAGTTGCTGCACTTTTTCCTACACTGTTCATGAGACAGCATGTTTGAGAAATATTCACTGGGAATTTTTTTCAGCTTTTCCCGGAACTAAGCAGCCCTGCTTCAAATGATGCTGTGAAACCGTACAGGTACCCTTTGCTCTTGAAATTGACGCTGTTCGAGAAAATGTGAGCAACTTAAAACACAATTTCTGGTGGATAGGTTGTGACGGGAAGCTGCTGTAACCCCCCCCCCCCACAGCTGGCTGTTGTGTAGTTCGGAAATAAATTTGAGAACATTTCAATGAAGACGCAGTATATAGTCATTAGTAAGAAAAATCCGGTAGGTTGTCCCTGAAAGTCAAGGACAGTCTGGAGTTAGTGTCCACAGACCTCATTTTCACTTCAGTTAAAACAAAGTGGCATTATAACTCTTTCCAGAGCTTTCATTGTGTGATTGAGTAAATTCACTAAGTACAAAATGCCATTTAGAAAATAATGTACTTTTCTGATTTTGGCCCGATAACGGAAAGCACTCAGGTGTTGCCCCATTAACGGAAAAGTACCTTGTACATTTAATAAGCGTGAAACATTTTTCTTGTTTTCCTAACTGATCTGGTACCTTTTGAGGCTAGTCAGTCACCCCAAAAACTGCAAATTAGTACAGGAAGATCAAATTGGTTTATAGCTTGAACTTTGTTCCTAGATGTCAGGGCTGCTTTCAGTATTAATTTTAGTCTTCTAAAGTATTCCTTACTTAGATCTGTTTAATGTCATCAGTTTCCAAATATTTATATATTCCCCCTGCTCAAGTTCCTTTAAATCACATACCTGTCCCACAGTGTTGTTTTCTTGGTGCTGCAGGTATCTTGCTTTTAATTTTGCTTTTGCACATTTATCAAGGCCAAATGACCTTCTTATATCATCTAAGAAAGTTGTGACCACTTGCAGTTATGTTTTCAGCTCCTCTTCTGATGAACTTTACAATTTTAAGTCATCCACAAAAACTAGATGAAAAGACTTTACACTTTGGTGCTGTCTGGGAGCCATTTATAACCATGACCTAGTCTGTTAAGTAGACAGCTTAATGGATTAAGAGCAAGACAAAAAACAGCAATGATAGTCACCCCTGGAATATCCCCCTTTAAATGTTTATCCCTGTGATAATAATTTGTCCTTTATCGTGGCTTAGCTGTAAAGTGGTTTGCCACTGTTTTGTGGTCGCTGTAATGTAATTGATTGTCAATGTAGGGTATGTCTTATGCATTTGTTAGCACGTCTGTATCCATAAATGTGGAATGGTGTCAAATGCTTTTTCCTAATCTATCCATGCCATACTGAGATTCTTCCCCTTTTCATAATTCTTCATTATGACTTCAACAGCAAATGATCCTTTATTTCATATGGCTTTCTTTTGTTACCCTTTTGTTCTGTTGCTGTGACTGAGTTTTCTTCTAAATGACTACAGACTCTATCAGCATTAGTTCCAGTATTTAGTTTGTACATTGCCAGAAGGGAAGATGTTAAGTTGTCTATCTCGCCTTCGTTCTTGCTTGTTGGGATCAGAGCCAATCCTCGGCTCCAACTCGGCTATCTTCTATAGCTCGAGAGCTGTTTACTGGCTCGAGGCAACCCCTTATTCCATGATGCCTAGCGATAGCTTCCCAAATCTCATTTGCCCCTTCAGCTGCGAGGTGTCGTTTTTCTGGCTCAGGTTCGTATAAAGTTTTTTGTACAAATTTCTTGCTAGAATTCTTATTTTTAGAAGTTTTATTATAGCGATAGTATTGTGTTTGTGTTACTAGTTAGTTGTAGGTGCCCCTTGTTTTCCTTGTAAGAACTCGTTTAACTTAGAGTGCCCCCCCCTCCCTTTTACCTTTTTTTGTATAGGCTAGCCGTTTAAGTTAGAGGCTTTCTTATTAAAAAAAAATAAATAAATAAAAAAAACAGCCATAGTCGCATAGTAGTGTGTGTTTTTTTGTGTAGACTATATACTTTTGGTAATTATTGTTATTGTTTTCTTTTTTAACATGTCAAAAGAATCCAAGGTTTCTGGGTTCAAGAAGTGTGACTCGCGCTGTCAGAAAATGTCTCTGACAGATGGGCACACTTCTTGTGTCTATTGCTTAGGCACTGTGCACCTGCAGGACTCTTGTTCTGTTTGCCACGCCTTTAGTCCAAGAGTCCTGCAGGAGCCTAAGAATAAGCTTATTCTTAGGGGGTTTTTAAAACCCCAGGATTCACCGGCCAAGAGCTCTCAGCCTGTGAAATCCTCTAAACCACCAAACCATCGGCTCCAAGTTCGGAGCCGTCTTTGGTTCAGGCCTAACCTTCCACTTCTGTTCCGGCTGGTACCAAAAAGACAATCTCCCCGTCAGCTCCATCAGAGACTTCGGAGCCATTGCAGAGCCACAAGAGACTGAGATCCCCTTCATTAGAATCAGTGCACTCGGCTCCTCAGTCTGCCTTACTTCAGAGCGAGCGCAGTCACCTATCCTCTCACTCCTCTCGATCCTCTAGTAACCTACTGACCACTCTCTACACATCGTGATCGGACAGCCTAAAGTCGCAGGCACTTGCCAAGATGTTGAAATACATTGAAGGCGAATAGCCAAGGTACCAGATCGTTGGTGTAATAAAGGAGTTACTGGTGAAGTACTGGCTGTTTGGTGTGTATTTCTACATTTCTTATCTGACTTTTTGTGTTTTTTGGACTTGCCAAGATGTTGTCCAGCCCTCCTCAGCAGGTGTCTGCTCCGTCCATTTCTCTCAATGTTCCTACTCTGACTCCACTGAGTTCGGAGCCGGAGTTCGTTGGGGTCCGAGTAGTGGAAACGCTCCGATAACTCTATCTCCTTCGGTTCTGACGTCTGCTCCAATCCCCTTGGTGGTGCCGTCCGTCGAGGGATCTGGGCGCTGGGGCTCCCTCATCGGCTTCGAGGGGGCGAGTGGCATCGGACCCTTGTCCGACCCCGTTCTCCCTCTTGGAGCTACGGGCAGGTGAGCTCAGCTCCTACATCGGCCTTGGAGCCATCTCCCACGGTGTGGAAAAAGGTTCCTATTCCCTCGGAACTGGGGCCTTCTCTGCATCATGGTAGGGACGCCTTCCATGTCATGAGGAGTGTGCTGGCCACCGAGTCCGCTCCACTTTCAGCCCCACCGGCTCCATCCCCTGTAGTGCCTGTGCCACCCTCTGCTCATCCAGGCCCCAAGCATAGGGAACCAATGCTTTAGGACACCCCATTGGGTGTTTTCTCTTCTTCCGAGGCCTCCCCTGATCATTCAGAGGAGCCCCCTCATAAGAAGAAGTGCAAGAGGAAGCACATTGACTCCCCTGAGTCTGTCACTTCTGATACAGACTTAGGTGAAGCGGAAGGGTCCCCGAGATCCCCCTCTGAAGAGGTTTCCTTTTCGGACATCCTAGAAATGCTTAAGCAGAGGGGGAACTGGAATCCCCTAACCCCTACTGAGGATGAGTCTGTATTTCTGGATGCCTTCGGTTCTCGACCTTCCACCTCCTGGGTTTCGCCGCCTTTCGATCCACTTATGGCAGTGGTGGCTCAAAAGGCATGGTCGACTCCGGATACAGTGGAGCCAACTCCGAGGAGACCAGGTAAATTCATCACAGCACCCCAGGACAAGCAATTTCTTACCAGAGGTGTTCCTGTTGATGCCATGGTGGTAGCAGCAGCCACTAAAAAAGAGTTAGCGGAGACCTCTTTGTCTGTCCATCATCCTAACAAGGAGTCTAGGACGATGGACAGATACGGGAAGTGAATGTTTGCTTCAGCGACCTTTTCTATGAGGTCACTGAACTACTCATGTCATTTTACCCGGATTCAGAGAGATCTCCTTAAAGAGCTCGGAGATGCCCTTCAAGATCCATCAGCTGAGGGAGCTCAAGCAAAAGTAGCTTCCCAGCTGGCGACGCTTAATTCAGTAGTTAACTCCTCCATGAGGCTCATTTCCTATGCAGCCGATGGTGCGAGTAGAGCCGCAGGTGCGGGTGTGGCCCTTAGGCATGCATGGATGCGGCTGTGTAACTTTGCGGAACCCTTTCGAGCGTCCTTCACCAACACCCCCTTTGATGGTTCCTTTCTTTTTGGACTGCAGGTGAAAGACACTTTGACTAGGTGTGAGCAAGAAGGCAAGACTCTCTCTGCCTTGGGAGTCCATTTTTCCACTCCCTCTAGACCTTACCCCAAAGGTCAGAAGAGTGGCAAGATGTGGTTCCGAAAATTCCAGGGAGCCTTGCCTGACACATGTAGTGATTTTTCCTCCAGGGGCAGAGGCGGAAAACATAACAGACGCTGCGCTCGTGGCAGAGGGGGTCTGCAGAACCAGGGCAACAGAGATTCGTTCTCTGATAAGCCCTTTCAGCATCCCTGAAGGGTTGCCCGGCTGCTCACCTCTGGAGGCAGTCAGGGGAAGACTTTCACTGTACCCAATAGCCTGGCAAAATTTAACACAAGACAGATGAGTACGGTCCATTATATCCGGAGGTTACAAAATTCCCTTCTGTCAACCCCCCTTACCGTCAAGGAAATCCCTTCCAGATGTTCCACCCAATTATAAGGACCAAGCAGTAACAGAAGTTTCAAAACTGTCAGAAAAAGAGAGTCATCCAGGAAGTCCCAGCAGACCAGCACGGATCCGAACTTGCTCAAGGTTCTTTTTGATACCAAAAAAGACAGGGGACTGGAGACAGATTCTGGATCTCAGCAGACTAAACAGGTGTATACAAAGAACAAAGTTTCGGGTGGTCATGCTACAGTCCATTCTACCCTTTCTGAGTCAGGACAATTGGTTGTGCTCGATAGATCTTCAGGACGCGTACTACCACATCAAGATGCGTACTACCACATCAAGATGGACAGGCGCTCCAGGAGATTTCTTCGCTTCCAGCTGGGAGCCAGTCATTACCAGTTCAGAGCTCTGCCCTTTGGTCTCACCACAGCCCCCAGGGTGTTCACCAAATGTATGGCAGTGGTCACGGCTCACCTGAGACGTCGAAGATTCCAGGTGTTGCCATATCTAGACGACTGGCTCCTCACTGCTACTACCAGGCTTCGACTTCTACACGCCAGGGACTACACAATCTGCTCCCAGCTAGGCATTACAATAAACTTCAAAAAATCTGCCTTGTTGCCCTGTCAATCTGCCACCTACATAGGAGCAGACTTAGACACAAGAAACATGTCCGCAAAGCTACTGCTGGAAAGGGTGTCTACAATTCGTCAGCAAGTACAAATTCTAATGCAGAGCAAAAGAATCCAAGTCAGGTTCGTCCTTCAAACACTGGGTTCCATGGCAGCAGCCATTCTTCTAATCCCGCTGGGCTGCTTTCATATGAGGTACCTTCAGTGGCTTCTGTTCACACAGTGGTCTTTCCAAGAGTTGCCCATGTCTCACAAGATCATGATTACAGATGCATGCAAAAGGCACCTTTCATGGTGGATGGTCTCCCCACTAGTGACTCAGGGCAGACCCTTCATTCAGCCCCCTCCGGTAGCCACAGTGACCACAGACGCCTCCCTGATAGGCTGGGGGGGTGGGGGGGCATTATCTGTGCAGAACAATCGAAGGCACTTGGCAACTGCACGAGTACCATCTGCACATAAACATCATAGAAATGAGGGCCGTACTGCTAGCGTTGCAAGCTCTTCCTTCCGGGACAATTGCAATTCAAACAGACAATATGTCAGTGGTGTGGTACATCAACAAGCAGGGCGGAACCAGGTCCTACCCCCTGTGTCGAGAAGCACTCAGACTGTGGCAGTGGGCGATTTCCTCCCAACTTTTTCTGATTGAGACGCACATCCCTGGGAGGTCCAACGTAATAGCGGACAGGCTCAGCAGAGCTATTCTCACGCCTCACGAGTGGTCTCTGGATCAGGAAGTTGCAGGTCTTATCTTCCACAAATGGGGTCAGCCTTGCTGTGATCTTTTGGCCACCCCCTTCAAAAGCAAATGCAGTAACTACTACTCCTTTCTTCCGCTTCCAGGTCACTCACCCAGAGACGCTCTAGTCCATGATTGGCCTCAAGGACTTCTTTATGCCCTTCGTCCATTTCCCCTGATTCCAAATCTCATACAGAAAGCAATATCGTTGGGTTGCAAAATGATCCTCATTGCCCCCTACTGGCCTCGACCGTTTCTGCACCATTACCTTCTCGATCAGCCCTGGACTCTGGATCCTATTCCGGACCTACTGATTCATCAATCAGGCGGGGTTGCATCAGTCCCTCCAAACACTCCAGCTCACAGCTTGGTTGCTCCACTTCCAACCGTAGCCAGGCTTACCAGCATTTCCCTGGCCGTACATGAGATTGTCTCCTCTCACAACTCCACAACCAGAAAAACCTATGCTGGTAAATGGAAGTGTTTTTCTTGCTGGGCAGAGGCTAGGAACTTGGATTCATTTTCAGCCCCAGTCCACGAAATTCTAGAATTCCTAGCACAACTTTTTCATTCCGGATCCGCTTCTGCTACAATCAGAGTTCAATTAGCGGCCATTTCTAACTTTCATGTTGGATTGTCAATTTCAAACATTGTCTCATAAGCTCTGTAAAGCTTTTTTTGAGAGGGACTACTCTCCTTAGGCCCCCAATGAGAGTTCCCCCTCCTCCTGGGACCTTAATTTGGTACTAACTTCCTTAACTCTGCCCCCCTTTGAACCAGCAGCGCCCTGCTCCATTAAATTTCTATCCAGGAAGACACACTTTCTGGTAGCTATTACTTCAGCCAGATGCGTCTCTGATCTTCAAGCACTATGTGTTCTTCCTCCATACTTGATTTTTCATAAGGACAGGGTTGCTCTGAGGACTAATCCTTCATTTCTTCCGAACGTCTGCTCAGAAAATAATTTAAACCAATCTATTGACCTTCCTGTATTTTTTTCCTGACTACACCAACAAGGCAGAGTACAAATTACACCAATTGGACGTTCATAGACAGTTGCGTTTTTACCTCCACAGGACTAAGGAAATGAGGAAATCAGACCAACTATTCCTTTCCTATGCTGTACGCAAACAAGGTCTCCCAGTTTCCAAGGTGACCATATCCAGGTGATTGTCTCACACTATTACCTTCATTTATCAGTTAAGGAATAGTTACCTATTAAACCGAAAGGTCATTCTACTAGGGCCTTGGCCACCTCTGTAGCCTTCCAGTCTAGATTGCCCATGGATTCAATCTGTGCAGCTGCTACGTGGGAAAATTCTCATACCTTTATTTCTCATTACAAGCTAGATATGATCTCCAGGAGCAGAGCTGACTTTGGTTCCACTGTTCTGAAGAGTCTGTTCCAATGAGCCGCCCAGGATAGTAGGTGCTAGGGACACTGTCCCAACCAGCAAGAACGAAGGCGAGATAGACAACTTAACATAATCTTACCCGTCTTATTGGACCGAGAGGAGTTCTGGTTTCCAGTGGCTGAGTGTTCTCTGGTTTGTTTGCTCTACTGACTTAGGGAGTATGACGGGCATATTCAACCTTTTTTTTTTTTTTTTTTTTTAGACAGGTTTATTCTCTGGCTATGTCTGGGGTTAGCTATTTCAAATGAGATCTGGGTAGCTATCGCTAAGTATCATGAGATAAGGGGTAGCCTCGAGCCAGTAAACAGCTCTCGAGCTATAGAAGTTGGCCAAGTTGGAGGCGAGGATCATCTCTGATCCCAACCAGCAAGAAAGAAGGCGAGATGAGGACAACTAACATGGAACGTTATGGTAGGTACATAACTTCTTTTTATTGGTCTATAGTTTTTAAAATAGCTTGCAGGTTCACTCTTGAGGAGGAGTGAACCAGTTAGCTAGGTTAGTTTCTGTTCGGGGTGCACATATAAGTAGTTCTTACTCATGGCAGGATCTCTGAGTAAAAATAATACTTTAAATTGGGTATGGCATCTGGGCCTGGGATTTCCTTTTAGGAACTTTTTTAATTTTGTTTCAATTTCTCTGGCCGTTACTTCAAACATATACCTCTCAACCTCTTAGAGCAAGAAATCTGGACAAAGACATAAAAAAAAAGACAAAGGCCGAAAAATAGGGACAGTTTTTAAATATTGCTCTTAGAAACTTAGAAAGTTGAAAGAATAAAAGGTTGTGTATTCACGTGAATTTTCTGATGGGTATGAAATCTGAAACTCAAATGTCTGTCATTATTTTCTAACTTCAGTCGTTAATGATTTGCCACTAATTTCCCAGAAAGATACAGTTTTTTGAAAAACGGGCCAAAAATATGAGGCATGACTGGGCATTCTGCGAAAATCTGTAGAGTTGAGAGGTATGATTAACCATTTCATATCCTGTACATTTGAATTTGAACGGTTTCTTTTGCCACTTCTAGCCATTCAGCATCTTTATGTTCCACATGATCTTCATAGATATTTCTTCAAAACGTGTCTGTATCTTTTTTGTTGGTGATTTTTCTGTTCCCTTTGCTTTGTTTCCCAATTTTTTATATAAAATGCTTTTGGGTCATCAATGAATTGCTTATTTTTGTACCTTTCCTTTTGTACATCTGCATATCTTCTGCGTTTTTCTGCCTGTGCTGATATCTTTAGTTTATCACTTGCAATAGTGTGCAATATATCCTGGTCTGTTCTAGTACTGCACGTTGCTTTGATCATTTCTGTCTTTCAAATTTTTGTTAATCTGTTTCCTCTTCTATACTCTTAACAGTGACACTTCTTGTCTTAACTGCTTTATAGTTTTTTTCTATTAGATACTTCCATGATGGAATTTGATTTCTTCTCTCCCTTCCGTAATCGCCCTGTATTTTTGTGGTAAGACTTTATCTATTATTAATTAAGCTGCACAGTAATGTATCCTATTTACTTCTGTTATATCACATACATTTCTGTTAGTCTTGCTTACCATGTTCATTTGTTTTGTCAGACTTTTAACATTTTGGGTCTTATCGTTTTTCTGTTATATTTGTTTCATTGACCTTGGTATGTCTGTCCATCTGTAGTAAGTCAAGCAACTCTTCCCTTTGATCTTTTTTCTTCTAAACTGAGGGCACATTCGTTATTCTTAGTTTCCTGCAGGCATTCTGCAGAAAGTTCCATAACATCTTCCTGTGAAATACTTTCTTCAGCTGCATCCTGCTCATCCGTTGCTGTTTGATACAGGAACTCACTGACCTACCACACCACAACATTGACTGCACCAGTATTACCATTTCCTGCTCTTTCTATTGTTTTGCAACTTGAGCTGAACTGTACTGGCTTTTCACTGAAGGTTCCAGAGTATCTTTATGTGGCAGCTGATTAGATGCTTCCAGTTCCACCTGTTTCTTCTTAATTTGGAGACTGAATGTTCCATCATGCTGTGACGTTACCAGAGTTGGATGTCCTAGACTAAATTCTTCATTTCACAGGTAACCCATAACTTAAATTTTTATTTTGTTAACTGTTCCATTACTAATTCTCTTTTTTACTTTCCCCCTTTGTTTTCTTAGTTTTTGTATTGTAAAATTCTCCCTATCCAGATGCCTTTGCCAGTATTTCTCTCCAAGTATGTTTGGATGTCCAAGTATGTTTGGATGTCCTTCAAGGATACATCTGCAGTCATAACAAATGGGTTGTCCTGCCTCAGGCAGCCCTTCGGTCGGCCGGATTCCAAAGTCTGGGTCTGGCCTCGGCTGATGTCGCACTTCACCCGACGTCATAGCTGCTGGGGTATAAAGGCATCAGCCGACGCCATTTTCCTCAGTCTTTCTTGCCGCGCGGTGCCCGAAGCAGAAGCTGTTCGCAAGTGCAGGTCGGTCAGATCCAGAGATTTCAGCATACTGAAGACTTCTAAAAAGCTAAGTACCCCGTTGGGGACTCTTTCTTGCCTCAGCCGATGTCAGACAAAGTAAATAATTGTTTAACTTGTGGGAAACAAATACCTCATAAGGATTTCCACTCTTACTGCCTTCCTTGCTTAGGCCCAGACCACGACGTATCATCTTGTTTAGCCTGTGCTTCCTTCAACCGACGGACTCTTAGACGTCGGTCGGAGTTTGCAGAAGAGTTTTTTGGCTCCACTTTTGCATATAAAATGCCGTCGGAGACTCCGACTACACATTTAGCTAAAAAACGCAAGAAAGGACCGACACCAGCGGCCCGCGGTTTCGGCTGAAACCACGGTTAGGCCTACCATGAGTGTCTCGGTTTCGCTGAAACCGAGACCTCGGTTCTCCTTCGCCGAAAGCATGCCTCCGATAACCGAGGCCACACAGGCCATGGCTGAGTCAGCTACAGAAATTCCTGCTGAAGTAGCAGGCACACAAGAGTTGTCTGACACTATTCCGTTGGACATCTCTACTCCTGCACGTGGGGCAGCTAGACCCCTGCTTCTATGTCTATCAAGGCCTTTTCCAGGGCTAAAGCAGCCAAACTTTCCAAGGCCTTACCTTCAAAAGCTCCCTCTCACAGGCCTACCTCAAGTTCCCAGATTCTCAGCCTTGCTGAGGACCTTATTTCTCTGATCAGGGGAACCCATCCTCACCCAGACAGGGCCTCACAACCCCTCCTGAAAAGAGGCCTAGGACTGAACCCCCTGAACCTCTGTCCTCTGACTACTCCTCGGATGGTTCAGATGTATTGGACCATCAGGAAGGCCCGTACTCACCTTATGAGGATTCTGATGCAGAAGACTCCATTCCTTCTGCCTCACCTCCAGAAGAATTTTCTTTTGGGGAAACCCTACACTCAATGAGGGAACACTTCCAATGGCAGGGTCAGGATTTTTCTGATTCTAGGAAAAGGCTAAGGACTTTTTTACACTTACCACAGCATAGGCCTTTAGCCATCCCACCTGTACTATCAGTTGTTGATGATGCATACAATGATGCCAGTACTGCCCCTGATTCTCTTCCCCCGGCCCCTGCAAAGCCTGACAGATACTACATGGTCCCGGATTCTCATTACCACTTGTATAAGGCTCATGCTGCAGACCCAGAAACCATTTCTCAGGGCCCTAAAGGTGTTGCAGCTGCCTCTGCCAAAAACCCACTACCATCTGAAAGAGAATCTAGAGCATTAGAGAGATGGGGTAAAAAGGTTTATACATCTTCTACTCTTTCTGCCAGGGCTTTAAACTGTCAATTTCACATGATACAGTACCAGGAATTTTTGTTAGATCAGCTGAATAAAAAGCTGGCCTCTCCTGAACCTTTAGACCGTAAGTCCCTTCAGGATTTGGTACACAATTCTCAGCAGGTCAGTAATCATTTCTTAAAATGTGGCTATGATGCACTGGAGGCTTCATTTAGATCAGCTATGACTGGAGCAGTGATTCGAAGGCATGCCTGGTTAAAAGAACAATCCTTACCAGACCATGTTAAGTCTAAACTCCTGGATGCCCCTATGGAGAAACAAAGTTTGTTTGGCTCCCCTGCACAGGAGGTTCTAAAGAAAGTGGAAGAAAAAGCAAAATCTGTCCAAACAGTCAAGGATTTTTTGCAGGTCCAACCACCGAGGTTTAGCAGAAATTGGCCTTCAAAGAATTGGTCCTTTCCAGACACCTCCAGAGCACAGAGAGGCAGAAAGATGCCCAAGAGGCAGAGGTCAATCTAGGGGTGCCTACAGGGGTCGTCAGTGGCAACCTGCCAACCAAAGAAGTGCCGCCACAGCTGCGACTGCAACCACTTCTACAGGACAGACACAATGACTTGGCTCTGATTCTGCCTACCAGGGAACAACTGGAAGCACCCTTGGGCGGAAAGCTAGCCTTATTCTCAAGAAATTGGCATTGTATTACAGGAGACAAATGGACTTTACAAACAATAGACAAGGGCTACAGGTTTCACTTCCACACTCTACCAAAAAAGAGAGGAATGCCAAACCTTCCACCAAGCCAGAAATCAGAGGCTCTAAAACAAATCATCAGTTTACTAAGGATGAGAGCAATAGAAAAGGTACCATCTATGGAACAAGGCCAAGGATTTTACTCCAGACTATTCCTTGTACCAAGAAAAGAAAATCATTGGAGGCCTATTCTCGATTTGTCCGCACTGAACACATACCTCATTGTTCCAAAATGCTGACCCTACAGCAACTTCTTCCCATGTTGGGCAAGGAGTCTTGGCTGGTGACTCTAGATCTCAAGGAGGCATACCTGCACGTCCCTATATGACCAGATTGCAGAAGACACCTCAGATTTCTTGCAGGATCAGAGCATTATCAATTCTCAGCATTGCCCTTGGCTTATCTACTGCGCCCAGAGTATTCACGAAATGCCTGGCATCAGTAATTGCTCATTGCAGGCTTCAGGGAATTCAAATCTACCCATACCTGGACGACTGCCTAATACAAGCGGACAACAAGACAAAATTAATAAAGGATTTGGCCAATGTCATGCAACTGCTGCAAGCCTTGGGATACACAGTCAACATACAAAAATCGAGACTAGTGCAATCCCAAAGGATAACATTTTTTGGGTGCAGAACTGGACACAATAACTCAGATGGATTTTCTCACAGAGGAAAAACAAAAGCAACTACCACTCTATTTCATGGCATTAACAAGACAAACTCAGCTTACTGCAAGGAAAGTCCTGCAGGCCCTGGGTTACATGGCATCTTGCATAATATTGATCCCACATGCCAGGCTGCATATGAGAAAGTTACAATAGTACCTAAGGAATGTATGGTCTCAACACAGACACAGTCTAGAAGCCCAGATACTAATCATTCCATGTCTGAAAAAAGAATTCTTGTGGTGGGCTCAGGCCTGTCAGATAAACAGAGGATTGCCTTTCCACAAACCACATCCAAGGCAGACCATCACCACGGACGCCTCGGACCTAGGCTGGGGGGCACACATGGAAGACAAGTGTATCCAAGGCCTATGGTCACAAGACCAGCTGAATCTACACATAAATCTAAAGGAGATGCTGGCAGTGAAACATGCATTCGAGGCATTCAGACCATTCATCCAGCAAGGACACCTGCTGATAAGGATGAACAATACCACAGTCATGTGGTACATCAACAAACAGGGAGGCACACATTCATACCCTCTATCCCGGACGGCAATGGACCTGTGGAACTTGGCCCTGAATCTCAACATCCAACTGCAGGCCAGATTTGTACCAGGAAAAGAGAATTCACTAGCAGACAGCTTAAGCAGGACTACCACGGATGCTCACGAATGGATGCTGCATCCAGATATTTTCAAAACCATAACAAAGAAATGGGGAATGCCAGAGATAGACCTGTTTGCCTCCCCACACAACTACCAACTGAAGAAATTCTGCTCAAGAGTATACCACCCACTTGCCTGGAGGGTGGACTCCCTTTCTTTCAGCTGGACGGACCTGACAGTATATGCCTTTCCACCTCTTCCTTTGATGTACAAAGTTCTACTGAAGATCAGAGAGGAACAGCCAAAGGTAATTCTGATAGCTCCAGACTGGCCAAGGCAACATTGGTACCCGCTACTGAGAAGCATGTCTCGGACGCATTCATGGCATCTACCTCTATGTCCTTTACTTCTAACGCAGAACAATTACAAGACCCTGCATCCAAACTTAAAAACACTGCAGCTAACTGCTTGGAAAATTGCATAAAACAAAACCAACTTGATTTATCTCAGAGGGTTAAGGACATTATCCTGGAGGCTCGCAGACCCTCCACAAGGAAAACGTATTTAGCCAAATGGAAAAGGTTCCTCATTTGGAGTGCAGAAAAGGGAGAAAATGTCACACTAGCAAACCTAGCACACATCCTGGAATACTTAGCAGAACTGTTCCACAATGGCCTGTCCTATTCTTCCATTAAGTCCACAATGGCCTGTCCTATTCTTCCATTAAGATACATGCATCAGCAATTTCAGCAGAGTACAACATGGATCCTCCTGTCTTCTCTCATCCTCTCCTCAGACAATTTTTGAGAGGGATCAAAAATGTAAAGCCTCCAAGGAAACCACCTTTGCCTGCATGGGATCTCAATTTTGTGCTAGAAAAATTAACACTTCCCCCTTTTGAACCAGCAGCAACAGCAGACTTACAGTTCTTATCTTGGAAAACTGCCTTCCTGCTAGCAATCACTTCAGCAAGAAGGGTATCTGAGTTACAGGCATTAATGGCAGTGCAGCCTTTCCTTATCTTCCATCCGGATAGAGTGTCTCTGAGAACCAATCCTACTTTTATGCCAAAGGTGGTATCCAGGGTATCCTTGAACCAAGCCATACATTTACCTACATTCTTCCCAACCCACAGAACAGGGGGGAAAAAACTACTACACACCTTGGATGTACACAGACAACTGCACTACTATCTGGACAGAACCAAGGCCAGCAGAAAAACTGACCAGCTTCTGGTAGCATATGCAACAGGAGTGCAAGGAAAAGCAATTTCAAAACAGACAATCTCAAAATGGATAGGAAATTGCATTCGATTCTGCTACTCATTTCATGGAAAGACAACTCCTGAAAATATCAGGCCTCACTCCACAAGAGCTACAGCCACCACTACAGCTTTCCTACGAGGAGTGGCTACCAAAGACATTTTAGAAGCTGCTACTTGGAGCTCCGTGCATACATTTGCCAAGCATTATAATCTTCCTTTATACTCCAGATCCCAAGCAGGTTTTGCAACTGCTGTTCTACAAGGGATCTTAATTACACCATCATTATCTTAGTGCCTCCTCCCCCAGTTTGGCTATGGTATTCTACCCATTTGTTATGACTGCAGATGCATCCTTGAAGGACATAGTACAGTTTTGTACCTACCATAAATGTAGATGTCCGATAGGTATGCATCTGCAGTCAGGATTACCCACCCTCCTTCCCCTCTGTGGTATTCCTAGGGTACTTACCCCTCTTTTAGCTAGCTGGGGGAATCTATTATGGTGTATTTGTTTGTATGTATATATGTATATATATTTTGCTTTCTACTGTTTGGAATTATTTGCATTTATCCAAATTTAGCCTTCCTAGAGGGCACCTGGCATCTGGGGCAAGAAACACTGAGGAAAATGGCGTCGGCTGATGCCTTTATACCCCAGCAGCTATGACGTCGGGTGAAGTGCGATATCAGCCGAGGCCAGACCCAGACTTTGGAATCCGGCCGACCGAAGGGCTGCCTGAGGCAGGACAACCCATTTGTTATGACTGCAGATGCATACCTATCGGACATCTACATTTATGGTAGGTACAAAACTGTACTTTTCTGCCTTTTGTATTGATTAGTTTTGCTTTCTCCTTTACATAAATATTGCACCATATCAGCTCACTCACGCTGTCTTTCCCATGCCTATGTTTCTTCTTTATACCTTTTAAAAGTCTGTAGGTTTTGTTCTTTATATTTTCACAGTTCCTCAGTCGCTACTATTTCCAAACAGCCCAATGTTTCTTAGTCTATATAATATTTTTCAGGAATGTGTGTAGTATTAATGAACACAAATTTGCATTTGGAGCTATTGACAGTTTTACTTGTGCAAATATTTTTCTTTCCTCTAATTTTTCTCCTAATTTTTTTGAATATCTTTTACCTGGAAATTCTGGGCTTCTTGGTTAATAGTAACAATACATAATTTAATGTTAAGTTGTCAATCTCGCCTTCATTCTTGCTTGATGGGTTCGGAGCCGATCCCTCGGCTCCGACTCGGCACTTGCTAAGCTCGAGAGTCACTTTTACCAGCTCGAGGCAGCCCCATATCCCATGATGCAAGGCGGTAAGTACCCAGATCTCGTTTGCCGCTTCGCTTAGGAGGTCCTCCTTTTACCAGCTCCTGGTAAGTGTTTAAAATACTTGATATTTTAGCCCCTTTTTTGCTAAAAACCCTTAAATTGTAGTTTTAAGTTAATTTTAAAGATTTTCTGACAGAAATTTACCTGTCTCTTTTTATTTTTTAGTCAAACTCTACCCATCCCATCCCCCCCCGTTAGGGTGTGTGTGTGTTTGTCTACTTATACCTTTTGGTATATTTAATTTAATTTAACTCTTTGACTGGTGTGTGTGTGTGTTGTCTTTCACCATGTCAAAAGAGAGGGTCTCAGGCTTTAAGAAGTGTGACTCGTGCTGTCAAAAGATGTCTCTGACAGACGGTCACACTTCTTGCCTGTATTGCCTGGGGCCTCTTCACCTGCAGGACTCCTGTGCTATATGTCATTCCTTTAGCCAGAGAGTCCTGCAGGAAAGAAGAAACAAACTGATACTTAGGGGCCTTCTTGCCGGAGGGCTCTCCGCTAAGTCGGCTCCATCCAAATCTGTCAAATCTTCCAAGGCCCAGGCTTCTGTGTCAAAGCCTGGCCTCGGCTCCGACTCGTTCTGAGTCGAGATCGGCTCCGGCTGGAGCCGATTCTGGCTTAACAGCCTTCGGCACCGATGGCTATCGGTGCCGATTCTGCATCGACCACTTCGTGTCGGCTCCGATCGGTTCCGACCACCATGTGGCACAGGCATCGTGTCGGCTCCGATCGGCTCCGACACCGTTACTTTGTGGCTGTATCGGCTCCGGCTGGAGCCGATGCATCGAGCTTCCTGTCGGCTCCGATAAGTTGTCGGCTCCGACAGGGTCTATAGTTTCATCGGTTCCGATGGCTCATTCCAGGAAGAGGTCGAGGTCTCCTTCCTTGGAGCCGATACTATCGGCTCCGGCTTCACCTCTCCTTTCGGAACGGAGCCATCGGAGCCGATCTTCAAGGTCATCCAGACTTTCAGACCATGACTTAGAGAGAGTGGTCAGCAGATTACTTAAGTCACAGGCACTGGCCCAAATGTTACATAGTCCGTCTCAACAGACGACTGTTGGTCCACACCCGTTACAGTTCCTCCTTCAACTCTACCCCAGAGCTTGGAGTTGGAGTCTTCGGGAATGGTTACTGCTACGGCTGGAGGACAGATACCCCCTTCTGTTCCTTCAGCCTCTACTCTTATCTCCTCTTCGAGACCTTCCTTAGAGGGATTCAGTGGTCGGGCTTCCATGGTCTCCTCCGAGGGGGTGAGTGGCATCGGACCCTTGTCCGAACCCGCTCTTCCCCTTGGAGCCTCGGCCTTGGTGAGCTCGGCTCTGACATCTGCCTCGGAGACTTCCTGTCGGTGGTCCCTGGAGTTCCTAGTTCTTCGAACGGGTTCTCTCGGACCTGCCTGGGAGGGAGCATTCGAGGTGATGAAGAGTGTGCTGGCCACTGGTATCAGTCAGCAGTCTGTTCCTTAGCTCCTCCCTCTATAGTGCCTGTTGACATCTCTGCCACTTCTCTTGCTACAGGACCCAGGGATCCTCCGCCTCAGGTTTCCCCATTGGGAATTTCCCCCTCTTCCGAGGATTCTCCTGATGTTTCGTGAGATCCTCCTAGGAAGAGGACTTGTAAGAGGAAACATGTAGACTCCCCGAGTCTGTCACTTCGGATACTGACTTTGATGAGTCAGAGGGATCCCCTAGATCCCCCTCTGAGGATGTCTCCTTCTCAGACATCCTAGAACACCTTAAACAGAGGGGAAACTGGCCCACCAACAATCCCTCTGAGGATGAGTCAGTATACCTAGAGGCGTTTGGATCTCGGCCCTCCACCTCCTGGGTGTCTCCGCCTTCGACCCCTTATGCAGGTTATTGCCCGAAAGGCGTGGGCAGCTCCTGACTCTGTAGAGCCAGTCCCTAGGAGGCCTTCAAAATTTATCACTGCCCCGTGTGACAAACAATTCCTCACTAAGGGTGTCCCCGCTGATGCCATGGTGGTGGCTGCTGCCACCAAGAAGGAACTTGCAGATCCTTCCGTCCCGATCCATGCTTCTAATAAGCACTCTAGGACCATGGATAGGTACGGTGGCGGATGTTTTCCTCAGCGACCTTTGCTATGCATTCGCTGAATTACCTATGTCACTTCACCAGACTCCAGAGGGATATCCTTAAGGAGCTGGGTGAAGTAGTACAGGATCCTACAGCTGCAGGAGCTCAAGAAAAATTGCTTCGCAGCTAGGAACCCTTAATTCCATTGCAAACTCCTCCATGCGGCTAATATCATATGCTGCTGATGGAGCAGTAGAGCCAGGTACAGGTGTGGCTCTTAGACGCCAAGCCTGGATGCGGCTGTGTGACTTTGCAGATCCCTTCAAGGCGTCCTTCACAAATTCTCCCTTTGATGGGTCAGCTTTGTTTGGCCCTCAGGTGAAGGAAACTTTGACCAGGTGCGAGCAGGACGGCAAGACTCTTTCTGCTGTAGGAGTCCGTTTTCCACCCCTTCTAGACCTTACCCCAAAGGACAGAAAGGTGGAAAAATGTGGTTCCGCAAATCCCAAGGAGTCACGCCGGATTCACGTGGTCAGTTTACCCCTAGAGGCAGAGGGGGTAACAACAGACGCCGCTCTAGAGGCAGAGGGGGTCCAAAAAACCAGGGAAACAGAGAGCCTCTCTCTGACAAGCCCTTTCAGCATCCCTGAGATGTTGCCCGGCTGTCCCTCCTTGGAGGCAGTCGGGGGAAGATTATCACTGTACCCAGAAGCCTGGCATTCCCTCACTCAAGACAGATGGGTACAGTCGATCATATCCAAGGGTTACATAATTCCTTTCGAGGAAAGTCCTTTCCCTCAAATTCCCTTCCAGATGTACCACCGGTCTAAGGGAAATTGCAGAGTTAGAAGTCTCAAGACTACTGCAAAAAGAGCCATTCAGCCAGTTACAACAGACCATTCAGAGCCGGAATCTACTCAAGGTTCTTTTGGTCCCCAAAAGACGGGAGACTGAGACCAATATTGGATCTCAGCAGACTCAACAAGTCTGTGAGGAAGACAAGATTCCGAATGGTCACTCTTCAGTCAATTCTGCCCTTCTTACAGAAGGACAACAGGATGTGCTCAATAGATCTTCAGGATGCGTACTATCACATCAAAATTCACAGACGCTCCAGGAGATTTCTCCGCATTCGGCTGGGGTCCAGTCATTTCCAGTTCAGAGCCCTGCCCTTTGGTCTCACTACAGCCCCCAGAGTGTTCACCAAATGCATGGCAGTGGTCACGGCTCACCTGAGACTTCAAGGATTCCAGGTGTTTCCGTATCTCGACGACTGGCTCCTGTCAGCCACCACCAGGCATCAGCTTATACAAGCCAGGGATTACACAATAAATCTTTGTTCTCATTTGGGCATCTCGATCAACTTCGAAAAGTCATCCTTATCGCCCTGCCAGTCTATTACCTTCATAGGCGCAAACTTAAACACTGTTCAGATGTCAGCTACCCTTACAGATCAAAGAGTTTCAGACATTCAGAGTCATGTCAGGATCATTCTGGCCAACAAGAAAGTACAGGCCAGAATGGTTCTAAAGGTATTAGGCCTCATGGCTGCGGCCATTACTCTTCTTCCCCTGGCTCGATTCTACATGCGCCTTCTTCAGTGGATGCTGTTCACACAGTGGTCATACCAACAACTTCCTATGCGTCACCAGATTCTGGTGACACAGACTTGCAAAGATCATCTTGCTTGGTGGATCACATCTCCTCAGGTTCACCAAGGCAGGTACTTTGTACCCCATCCCCGATAGCCACTGTCACCACGGATGCCTCCCTGATCGGGTGGGGGTCATTATCAGGGCAGGATGGTTCATGGGACGTGGCAGCCGTTCGAGTACCATCTGCACATAAATGTCCTGGAGATGAGAGCAGTGCTTTTAACGTTGCAAGCCCTCAACGACTTTCTTCCCGTAGGGACAATTGCAGTCCACACAGACAACATGTCTGTAGTTTGGTATATCAACAAACAGGGCGGAACCAAGTCCTACCCCTTGTGTCGAAGCGCTCAGACTATGGCAATGGGCGATCTCCTCTCATCGGTTTCTGGTAGCAACGCATATCCCTGGGAAAACCAACATTGTAGTGGACAGATTGAGCAGAGCTATTCTCATGCCTCACGAGTGGTCTCTCAAGCAATCGATAGCGGAAGAGATTTTTCTGGAATGGGGTCGTCCATGTTGCGATCTTTTTGCTACTCCCCAAAACAGCAAATGTCCAGACTTCTTCTGTCTCTTCCTCTACCAGGCCATCCCCCCAGAGACGCTCTGACCCAGGATTGGCCCCAGGGACTTCTTTATGCCTTCCCTCCATTTCCTCTGATCCCTCAAGTTATCCAGAAAGCTACCGTTTTGAGAGCCAAATTGATTCTCATTGCCCCTTACTGGCCTCGACAAGTTTGGTTCCCGTTCCTACATCATCACCTTTTGGTGCAGCCGTGGCATCTGGACCCAGTGCCAGATCTTCTGATTCACCAATCGCGTCAGCTGCACCGGTCTATCCCTTCTCTCAACCTCACAGCATGGTTGCTCCACTTCCTTCCTTAGCCAGGCTTCCTTTGATCTCTAACCCAGTTAGAGACATCATAGTAGCTTCGTTAAAATCCTCTGCCAGGAGGATTTATACAAGCAAATGGAAACGTTTCTCTTATTGGGCTAAGGCCAAGAATATTGATCCTTTCACTGCCCCTGTTCAGGCAGTCCTGGACTTCTTAGCAGAGATTTTTCATGCAGGCTCCTCTTCTTCCACAGTCAGAGTTCAACTGGCTGCTATCTCCAATTTTCATGTCGGGATAGCAGATCATAATATTATGTCCCATAGGCTCTGCAGGGCCTTCTTGAAAGGAATTTTCCTACTAAAGCCTCCAATCAGGAATCCTCCTCCTCAGTGGGATCTAAATTTAGTGCTGACATCCTTGATTCTTCCCCTTCGAGCCAGCTGTTTCTTGTTCCCTGAAATTTCTTTCTTGGAAAACTTTATTCCTAGTGGCTATTACATCGGCCAGGAGGGTGTCTGAACTTCATGCTCTATCGGTTCGACCCCCCTATTTGATTTTTCATAAAGACAGAGTATCTTTGAGAACTAATCCGACCTTTTGCCTAAGGTCGCTTAAAGACCAATTTGAATCAATCCATTGATCTCCCTGTATTTTTCCCAAACTATTCAGACAGAGCTGAACAAAAGCTACATTATCTTGATGTCCACCGTCAACTTAGATATTATTTGGACAGAACAAAAATTTAGAAAATCTGATCAACTTTTTGTTTCCTATGCGGATAATAAAAAGGCCTTCCTGTTTCTAAAGTGACCTTGTCCAGATGGCTTTCTTCGTCATCTCTGAAATTTATCTGCTCAGGGGAAAACAGCTGTGCTCAAAACCTAAAGCACATTCAACTAGGAGCTTAGCTACTTCTACAGCTTTTCAAGCTAGACTTCCTTTAGACACTATTTGTGCAGCGGCCACTTGGTCCACTCCTCACACTTTTGTTTCCCATTACAAATTGGACTTGGCCTCCAGGGACAGAGCCAGCTTTGGCTCTACAGTCCTCAAGAGTTTGTTCCATTGAGCCACCCAGGATAGAGGTGCTAGGGACGCGGTCCCATCAAGCAAGAATGAAGGCGAGATTGACAAGTTAACATTAAGAAGTTATGTACCTACCATAACGTTCCATGTTAGTTGTCTTCTCTCGCCTTCTTTCTTGACCCTCCCTCCTTCCCCCTGGCCTGGACAGACCTTGTTATAAGAAATTATTATGCTGAAGACCTTCAGACCTGGTCCTTCTTCCATTCTGTAAGTTTCCTTTCTTCCTTTGGGAAGTGTTTTTTTGCTTGGTGCTATTGCCCTTTGTCATCAAACGAGATCTGGGTACTTACCGCATTGCATCATGGGATATGGGGCTGCCTCGAGCTGGTAAAAGTGACTCTCGAGCTTAGCAAGTGCCGAGTCGGAGCCGAGGGATCGGCTCCGAACCCATCAAGCAAGAAAGAAGGCGAGAGAAGACAACTAACATGGAACGTTATGGTAGGTACATAACTTCTTATTCTGTCAGTTCGTCAGTAATCCGCTCTCTCAACTTTATGGCTCTTTTTTTGGCCTGTTAGTTTCTGTTTTTGTGGACTACTTCCTTTTACAACAAGGGGGCAATCCTCCTCTTGAGCCTGGCCTAACCCCAGATTTGTTAGGGCACACCTTAGTCAAGCGGAACTGTGTCTTTTAGGATAGTAGGAGGGCTGAACTTCTCTGCATTCTGCCTAAAGACTCAAATTCTTCTAGAGGCTTGTTCATTCCCACCCCAGGCTGATTTTTTCCCCCCATTATTTCGTGGTATGTGTGCAAGACTCTAGCTGACTGCAGAGGGCTCTTTGAAGTAAGAATGCTATAGGTATCCAGATGTCCAGAATTTACGCTTGTCTTTGAGATTGCTGTCAGTACTGATTACCTTGTATCATCTGTTTTTCACCCATGTCTGGGATGCTTTAGCTGCCACCATGGATAGTAGCTAAACTTCTTTATGTAAGTGTTTAATAATATGACATTATAACCTTTGTTTCCTTGTTTGTGAACCCCATTGTTTGAGTTATGGATCCAGAAGGCACTCTAGCATCTTAATCCTACTGCATGGATTCTGTACATGTGCCAGAATGGACATACATCTTCCAAGTGCAATAGTTTATAATTTTAAATGGGATCTCTGTGGGTAGCCACAGGGTATGCAATTACCAAAAAGGACTTTCTCAAATCTGATTCAGTACAGTGAGAACTGTGGCATCTGTATAGCCTTATACTTGGTGCATTTTCTGTTTGTCACAGCTGTCAACACTTGAGATAAATAGAACAGTTGAAGGCCCTTGACAGTGTTGTATCCTAAGCTGCTAAACACACTGGCTTATCTTTGTCTCTCCCAGGCAGTGTCGGTTAGTGGTTTAGCATCTATCTGGGCAATAGAACTCTGTGTGTCAGATAAAAAAGTGCCTTCTCAACCTATTTACTTGTAACCATGGGTATCCCCCTGGGTTCACTTCTTGAACCTCTACTCTTTGGTGTGTCAACAAACTGCAGTCAGCATCAGGTCAGGCATGGTTTACTCATTATGGAGATAACTCCACCCTTATCTTCTCTACACCAGTTATGACTGAATTGCAATGCACCACATTGCAGTGTTGTACCTCTATTGAACATTGGAGAGACAAATCCTAACTGCTACTTCACTTCAAAAAAAATAAATAAATAAAAATAAAATAAAAGGATTATTTTCAGTTTAAGGCCTTTTCTAACTTTAAAGGCATTTTCATTGTCACTTCCTGCAAAACGCCCAAACTGCTTGGAGTCCCTGTAAATGAATATCCCAAATTTAGCATGCATACATATCTTATTGCCATAAAACAGCAAAAACTAGGACTCCTGAAAGGGAATGTACTTTGTTTTTGCAGAGGCGCAGTAGCAAGGCAAGACTGCACAGAGTCTGTAATCTCATTAGAACATAGTTATTTAGTTAAGTCTGCTGACACTTGCCCAGATAATTCCCTAGTTGTAGTTCACATTAGGATAGCAGTCCAAAATAGTAATAAAAAACACTTTGGCAAGTTCCACTATACTGGCTAAGGAATGACAAATGTACAAGGGAGGTTGTGAAATGTTAAAATGTTTTAGGAAAACTGAATGTTGTTAAAGGCAATATAGCAGAGGGTTCATATCCATTGAAGACAGAATTGAGGCTGCTATTTCAAACTAAGGAGAGGTATTCCTGGAGTTAAAGTAGTTGTATGTAGAGGGCTTACAAACTGTAAAAGCACTAAAAGTCGCAGACAAATGAAAGGAGTATAGCAGAAAGTAAGGAGCTGGAAGATGGTAAGCAGAGAGTGAAAGAGCGCTTGAGGAGAATCTGTGAAGGAAGGACAACTACTGTTAAACTGGAATCCTTTGAAAAGGGCTTTAAATCACAAAAGTTGTTGGCACAGAAACTTGGACACCAGAAAGTAAAAGGAGATTTTAAAAATGAGGGATACTAAAAATTGTTGGCTGGAGAGAGAGACCAGATTTATTTCAAACATATTTTTAGAGATTTTTATAAGGGATTATATGAGGAAGAGAGGAGGCAAAGAGACTGGATAAATCAAATGAACACTTTCATGTAGGACATGAGTTTTATAGATGCTATAAAAGCAGGAAGCATAAAGCTTAGTAGTTCCAGTAACATCAAGTTAGCAAAAAAACAGGGGAGGCTGGATTCCCAAGCAAAGTGGGGAAGATGGGAGGCATGGCTTTGTTGAAAGTACATCCCACTTCCAGTATTTATTTAATGAAGTGGGATGTACTAAGAAGTTGGAAATGGGTTAGTAATGAGAATAATAATGGCAACGTAAGGAAAAAAATGCAGCAGACTCAGGGTGATATAGACTAATATCAATATTAAACCATGACTTCTAGGTTTTTATTGAGATAATTGCTCACAGAGTGGCAACATTTCTTGTGTGGCTGATGGACTTGGACCAGTGTGGTTTGTTGAAGGGAGACCAACTTTCAATAATATAAGTAAAATAATGATAGAAGAAGAAGCAGAAAGGAAGAGAGAGCTTGTAATTTTAAGTACAGATGCTGAAAAGGCATTTGATAAGGTCTGCTGGGGTTGTCTGTACGAAGTATTTTTGAAATCTTGGATGTTCTTAGTGTTTCACTGTTGCAGTCATTACATTTGGGTTATCTGCTTGCAGGTAGCCCTCAGTCGGCCTGATTAACAAAGTCTTGGGTCCTGCGTTGGTTGCTATCCCTTCTTCCATGACATTAGGTCATCAGGGGTATAAAACATGCAGCCAATGCCATTACATCAGTCTTTCTTGCCGTGTGGTGCTCAAAGCAAAAGCAGTTTGCAAGTGCCGGTCGGCCGACTCCTGAAATTTTTGTTTTAGAGTTTCAGAACCGAAGTCTTCAACTAAAGCTAAGTACCCCGTTGGGGAAACTTTTTCGTGCTCCTTACCAATGTCAGTAAAAGTTAATAATTGCATTACTTGTGGAAAGCAAATACCTAATAAAGATTTTCATTCGTATTGTATTCCTTGCCTAGGCCCTGACCACGACGTACCTTCCTGTCAGTTTTGTGCTTTATTTAATCAGCGCACTATCCGTCAACGGCATATTTTCACCTCTAAATATTTCGATTCTCGGTTTAATTATCCAGAAATGTCGGTTAGCCATTCGACTACTGGGATGCCAAAAAAATGCAAAGATAAAGACAGAGACAGGCCGCTGAGGTCCAAAACTGTCGACGACGCTTCTCCTAAGCCAGTCGCCAGTTCGCTGGTACTCAGTGAGGTGCTTTCGCAGCCCCTGATACCCGCTACTTCTGATTCGCAGGCCTCTACTGAGACCCATTCAGAGTCCGGTATGCCGTGAGATGCTTCAACTATGGAACCCACGGATGTCTCTACCTTGGATGGGTTCGGAGCCACTGTGCAGGCACCGGCTTCTGAGGGTGTATTCAGGCCAATGGACTTTCATATTAAACTGACGCCTCCTTCTTTACTTAGGCCTAAATCTCGATCTATGCCTCAAAAAGACGACGCTCAGGCCTCTATGCCTAAAAAACAAATAAGTATGGCTGAAGATCTAATAATTCTAATCAGGGGTAGCCAACCTCACCCCCCCTTTCTAAGAGGCGTAGGACTGAAGTTGATTATGAATCTTCTGATCAGGATGCTGTTTTTTTCTGATTCTTCTGATGATCTGGATTTGCCTTTATCTACTTATGAAGATTCTGATGCAGAGGACTCCATTCCCTCTGCTTCCCCTCCTGAGGATTTTTCTTTTGGGGAAACCTTTCATACTCTAAGGGAGCATTTCCACTGGGAAAGCCAGGTTCTTTCTGATTCAAAAAAAGAGGCTTAGGGATTTCCTTCTCCTACCACAGCATAGGCCTTTAGCTATTCCTCCTGTACTGGACATTGTTGATGATGCTTTTTTGGAATCTAGTTCAGCTTGATTCCCTGTCTCCTGCTCCCAGAAAACCTGACCGATACTACAGGGTCTGCAGGTCCCACAAGTTCCTTTTTAAAAATCCTATTGCAGATCCAGAGACTATTTCACAGGGGCCCAAGGGCATTAAAGCTTCTACTGCTAAAAATCTTACCCCTTCTGATAAGAGACTCCAGGGCGCTGGATAGATGGGTTAAGAAGGTTTACACTTCTGCAACCTTGGCCATTAGGTCTTTAATCTGCCAGTTTCATATGTTAAAGTATCAGCGACATGTTATTGGACTGCTTAAACAGAAAATGATGTTGATTCCTGACTGTGTGGAAAATAAAGAATTACAGGATTTAATGCATTCTGCTGAACAAGGTGGAAAACATACTTTGCAATGTGGTTTTGATTCATTAGAGGCCTCTTGCAGGCCTGCTGTTACTGGGTCTGTGCTCAGAAGGTATGCTTGGCTCAAGGAGCAATCTTTGCCTGCTCATGTTAAAGCTAAATTGTTGGATGCTCCTTTAAATCAGGACCGCCTGTTTGGCAACAAGGCTGAGGAAGTTCTTAAAAAGATGGAAGATAAAGCTAAATCTATGCAGACTGTTAAAGATTTTTTACAAGTTCAGCCTCCTAGATTTAGTAGGCACTGGCCCTCTAAGAATTGGTCCTTTCCAGCCCCTTCCAGGTCTTCTCAAGCCAAACCCAGATGCAGCAAAAACCTCAGGTTTCAGTCCCAGGGGACACACAGAACTAAGCAGTGGGGGGGGCCTTTACTTCCAAATCTGGAAATAATAAGACTTCCCCCATATGGTAACTGTCTCAATGATTTCCTTTTAAAATTTCCAAGCACTTATCAACTGACTGCCCCTTTGGGGGAAAGATTACTCTTCATGCAAAGAATTGGGAACTCATTACCCAGGACAAATGGGTTTTAAATAGTGTCCCAGGGATACAGATTTCACTTCCACATGTTGCCAACACCAAGCGGGTGGCTGGACCTACCCCCAAATCAGTGGGCAGAGGCCCCAAAACAAGTACTTTCTCTCTTAAGCATGGGGGGTTATTCAACTGGTACCAGAAGAGGAAAAGGGACAAGGTTTCTACTCAAGACTTTTCCTGGTACTCAGAAAAGACAACTCATGGCATCCTATCCTGGACCTGTCTACTCTAAACACCTATTTGGAGATTCCAAAATTCAAGATGCTGACTCTTCAGCAATTACTTCCTATGCTAGGCAAAGATGCCTGGTTGGCAACACTAGATTTAAAAGAAGCATACCTGCAGATCCCAATCAGGGAATCTTGCAGAAGATACCTATGCTTCAAAGCAGGCTACATGCAGTTTTCTGCACTGTTCTTGGCTTATCTACTGCGCCCAAGGTATTTACAAAGTGCCTAGCTCCAGTTATTGCATTTTGCAGGCAAAGAAATATTCAAATATACCCATACCTGGACAATTGTTTAATTCAGGCAGAAAGCCAGGACATACTTTTGAATCATCTGGCCTTTGTACAAAGGGTTCTAACTTCTCTGGGGTACACCATGAACGAAAAGAAATTACACCTGGTACCCTGTCAACAAATTATATTCCTGGGAGCAAGCTTGAATACAACTTCCCAGATGGCTTACCTCATGCCAGAGAAACAAATTCATTTGACAAACTACTTCAAACAAGTGGCCACAAAAAACCCTGCTATCTGCAAGACAAATACTGCAAGCCTTGGGGTTCGTGGCCTTCTGCATTCTTCTAATTCCATATACAAGGCTGCATATGAGGAAACTACAGTGGTATCTAAAAAGCCTATGGTGTCAACATTCTCAAGACCTGGAAGTAATGATTCCTATCCTACCTTGCCTACGCCTAGAGTTCCTTTGGTGGGCAGAGGCCTGCCACCAAAACAAGGGACTACCTTTCACACCACCCCCTGCTGCCAAAACCCTAACAACAGACGCATCAGACTATGCATGGGGGGCTCACCTGGCAGGGAAGTGCATTCAGGGCAAATGGAACCCAAGTCAAATGCACCTGCATAGGTTCATAGGTAGGTACTAGGCTATCGGCACAAGGACCTACGTAAGCCTAGCCAACAAGGTTCCCTGGCTTATGCCACCCAAGAAAGTTATTTTCCTGTGCCACTGTAGAGCAGAGACACAGAAGTGAACCCCGGTGTGTATTTTCTATTTCCCATTCACTCATCAAGATTTTTCTTGGAGTGCTAATGAAGAACTTTGCTTGACATAGATGAGTAGCCTGTTCCAGAGTATGGGAAGTCTCTAGGATAGGAATCTATCCCTCCAGCTTGTCCTGTTTATTGTGGTGACAAGGTTTAGGTCCCTAGAGCGTTTAGCTCGGAGGGATTGGGATTTCTTTAGGTGTAGCATGTCCAACAGCTCTGGGTTTGACATAGCTTTATATGTTAGGCAGAGATCACCTCTGAGTAGGCGATATGCTACGGAGTAAAGCTGGAGTTTTTTGAGGCAGTCAGTGTAGGGCATTTGCTTGAGTCCAGTAATCCTCTTTGTGAGGTACTTCTGTGGCATTTCCAGCTGCTGCAGATGTCTTGAGGTACATTCCAAAAGGGGCGTTGTACTCTATAATGGGTCTAATGAGTGTCGAGTAGAGGGGAACAATGACCTCTTTTTTCCTGGATGAGAACCCTTTTATGATGAGGTGTGCCACGTAGAAGGACTTCCTGACCACTGTGGCGATGTGACTATCAAAGGAGAGACTACTGTCCACCTGCGTCCCAAGGTCTCTTATCACTGTGTTAAGTAGATTGCTGCCTATGTGGTAGTTCATGGGTACAGAGTTTTTACCAAAGGGGATGACGCTGCACTTTTTGGCATTGAGCTTGAGGCCATGGCTCTGACACCAGGCATCTGTCTCAGAGAGGCTCTTCTGTAGGATGTCCACATCATTTGGGGACTTGACTATGGCGCCTAGAATATCTATCAAAAAGAAATGTTAGCTGTACAGAATGCTCTGACAGCCTTTAAGGACCACATTCTTCCAGGACAACTAATGGTAGAGACAGACAGCACCACTGTTATGTGGTACATAACCGGGGGGAGGTACAAATTCTTACCCCCTCTGCAGACTAGCCATGGCGTTGTGGAACACAGCCTTGAGCTACCAAGTGCACCTACAAGCTCAATTCCTGCCAGGAAAATTAAATACACTGGCAGACGGTTAAGCGGATACCTCATGGACCCACACGAATGGAAACTGGAACCAAGGATTTTCAACATGTTGACAAAGCAAATGGGGAAGCCCAGATATAGACCAGTTTGCCTCTCCCCAGAACTACCAATTGGACAAATTTTGCATAAGGACTCCCCACAAACAAGCCTGGAAAGTGGATGCTTTGTCTTTCAGCTGGAAAAAACCTGTCAGTCTATGCCTTCCCCCCTCTGCCTCTGCTCTCCAAAGAACTACTAAAAATCAAACAGGACAAACCGAGGATTATTTTGATTGCTCCAGACTGGCTGCACCAACACTGGTACCCCCTCCTGCGCAGTGTGTCACTGTTATCTCCATGGCACCTGCCTCAGACTCCTTCCCTGCTGTCTCAGCGGGAGAACCAGATTCTGCACCCTCAGGTTCTAACACTGAACCTTGCAGCCTGGTTAATTACTTAATCTCTCCTTTACCATCCCTCAGCAAACCTGTGATGGATATCATTTCAGAGGCAAGGAGGCCTAGTACTAGAAAATTTTATGCTGAAAAATGGAAAAGATTCTTTGCCTGGAACCAGTCTCAAGGGATGAGCACAGCAGCGCCCAATTTACTTCAGATTTCACAATACTTAACTGAGATGCTTCACAAGGGCCTGTCTTTTTCCTCCATTAAAATCCACTCCTCAGCCATTTCAGCTCATTATAACACAGAATCACCCCTCTTCTCTCATCCACTGCTCAAGCAGTTCCTCAGAGGGGCCAAAAATTTGAGACCACAAAGGAGAGCTCCAACCCCAGCCTGAGATCTTAACTTTCTCTTGGAGAAACGCACTCTACCTGCTTTCGAGCCAGCTGCTACTACAGACTTAACATTTCTTTCTTTGAAAACCGCTTTCCTTTTAGTGACCACTTCAACTAGAAGAGTATCTGAATTACAGGCCCTTATGGCAGTGGAGCCTTTCATCATCTTTCATGCGGCAGGGTGTCCCTCAGAACCACTCCATCCTTCATGCCCAAGGTGGTATCCAGTGTGGCTCTTAATCAGTCCATTTATTTGCCAACCGTTTTTCCCAATCCACAGAATAAAGGGGAATAGACACTGCATTCCTTAGATGTGCACAGACAGCTTAGATTCTACTTGGACAGGACTAAACCTCAAAGGAAATCCGAACAACTGCAAGTGGCATTTGCTGCAGGAGCAGACGGGAAGGCTGTTTCAAAGCAAACCATTTCTAAATGGATAAGCCATTGCATTCATTTCTGCTATAAGCACCATGGAAAACCTATCCCCAGGGGATCAGACCTCACTCCACCAGGGCTGCATCAACCTCTACAACTTTTCTCAGAGGCGTCCTTACCAGGGACATCCTAGAAGCTGCTACCTGGAGTTCTGTACATACTTTCACCAAGCATTATCATTTGCCAATTTTCTCTAAATCCAGAACTGGCTTTGCCAGTGCAGTCTTGCAGGGCCTTATAGCTGGCCCTAATGCTATCTAAATTCCTCCTCCCAACCATGGCTTTGGGAATCTATCCAAATGTAATGACTGCAACAGTGAAACACGAAGAACATAGTACAGTTGTGTACACTTATGTTGGAGTGTATTCACTGTGGCTATATCTCTACTTTCCTTTACTATGCTTAAAAGCCTTTTTGGTGTATTTGCTTTTTTGTTGGAGGTATATCTTTGTGCTTTTATATTTAATTGCTTCCCATTAGGGTGGCACCTGACATCTGGGGCAAGAAAAACTGATGTAATGGCGTCAGCTGCATGTTCTATACCCCTGACGACCTGACGTCATGGAAGAAGGGACAGCAACCGACGCAGGACCCAAGACTTTGTTAATCAGGCCGACTGAGGGCTACCTGCAAGCAGATAACCCAAATGTAATGACTGCAACGGTGAATAGACTCGGACATCTACATTTATGGTAAGTGTACACAACTGTACTTTCCTTAGAATGATTAGTAAAATTAATTGATAGGGGACATTTATGCATCGACAGCTAGTCTCCGGAATTCATTACTGGTAAAGGTAGAGAGGGACTATGTAGGAATGCCCATTGTCCATATTAATATTTGATGTCCGCCTAGACCCTATGGCTAAAAAGATCAGTGGATCATTGAAGTATAAATGATGGAACAAGAGGAGAAAATTGCATTATTTGCTGATTGTGCTCTAGATCTGTAATGTAAAATATTGCACTATCTGGGAAAGTTACTATTTCTTGGGAGAATTTTAGGACTTGCCACGACAGAAAATAGATAATTATTTGCTATTGTCTTAGTCATACCTTTATGGTTCCACGTTTGAACTGGTACAACATTACCTTTACTTAAGGGGTCATATCAGAATGGAAGTAACTTGGTATATGGATAATAATAGAGGTGCAGAAGGCAGCAAAATAGATTTGGGATGAGCTAAACACTGGAATGTGAAAAATTAAGGAAATGGCAGTTGATGGATCTTGTTTTAGATAATCAAATCTCAGCTTTAAAAATGTAGTCCCCTTGATCCTGTATGTGGAGCATGGTGTTTCTGTCAACCAGGAAGCACGCCCTAGGGTAGGTTGTGGAAAGGAGGGGAAAAGGATAAAGCTGAGTTGGGAGAAAGTGTGTTTGCCAGAAGTGCAAGGCAGCCTAGGAATGACAATTCTAGAAGGGCGCTATAAAGTGAGACTTGGTGTAATAAAACACAAACACAGCAGTATAAAGCAAAATGGAATTTCCTGATACTAACACATGGAGAAAATACTCAAGAAATTTTGAGACTGTTGGCATGGTTACAAATTGAGAAGATGAACTTGCAAAATAGTACACAAATTTTGTATAATATCATTCAGGCCTTTACAATGACCAAGTAAGATCGAGAGGAGTAGACCTTGATACATCCGAAAAAAGTCAGTAGGTTTTATCAAGCACTCCACAATATTTAAGTGTTTACCCAGTTAACAAATGGAAAATAAAATAATTAAGCAAGTCTTGTTCTAATTGCTTGAAGGTGCAACAAAATGCACAGATTTCCAGTGGCAAACTAGGCTCTTAAAAGTAAGTACATGAAAGCTGCACAATGTCAGAGTGAGTACTCTGATCAAGTGGGAGAAGCAAGCACATAGTAATGCACTTTTATACATAGCTGAGTGCATTTTTAACCAAGTATATATTAAATAAAGACAGCAGAGTATGTTTACATATAGACCCATTTCTTTTTTAAATAATGATTGTAAAGGCTTTTTTCAAAATTGATAAAAATGCATCAGCGTGGTTTAGTGGAGTGGAGGCAGACTTTTGACAGCATTAAGGAAGCAGAATGTTGTAAAATACCACTGTTATGTCTTGATATAGAGAAAACACTTGGCAGAGTAAGCTGGGATTTATGAATAGGGTAATGGAAATATTTGCATTCCCTGATAAAATAATAACATTAATTAGGATAATATATGAAGGATTAGAGGCGAGAATTAGTGTGAGGATTCCTCTCTGATAAGTTTTTAGTTCCTTCAGTTTTATGTACGGGTCAGGCATAATTTTATTTACCAAGGGGAAGTTGTGGGTCTTCAGTATAACAAAGTGATTTAGGATTGCCTGGTTTGAAAAGAAATGTTAGAGCTATACAATTAAGACTGTTGTATAGAACACAGGCTGAAGGTTATAATTCAAAATGGAAAAGGATAAAGATTAAGTGGGGGAAGGTCAAGGAACAAGGAGAGACTGGGATGCTGATCCTTAAGATTAATAAACATACAGAATATTTTATTCATAAAGTTAGTAGAAAGTATTCTAAGAACTAAGCCACCACGAGAATGTATAACTGGGATTTTGCCAATAAGGATGACTCCAAGTAGGCAAAGGAACCAAGTTATTGAGAGCAAATAATTAGAGAGGGGAAAGGTAAGAGTTGAATGTGACCAAGAACATATTTGGACAGCAGGCTAGAAGACAGTCTTCCATACCGGGGATTGATATGAGAGTATAAGTAAAGGAATGGAGAATCTTAAGTGAAAGGCCTGGTGTGGTAAAGTTTTTAGTTCAATCTGTAAGAGAAGCTACTTTTAAAAAATGAATGATTAGTAGACCATATGAAATTAATGCAAGATAACTATAAGAATCAGTCAGAGGAGGTTAAAAAACAATGTGAAAAGACTGGAAAAGCAATTTAAAAGAGAACAGTGGAAATTCATATGTATGACACCCAAATATGCAACAAAATCCAGAAGGATGTTGACTGCTTAACTAAGGAAATTCTTTTGAGCTGGGATCTGAATTGCCTAGACATAGCAAGGCCTTGTTAAGTTTAATTCTCTTAGCTGCCAAAAAAGCAGTTACTAGAAAAGGGAAATTAAAGTCTAAACTAGTTATTTGAATATGGAATATTATAAAAGAGATGTAGAACTGAAAGTTGGATCTTTAGAAAAGGGAAGGAGTAAATTACACAGAAATTGAAATTGTGGGAACGATACTTGCAGAATAATGTTCCAGAGGAGTGAGGTTTAAGGAATGGCAGGAATTCAACAGTTTATGTAATGGATTGATAGTTACTAAGAAAGTAAAGATGTATATGTTGTCTTTCGGCTTTTCCTGATTAGGGGTCTACAGCGGAACTCCGGTCCGCTAATGATTGGCAGTAGATTTTTACGTGCCGAGTTGCCGGCCCTGACACACAACCTTCAACAAAGGTACGCCCATTCACGCATGTCTCCACACAGAAGACGCTCTAGCTGAGAATCGAATGGGACAACATCTTAATATGAGGCGACAATGCTACTGCAGCACCACCACCGCAGCTATATATACATAAATAGATAAAAATATTAATAGTCTTTATGTTAATGTATGTTTGGCCATGTCTTTAAGTGATAATTTAATTAGCTACAATAACTGATGGTAACAGTTAAGGACTAATATAAAGAGCCTTGTTGTGGCATACCTCAGGAGCATTACATTGGTTTAACCTGGGTCCTGAAACATCTGCATTTAGATTTTTTGAATCAATGTTCATAAAGCACAGTTCTGAAGGGTCTAACATTTTATAACCTTCTTTGGGATGTTGTTCCACAGAGCAGGGCTAGTTTTGAGGAGGCAGTTTCCCCTATGCTTGTTTTGCATTTTAATTTTGTCACAGTAAGGGCATAATTGGACAGTAACCAGGATGTAGAATTTTCAATATAAAAGTACTGAGGATAAATTAGGATCAGTTTTTGATGGGGATGCAGCTGGAATTAAGTCTTAACTGGACATGTTATCGGTCAGAAGTGCAGATTTTCATATCTTATTTTCTACAGTTTGAGGTTTGAGTGTGTTCTGGGAAGAGTGCAAGCAAAGGACTGGGACTGTGTGTTCTAGTTTTGGCATTAGTACATTTCTACCAGTAGTTAAGCATGCAGAAGCAGATACGATTAGCTAAGTCTGACTTGGTAAGAAACTTTAGTGGTAATGTCCGTATGTAGTGAAAGGTTGCAAACAGGGTGAAGGGTTAGTCGAAGATATCTTTGTTGAGTGATATCAGCAATACGATTACCTTTAGAGTAATAAAATTAGAGACACGAATCAAGGTCAATCTTTTATGGAATAACAGAAAACATCATATTGGTTTTAATGGAAAAAAAGGCTGAGAAAAGGCTAGGTAAGAGCAATAACAAGATTTATGCAAGAGCCTCAGCTGCACCCCTTAATCTAGAAGTTTGGGATCTTTGCATGGAAGTGTTTGCAGAACTTTTTCTACACCTAGAAAGAATAGGATGGTCCTGCAACTTGTGATCGGTAATTGGCAACAAATTTTTTGTCTTGTCCAGGTTAACCTAATTCAAAGAACTTCAGGGTATTTCTAGAATGTTGGTAGATGATATTTTTATCTTAGCACAAGTGAGCTTTTGTTAAGTTGGGAGGGAACCCTGGAGCATCCTAAGCAATACAAGGCTCTACTGGGATTAGTAATGTCAGTGGTTAAAAAAGCAGTGACACAAAAATAGGGGAGCCCACCTAGCTTGGAAGAGATGTATGAAAACTTTTTTTTCTTTTTTGAAATTATGAAAACATTGACATAAATAGCAAGAATAGTAGAGTAAATAGAGCTGAAATCCTAAATGAACAGTCTGGCTGTAAAATTCTGGCAATGGGGGGTGGGGGGTCTGTAAAATTCTGGCAATGGGGGGGGGTCAAGGCTAACAAGAACAGAAGTAGCTCAAGGGAAAATTGATTCAGATGATTAAACTATTGATGCCTGATGGAAAATAAGATGTTTTATTTTTCTGTTTATGGTGTTATAACTGGCTGTTGTAAGTTGAATTGCATAGTGACCTAGCCCTAAGGGAAGAATAACAAAAGTACACTATGCATGAGGATTGCACAAAGTCTGATATTTATTGTTTTTGTTAATAAAAGGTGCTGAGTAGATTTATATAAAAAAATGGAAATCATGCGCTGTGCAATGCCCTATGTTGAGTAGATTTATATAAAAAAATGGAAATAATGTGCTGTGCAATGCCCTATCTTACTGAACAAGTTTGTCTAACTGCAGCATCTTCTTGAGTACTACTAAGCCTTCTCTGTGCTGTCTCCAGTTTCACAAACTTGTAGTCTAACGCAAATTGCCAAGCTTGGACAGTGTTGCACCAGAGTTTACAGCTCAGACCACAACATAGAAAACGGAAAACTACATTGAATGGAATTCCCAAGTTACCTTAAATACAACCAGCTACAAACTGCTTGCAACAATTCTGTGCTGATCAAAAAAATGCCCATCCTTAAACTCTGTCTTCTGCTGGAATGATGCCTCTGGAAGCCTGCAGTCCAAAGAGCAATACCTTGCCTCTATGCTAAAATATCAAAATTCTTGTGGTGATGCTCTATATTCCAGCTACATTGCCAGGCTCTGGAACAATTTTGCATCGACACTCAGCCAGACAGAATGTCACCAAGCCTTCAAAGACAAGCTAAGAACTTTATTAGTCAACACCTGGATATGTCACAGGTCCCCTGTCCTGGCTAATTCATGTATTCAACCAGTAGGAGAAAAGTTACTTTCTGACTTACTCTAGACGCAAGTTAAAATACTCTAGCCTTGTGACATGCTGCCATAGCTTCTAACTCCTATTGAGAATGCCAATAATGGTGTATATGTTCTACTAAACTTGACTTAATAGCTGTTATGTTACCTTACATGAATTTTCATAGATTTTCAATTCAATTGCCATATTTTTAATTTCCTATTTCAACTAAGTTTCAGTTGTTTATGTAGTAGTTAATTGTTATTTTATTGCCATAATTAATAGTGTTAATTATAATAATTGTGTAATGTTTACATATTTCCACAACTGTTAAGTACTGTACATGCATGCAGCTTGGTAAGCCATTATGCATATTTTAACTGCTACTTGAAAACGTTATTTGTGTTCTGAAGTGCTGTACGTTTTGAAGATATTCTCCTTGGGCCTCTGCTGAAAGAAAAATCTTGCATGGCCCATTCATATTCCCCTCAGTAAGTAAATAAAAAAAAAAAAAAAGCAAGCAAACAATTTTGAGCAGATAGTAATTGCCTTGCTATGACATATTTACAACATTGAGCATTTTTTTTTAATTTCCAGTATCCGCTTAAACCTTTTTGTATAACAGTGTTCGGCATTATTCCCTCATTGTCTTTTATCATGATGTATACTGTTTTGAGCAACAACGGCATTAAAAGGAAGTAATTTCATAAGAAAGCAATTCATGCCTGCTTCTGTTGGAGGAGCAGAATTGATTTGCTGGTACAAAGCAGCTTATGGTTAAGCAAATGTTAATGGAGATAATTAGGTAAAATGTATACATGATTTGCTGACAATACCGAGAAGCATTAGGTTACTGGCATGTAGGCATCCTTGAAAGGCAAGGAAATGATTTCAGTTACTAGCTTTATTAGAAGTAGGGATGTTAATAGATAATGAGAGTTAAGAGTTTCTAGCTAGGAAGGGACAAGCAGACACACAGCCAGATGATGTGGTTTAAGATGGACTGTGAAGAGTTTAGTACTGGCTAGTTGTCTTGTGAAAGAGGGTAATACGTTCTATGTTTTTAGATTTGAATGTGGAATGTAGGGCATCCCCCATGGCTATTGAAAGGTTTTATTGAGGAGGTAGGATATTCACCTTTAGAATGAGGTCTAGTGGGATTAGTTCCATTCTGTTATTGAAGTTATTAACATAGGTTCATAGGTAGGTACTAGGCTATTGGCCCTAGGGTCTATATAGGCCTAGCCAAAAAGGTACCCTGGCTTTCGCCACCCAAGACAATTATTTTCCTGTGCCCCTGTTGAGCAGAGCCACAGAAGTGATCCCCGGAGTGAATTTCCTATTTCCCATCCAATCATCAAGATTTTTCTTGAAGAGTGCTAATGAGGAGCTCTGTTTGACATAGGTAAGGCACATTTTAGGAAAAAAGAGGATATTGTGTGCAACGTTTGGTTGTGAGAAGGGTAGATGGTTAGAAGGTTTAAGCCAATTTAAGCTTCTTAGGACTTTGCTGTAATGAGTTTTATTGGGCAGATTGAGAGTGAATTTTGCTGCTGTTATACTATTTAGTTGAGTGGTTTAGATGTTTATACAGATTGGAGTTTCACGTAATTGGCTTAATAGGAGGTAGGTCGCTGGTGTTTTTTTTTTTTTTTTGGACTTGTGCTGTTGGATAGTGCGTTACTCTTTAGAAGAGAAGAGACTCAATTTATGGTAGTCATTTTTCCCACTATGAGGCCTTGCTGTATTCCTCCCCATGTGATAGGCAAGTTTAGGTCCCATCCCCCCTCTTTCTTCTCCAGCATTGAGAGCTACTAAATTAATCCGTTCAGCTTGTGTGCTGTTAAAACATTATTCCAGAGATCTGCAGAAGAGTGCAAACTGTAAGATAGTGACTAAAGTAACAATAGGAGACTGATTATGCACCTGCAAAATGGTTCATAGATGCATCTCCAGGCTTCCATCGTGGGGGTTATCTGTGAGGTGTAAAAGGTTGGTTTCAGATACAATGCCAGCCACAGCACAGATTGACAACTTGGGCCTTGGCATTGAAAGGTGGTTTAAGAGTCATAGAACATTACCTCTCATGCAGGGAAAGAAGCATGAGCTGATGCTTCACCACTGTGGACAGTGTTCACCTTAGATTCAGACTTCTTGTTCAGGCATAGTCACTTTCCAGTTGACGTTGCTCCTTAGGAGAATCCCTGAGCAGGTGTGAGGATGCTTATAGAGGTCTTGGCTAGAGGTTTTGGACTTTTTTTCCCCATGGACAACATGGCTTGTCTTAATACAGATGTGTCTTAGGAAAATGCTCTCCAGTTGCCCTTACACTAAAGAGCTCTACAGAGCAGACAAGTTTTGATACCCTTGTCTTCCAAGACAGCTGCAAATTGAGTAACCGCTTGTTTCTAGCTCTCACAGTGTTAAAACGGAAACTTAGCAGAGAAAGCAGTAGACTTGTGTTTATGGGTAAATTTCACTAACTAGCTACGAAGTGCACTGCCTGGATGCCAGAAATAGGGAAATACAAAAAACCTGGGAAAAATCGGCTACAAAAAGTGAAAAAGAAACACTGATTGGGGAGAGTTCTGCAGCTGTTCAGCAAAAAGCATTGCAACCTTCAGACATGACTTCCAGTAACCTACAGGAAGATACAAGACAACTGCATACAGACCTGGTTAAAATAAACAAAACACTTATGGAGTATATTAACACAAACAATGAAAGGCTGGGAAAATTGAAAGAAGCTTTAAACAGCTATTCAGATGAGATAATACTGCAAAAATCAGAGGTTGAAATAAAGAAAAGGATGGCTGAATATGAGACTGCTCAGGAAGAGATGTTTCAAAAAATAATAGAATTAGAGAACACAGCACATAGGGAAACCTGCGATTTTCAGCTATACCAGAGAAGATGGAAGGAAGAGACTGCATTAATTTTATGAAAGCACAAGTAAACTGGACTGGTAGTCCACACCAGTTGTTGGTTGAAAGGGCACATTGTGTATATGCTCCAAACCTGGTGATAAGAAACCAACCTAGACCTTTAGTAGTAAAGATTCAATCCTACCAGCAGAAGGAGCTGATTCTGACAAAACTTTGGCAGGAAGGACAAAGTAGTAATAGGAGACTGCAGAGTTTTGTGGATAATGATTACTGATTGTACACCAGACAGAAGAGGAGCAAATTTATTCCACTGTTTAGGGAATGTCAAGACACAGATGTGAGATTCAAACTGTTGTACCCAACTGTCTTGAAGGTAGTCTTCCCTGAAGGGGACAAAATCATTGTGTGATGAAGTACATGCTAAGCAGGAAATACAAACGTTTGTCCAACAAAAAGTAAGCTGCGAAACAGAAGGAGATTCTGTTTCTTGTTCTTCTGGTAATAAAGACCACAGAGGGACTGTACCTGTGAAACCTTTTTCAAAATTTTCAGTGGAAAATGGAGGAGGGAGGGGAACATGAGTGTTGAAATTGGAAATGAAGCAGCAGGATTTTGGAGATGAACAGTAATAAAACCAGAAACTTAATATGGATTACAGTGCAATAATTATATTTGACATATGACAGAACAAGAAAATCTGTAAGTATTGGACTTTTTCAGAATTTGCTGGACTTGTGGGGGACTCTAAAGCATATGCCCTACTTCATGTCATTAATGTTTGGAAAAGTGCTTTGGGAAGGGGAAGTGGATGGAGAAACTTAACTGTAAGTAAAGATTTTTTTCTTAAATAGTACCAGTTTTGTGGCATGTGGTTTTCTTTACACACTGTAAAGTTTTTTTTTTCATTTTTTTAAGTGGTAAACATGTGTGGCTGTTCTTTTTCTTTTCTTTCTCCCTTCTCTCTCTCTCTTGTTCAGTTTCAAGAACTGTAGGCACTGCAGTGTAAAAAAAAAAAAAACATGGTTAAAAAGCAAGAGGACAGAAAAATTAATGTACTACTACTCATTCTTGCATGGGGGTGACTGGATTAAAGACCTTAATTTAATTTAGTAAAAAGTCTTGAGAGAGAGCAAGTAAGTGAAAAAGAACATTGAATATTATGAGGCTTTTTTCTAGCAAATGCGTATAAGCTCAGTAACAATTCTGCATTTGGTCTTCATGTTTCCATGAAAACAATCCGATAGAGAAACTGGCTGCCTGAGTCTCATGTCTACATGCAAAGAATCTGATAAAGAGAAACTGGCTACAGTCTGGTGGAGAGTGATTTGATGGAGGAAAAAAAAGAGAACTTGGCTAAGAGATAATGTTCTCAGAAAGCATTTAGGGGCTGCCCAAGACAGCTAATGGTCTCTGAAAACATTCAGGGGTTTTCCCAGCTGGGAGAGCTATAAAGATGAGACAAAACCAATCAGCACTTAGTAGAGGCACAGGCTGCACCATGTGTCTTAGCATGGATGACCTTTCCTGTAAGTTAACTCAAGTCTGTGAATGTGGCTGTCAGTTTGGGACATTTGTTCCTATTAGGAGGTTAAAACTTCAATATTTGAAAGTGTACATACTTTTGTGTATTAGTATTAAGTTGATAGGTTTTAGGAAGGTGTACATAGTTTTTTGTATTCGTATTAAGTTAATAGGTTTTAGGAGGTATGTATTGGGTGTGTGTGTATTTTGTTTGACGGCTTTCAATAAACCAAAAAGCTTTATAAGATGTGACATAGGCTCAAATGGGTATGACAAGAAAGAACTGTATAAAAGTTCAAGCTGCCAAACAGTGTATGCATGTAACACAGAAGCTGGAACTAGACATTTAACAAAAAAGGTGTTGCACATAAAATGTTGGAGTAATAACTTTTTAGTACAATGATGCTTTCTTTAATGTCTTCAAATGTAAATGGCCTCACAGATAAATACAAACAAGAAAGAGTAGTGCACCGTATTAAAAATGTAGACTGCAAATAGATATGTTACAGGAGACACACTTAGAAAGAAATGAACATGTGAATTTGATATAGAAAGGTTTTCAGGATGGTTATTCACCAGAATGCCTGGGACAAAGGAAGAGTACATCTATTAATTGCAAGAGGAGCTCCAATACTGATAGAAGAAGATAAGATGATAATGGCAAATTTGTAGTGCTAAGGGGGTGCTGGCAAGGGATGAGAATTACACTGGCATGTATTTACATTCTACCTAAAATTGTTGTAATGGAGCTTAAAAATTCTGGGAGAAATAATCACTTTTCAGCAAGGAATATTGCTTATAGATGAGGACCGGAACTTGATTTGCAGCAGTGAGGATGTGTCTGAGGGCCCAGAAGGGAAAATATAACAAAGGAGGGAAGATTTTTGAAACAATTTATGAAAATATTTGGCATGGAAGATGTGAATTCAGTAATGCGAGTTTGGGGTGAATTTACATATTATTCCCCCAAGATGTAAAAACTGGGCTAGGCTAGACAGAATTTACATTTCACAGGAACGTGCATTTATTTGAAGGTCTTGATACCCACCCAATAACTATTTCAAATCATGGGCCAATAATAGCTAAAATAAAAACACAGGGTAATGAAGTAAAAATGAGACATTGGAGCTTTCCCACCTCTCTTTTGAAAAGAGAGGAATTTAAGGAATGCGTAGTGGAGATTATTCAGGAACTGTTAGAGAGGATAGGCATTTCTTCTGAAAATATAGCTAGGGAGTGGGATAAAATTAAGGTGGAGTTTAAAAATAGGTTGGAAATAAAAGAAAGAGAACAATGGATAAGAAGTAAGAATTGTTTAGAGGGACTGTCAAATGTAAAAGTATTGCAGAATAGGTGTGGAGTACCTTGATATGCACAAGCTTTGAAAGAGTGCTGTTAAGCAACTGTTTTTTGATGATAACACTAGAGCGCAAAAACTGTTAACACCATGACTCAGGCAACAGAAACTAGAAAGGGCTATTGTCAAACTTACGGAGCCTCACACAAAGAAGATAACAAGATCCTTTAGAGGTATTTGAAATATTTCGGAAATTCTATGAAAATCTTTCTAAAACAGAGACATATGAAAATCAAAACATACTAATGGAAATGTTTATGGAAGAATTACGTATTCCAATGTTAGAGGTAGATATGGCTGAATTACTAACAATTAGGATAGGAGGATATGAGATAAAAATCGTGATTTGTAACCAATCTACAGGAAAGTCCCCAAGAACAGATGGTATTCCTGTGGATTGTTGGTGGATTTTGATGCAGAGAAAGCATTTGACAGAGTAAAGCTGGGACTTAATGAGCAGGGCAATGGAAGCATTTGCATTTCCTGAAAAAAATAAAAGGTTGATTAGGAGAATATATGAGGGATCAGAGGCGAAAATTAAAGTAGTGGGATCCTCTCTGATAATTTCTGCTTGAGCAGAGGAACCAGGCAGGGGTGTCCTCTTTCACCTTTATTATTTGCATTCTATTTAGAACCATTGGCAAAGAAAATAAGGGACTCAGAAATTCAAGGTTAACAATTGTTATGGTAGCCAAAAAAAAGCTGGCTTTATTTGCAGATATTATTTTGTACCTGACAAAACCAGAAAGACATTACAGTGTTGTAGAATATTTTGATACAGTTTCTGATCTTTTTGATAAAATTAATGAAGCTAAAACAAAAGCAATAGCAGTAAATTATATACCCACACATGAAGTGATTCAGGAATACCCATATTTATGGGGACAAGATTAAATGAAATATTTAGGAGTATAGATTAGAAATTATTCTAGTGTGGCAGCTAAGGATATGTGGGAAGAGACTAAAAAGATAATACAAAAACTGAGAAAATGGAAGCCTTGTTGTATGGATAGTAAGATACAAGCAGTTATAATATACACAGGTCAGGCATATTTTTCATCAACCAGAGGACAAGTTGTGGGTAGCAATTAATAAAGAGCTGAAGGACTTTTTCTATTAGGGGAAGAAAGCAAGAGTCAAGTGGGATAAGTTGATTCTTCCAGTAGAACAGGGCGGATTGGGATTACCCAGTTTGATGGGGTATTTCAGAGCTGTACAGTTAAGACTCCTATGCAAAACTGTAATTCAAAGTGGAAAAGGTTGATGATGAAACATGAGGGAAGCTCAAGAAAGGGAGATTGGGATTTTGGATGCAGGCCTTTAAGGAGAACAACAATAATCTTGCAGAATGTGATGTCCTCCTGTTCTCATGTTGCAGTATTCCAACTCTTGGGTTTTCCTCTCTTGCTACCTGAACATCGGGCCAGTATAGAAAAGCTTGTAGTCACTGCTTGGTATGTGGGATGTCTGACATTGGCTAAGGGAACATGGGCCATAAAAGTGACGTCTGCAAGTACCAGACCTCAGAACTTCTCTGCCTCCAGTTGAATGTCAGCTGTTCCTGCCATACCGGCCATCAGATAGAAAATTCTAAGATAAAGTACCCCGTTGATGTTTTGTTTCTGTTGAACCCTGCATGCATGTGTAGGTTCATGTCATCCAGGGAGGGAAAGTGTAGGTGCGGTCATCAGATCCCCCATAAAGATGCCCACGAGCTTTGCCCTTTTTGCTTAGGGCCAGTGCACGACCATAACCCTGCTCCATCTGCCAAGACTTTGTTCTAAAAAAGCTACACAGCCATCTGCATGAGTTAAAACATTTATCTTGAGAATCAATGCCTTAAGTACTTAGCTTTAGGTATGGAGGGGCACGTCAAGCCACCCAAGAAATAGTCCAAGGTTGCTAGGCCTGAATAGCTAGCTTCACGTCCTCCATCCAGCCAACCCTCCTATGGCTGGTGTCGGCCTGGAGGAATGATCGGTTTCCACCAGTATGGGTACAGCTGTAGAAGCCGCAGAACCCAGAGTGGAAGACACATCCTCAGAGGTAACGCAGATGTCTGTTACTGACAGTGAGGTGGAACTTCGGCTTGTACTGGCCACCCAGATGGATCCCTCCGCTACTTCTCAGATTACACAGTCCAGGCCTAATTTGGCTCCGACGCCCGCTAGGCCTTTCCTCAAATGGAAAGAGAAAAGAAAGCATGTTTCTCCCACAGTAGAGAGCCAGCCTTATTGGCAGGCTTTTCCTCAAAGCCTTTTTAATGACTTCATGGCACCGAGGCCTACTACACTCTAGCCTCCCCTGTGGCTCCTCCTGTGATGAGCTTTGTCAGACCTTGGATAGTTCTCAAGCTGAAGCTGAGGAATCATCTGACTTTTTCTCAGACGATTCCCTGTTTTATGTCTCCGAAATGCCATCTCCTCTTGGCTGCACCCCCCCCCCCGAGGAATAATCTGCAGAAACAGATTCCCCAAGTGAGGATCTCCCCTTTGGGGAGACCATTTCAGAGATGAGGGAACATTTCCAATAGGATTCCTCTGAAATGACAGACGTTCCGAAAAGATACTATGAACTTCTTCAGATGGACTCCCCTGCCCCTTCAGCTATTTTCCCCCAGTACTACTGACATTTATGGACACTTTTAATGCAGCATCTGTTAATCCAGACTCACAGCCTCTTGCCCCACGAAGGCCTGATAGATTCTACAAGGTCTCTGAGGGAGCCAAATTTCTTGTTAAGTGCCCTGCAGTGGACCCTAGCACTGTATCACAGTCAGCTGATAAGGCATCTAAGCTCCTTCCATCCTCCTCACTTCTCCCCACAGACAAAGACAGCAAGGCCATGGAACGCCTTGGGCAAAAAGATTTACACCTCATCCACTTTGGCATTCAGGGCAATAAATTATCAAACTACATGTCCAAATATACTCTAGCCCTTTTAGGACACGGCACTAAACGTTTGAATGAAATCCATGACTCTCCTGCCAAGACTCAGATATCCAGCCTTATATCTCTATCCTCTCAGCTCACAAGGCACTCCATTAAGTGCAGTTATGATGCAGCTGAAGCTTCTGCCAGGTCTGCTGCATCTGCCTTCGTCCCAAGAAGATATTTCTGTCTAAGGTTACAGCCCCTACCTGATGACATTAGGGCAAAACTTTTCGATGTACTTCTTGATAATTCTGCTCTTTTGGACAAAGGTGGCTGAGTTATTAAAAACTGTGTAAGAAAAGGGGAAGGAGTTAAAAGACCCCAAACACCTGTTTGTTTCTCCTATCCCCAGATTCCACAGGAACTACCTTTCAAAAACCCAATTCATCAGGGAACACACTGCTGCTCCACCTCCTCTTTCCAGGGGCAGAAAGACTGCCAGGAAGCAGACAACTCACTCCAGGCCTGCCCAGCCACCTCAATTTCAAGACACGGCAGGTAGTCTGACTACCTCCCATCACTGAAACAACCTCTCGACTCCATTCCCCTATCTCTAAGGCTCCCTCACTGTTGCCCTGCTTGGAAAAACATCACCACAGACAGGTGGGTCTTATCCATCGTAGAGCTGAGTTATTTTTTGACCTGGATCACAACTTTTCCTTAGGAGCATTCCACAGCCCCCCAAAGAACAGCTTCCATTATTTCAGACAGTTATAGGCAGCCTTATTGTCCAGGGAACAATTCAGCCTTTTCTTATGACAGAAAAGGAAAAGAGTTTCTACTCGACTCTTCCTAGTGCCAAGAAAAGATGGCTCCTGAAGACCAATCCTAGATCTTTCCCATCTCAATCTCTTTCTGCATGTGCCCATCTTTTGAATGCTCACTCTGTAGACCTCTTTCCCTTGATTTTCCCTCCGGGGTTCTTGGCCACCTTGGACATTAAAGATGCCTACCTGCACATCCCCATAAGACACAACTACAGGAAGTACCTGCAGTTCTCTGTGGCCTCCTGACATTTTCAGTTCTGTTCCTTGCCCTTTGGACTTTCTACAGCACCAGGGGTCTTCATTGAGTGCTTGGCACTAGTGGTGGCCTTCTGCAGGACCCACTTGATTAAAATTTTCCCTTACCTGGACAACCTTCTCATCCAGACAGACTGCACAGAATTCCTGCAACGCCATCTACAAGCAGTAATATCAATCCTGCAAGCACTGGGATTCAAGATAAATTACCCCAAGTCCAACCTGACCCCCTGTCAGGACCAAAAATGTGCTAAATGAAAGACCAGCACTGATGGTGTTTAATAGAATCTAGAACAGAACCTGCCATTAAAAAAGGAATAATTAGTAGAGCATATAAAATATTGCAAGATAATAAGAATCAATCAGAGGAGGTTAGAAAGGATCGGGAAGAGAGATTGGATAAGCAATTCACAAAGAAACAATGGGGAGGATATATGTGTCCCCCAAATATGCAACAAAATCTAGAAGATTTAGGATTCTTGCCTAGAAATTATTACATAGATATTTTATACCCCAAGCAGACTCCTGAGAATTTTTCCTCAGGTAGACAGTAAATGTTGGAGTGTGAAGGGGAAGAAAGAGGTAACTGGGGAACATATTTTCTGGGAGTGTGGTGAGTTGGCATACTTTAAGTATTCCCTGCAGGATGCACTGTTGGAGATGCTAGGTGGGCAGATTGGTCTGATGAGGGAGATGATTTTTCTGAGCTATGGCACAGAATTGCCTAGGCATGATAAGGTCTTGCTGTGTCTAATAATGGTAGCTGTCAAAAAAGCAATTACTAGAAAATGGAAATAAAAATCTAAACCAACTATACTGGAAGTAGTGAATATAGTAACAGAGGTGAAACAAGTGGAATTGAGATCTTTAGGAAGGGTAGGAGCAAACTACATAGGAAATAATGAGAATTGTGGGAACAATACTTACAAGGGAGGAATGAGGCCTAAAAGACAGCAGGACTTAAATGAGCTATGTAATTGAGTGAGAAAGATTGGGTAGGTTATAAGTGATGTATAATGTTTGCAACTGGGAGTGTGTCAGTATAGTTTGTGATTTAAAATGCTTGTGATTAGGGTTGTGTTAGTGTGGTTTATTTTCATTTATATGAATGTGTGATTGCCTATGTAGTAAGTGATGGTTTAATGAAGGTGTTTCTTTATGTAATTCTTGCTTTTTTAAATTTAAGTACTATTGCTCAGGTTATAAAGATATATAGCAATATATGTGAAGTATAATGCTTATTATGTTAATATAGTTTGATCACTTTTATATGAATGTAAATTTGCCTTTGTCACAAGTGATAATTCAATAAAGGTGTTTGAAAAAAAAAGAGCCCTGCAGAGAGCATACAACCTTCTTGGAGAAGGGGACAAGGTACTTGCGAGGGTGCCACCTACTAAATGTGGAATTGTACTTGGAGACTTTTTATTCTTTTTAAGTGATAGGCTGGTCCATGGACCCATACATTGACAGTGAAATAGAAGTTATGTCCTTACCATAACGTTCCATGTGGAGTGTTCATCTCGCCTTTGTTCTTACACCTGGGTTCGGAGCCGATCCTCGGCTCCGTGTCAGCCGCTTGGCAAAGCTCTGCATCGAGAAGAAGCTCGAGACCAACCTAACTCCCACAATCCCCCTCTGCCTTTACCTCAGATCTAGTTTGCAAGCAAACCAGAAGTCAACAGAAGAGAGCATAACACATTCATGCCAAACAAGAACAAACATAGCTGAAAAATATAGCCACAACAACTGCTCAAGGCAGAAGCAGGAGAAACAAACCAGACACCTAAACTGGACGTTCTTCCTGAGGGTGGGAGGGTGGGAATGTAAGAACAAAGGCGAGATGAACACTCCACATGGAACGTTATGGTAAGGACATAACTTCTATATGTGAGAGTGTTCAATCTCGCCGTTTGTTCTTACACCTGGGTAGCGTCCCTAGCTCCATGTTCCTGAGGAACTCAGGGGAGAATGTTCCTGAGCACAGTGGAACCAAAGGTTGCCCTGTCCCTAGAAATCCTGTCTACTTTGTAATGAGAAATGAATGTATGTGGTTTAGACCAAGTGGCAGCCGCACAAATAGTGTCTAACGGTAGGCGGGCTGCATGAGCCAGGGATGTAGATACTGATCTTGTAGAATGCCCTTTGGGCTTGGCAGGCAAAGTTTGCTCAGAGGCAGTATAAACAAAAATAATACAATCAGAAAGCCATTTGGACAGGGTTCGTTTCGTAACTGCCATACCCTTCTTGCTGTCTGCAAAAGCTATAAACAGCCGGTCTGTTTTTCTGTGATCCTTTGTTCTGTCCAAGTAAAATCTGAGTTGTCTATGAACATCTAACTTGTGTAACATATATTCCAACTTATTGGAGTGTTTTTTGAAAAAGGTGGGGAGTTCAATGGACTGATTAATATTATTAATGGAGCAAACTTTGGGAAGAAAGGATGGATTAGTGCGAAGAGATACTCTATCAGGGTGAAAGATCAAATAAGGGTGTTTAACTGAAAGAGCTTGAAGCTCCGATACCTGCCTGGCCGATGTGATAGCCACCAGAAAAAGGGTCTTCCATGACAAAATCTTCAAAGGACAGGAAGAGGCTGGTTCAAAAGGTGGTAGCATCAGCTGTGATAAAAGAAGGTTCAAGTTCCAAGGTGAAGTAGGACTTCTAACTGGTGGTCTAATATGGAAAGATCCTTTTAGAAAGGCCTTACAAAGTCTGTGAGCCATAATAGGAGCCCCACTTTCTCCCACATGAAAGTTTGAAATGGCAGCTAATTGCACTCTCAAAGTGGCAGGAGAAGCCCCTTGGTGGAACAGTTCGGTTAAAAACTCTAAGACCTTATTCAGAGGAGCTATTACGGGATCCAATTGTTGTGTAGTTGCCCAGTGCACAAAACGCTTCCATTTACTAGTGTAAATCTTTGTAGTGGAAGCTTTATGAGAAGCCACCAGGATATTTTGAACTGCAGGGGATAGAAGATCAGACCTGGCTAAGAAGGGAAGCGGAGCAGCCAAGCTGCTAGTCTGAGGGAGAGAAGCGACGGGTGGAGAGCCCCTGACGAGTGGGTCAGCAGATCCGGCTCTGGGTCCAGGATCCAGGGTTCCCGAATTTGGTGTGCCAGAAGAAAGGGAAACCAGATTTGACGAGGCCAGAATGGGGCAATGAGGATAATTGTCCTTTGCAGGTTACTGGCTTTCTGTAGAAATTTTGAAATCAGGGGAACAGGAGGAAAAGCGTACAGGAGACCCGGGGGCCAATCGTGAACCAGAGCGTCCCTGGGGACTTCCCCTGGAGGGGGTAACGGGGCAAAATAGCTTCTGCATTTGGCCTTCATTGGAGACGCAAACAGATCGCAGGAAGGCTGGCCCCACTTGTGAAATATTTCCTTCGCAATTGATTGTTTGAGGGACCACTCGTGAGGTAACAGGATGGCTCTGCTCAACCTGTCCGCTATGACGTTGGATAACCCCGGGATGTGCGTTGCTATCAGAAAGCGACCCGTGGACTCCGCCCATTGCCAGATTCTCATGGCCTCTCTGCATAGTTGATAAGACTTGGTTCCCCCTTGTTTGTTTATGTACCAGACTACGGACATGTTGTCCGTCTGAACTGCAATTGTCCCTAGAGGGAGAAGGGGAGCAAAGTGTTGCAACGCTAGAAACACTGCCCTCAACTCTAGAACATTGATGTGCAGATTGTACTCCAAATTGGTCCATTCGCCTTGGACTGTCTGTCCCTGAAAGATGCCCCCCCACCCTATCAGGGAAGCATTCGTTGTCACCGTAGCTGTCGGCGTGGGTAGCACAAATGGTCTTCCGCTGGAAAGATTGCAAGTCCGAAGCCACCAAGCCAGGTGTGATTTGCATATGTTTGTGATGTGAATTTCGTGCGTCAGGGGTAACTGTTGGAACGACCATTGTGCAAACGGTAGCCATTGAAGAACTCTCATGTGTAGTCTTCCCAAGGGTATCGCAATGAGAGAAGCTGCCATGAGACCCAAAACCTTCAGAACCAGTTTCGCTGGGGATTTTCTGGATGATAGAAGAAGAGATATATGGTTTTGTAGGGAGGCTATCCTTTCTGGAGGAAGCCTTAGAATTAAGCAACGCGTATCCAATTCTGCTCCTATGAATGAGATATGCTGTGATGGCTGTAGTAAAGATTTTTCGAAATTTACGGAAATTCCGAGATGAACACAAAGTTGTAAAGTGTAATCCCTGGCCTGAATCAGTAGACGCTCGGTGGTGGCAGAAAGGAGCCAGTCGTCCAGATACGGAAACACCTGGAATCCCAGGCGTCTCAAGTGAGATGCTACCACTGCCATACATTTGGTGAAAACACTGGGGGCTGAGGTCAGACCAAAGGGCAGGGCTCGAAACTGAAAGTGACTGTCTCCCAGCCGGAAGCGCAAGTGATCCCTGGACGCCCTGGCCATTTTGATATGGTAGTATGCGTCCTTTAGATCTATTGAGCACATCCAGTCGTCCTTCTGTAAGAATGGAAGGATCGATTGAAGCGTGACCATCCGGAACTTTTCTTTCTTGATGAAGGTATTGAGTTTGCTTAGGTCCAGAATTGGCCTCCAGTCCCCTGTCTTTTTTGGAACTAAAAAGAACCTTGAGTAAGTTCCGAATCCTCTTTGGTCCGCTGGGACTGGTTGGATGACTCTTTTTTCTAGCAGCTTTGAAATTTCTATAGCTGCAGGGCCTCGCAGATGGGGCGGCACATCTGGGAGTCTTTTCTTGGAATTGGGGCAATAGGAAGGGAATTCTGTAACCTCTGGTAACAATGCTTTTTACCCAATTGTCTGATGTAAGACTTTGCCAGGCCTGAGGGTATAAAGCTAAGCGACCCCCGACTGCCTCCAGAGCAGGACAGTCTGGCCTCCTCTCAGGAGTGCTGGAAAGGTTTCCCGGGGAGTGTATCCCTGTCACCTTGATTTTGCGGACCCCCTCTGCCCCCTCCTCTGCCTCTAGAGGAGGCATCACCCTGTGTGCCTGGGAAAGAACTTTGGGGTTTTCGAAACCACATTTTTCCACCACGTTGCCCTTTGGGGTACGGTCTGGATGGGGTGGAAAAACGGACTCCGACAGCAGACAGAGTCTTTCCCTCTTGCTCTCACCGGGTAAGGGTCTCCTTTACTTTGGGGCCAAAGAGAGTGGCACCATCAAATGGGGCGTTAGTAAAGGAAGACTTGAAGGCTTCCGCAAAGGAACATAAGCGCATCCAGGATTGTCTACGAAGAGCAATCGCTGAAGCCGCTGCCCTACTCGACCCTTCGGCTGCGTATGAGATCAGCCTCATGGACGAGTTTGCAATAGATGTAAGGGTATTGAGATGTGCTGTAAATTTCTCCGAGACAGCAGCATCTGTAGTACCCTGGAGGGTATCTCCCAGCTCTTTGATTAGATCCCTCTGTAACCGTGTAAAGTGGGACAAATAGTTCAGGGATCGCATAGAAAAAGCCGCTGAACTAAAAATGCGCTTCCCATACCTGTCCATAGTCCTAGAATCTCTGTTAGGCGGATGGACAGATGAGGAAGATTCAGACATCTCCTTTTTCGTGGCCGCTGCCACCACCATAGCGTCCACTGGCACTCCCTTTGTTAGATAAGCCTTATGTTGGGGGGCAGTAATATATTTATTAGGCTTTCTAGGGACTGGCTCCACCGTGTCAGGTGTCTCCCACGCCCTTCGAGCAATCAATTCCATTAACTCATCGAAGGGCGGAGTGACCCAGGAGGAGGAAGGGCGAGCACCGAATGCCTTCAGCAAGACTGACTCATCCTCAGAAGGGGGTAGGGATTGCCAATCACCTCTCTGTTTTAGGATCTCCAGGATGTCAGAAAAGGAGACATCCTCTGAGGGTGATTTTGGGGACCCTTCTGACTCATCCAAGTCAGTGTCTGATGTCAAGGATTCTTGTGGAGAATCCAAGTGTCTCCTCTTACACAATCTTTTCCTCGGAACTTCCTCAGGGGGGGGCATCCGATGAAGCCTCCGAGGAAGAGGGGGCACCCTCTAGGGGTGGCTGAGACACTGGTGCTCGACGCTTAGATGTAGCCGTGGGTGCAGAGGAGGATAACGGACCTTTATGGGAAGGAGAAGCTGTTTCTGCTGAAGTGGTTGTCTGAGTAGACAACACCTTCCTCATGAGGTCGAAGGCTCCCGGGTCCCGAGTCGAGGTATCCCCCGGTTCCGAAGAAATCGGAGGAATCCCCGAGACAGGCACCGAAGGTAACGACCCCGAGGACGGAGCCGAGTCGATCCGAGCCGAGGCTCCGAGAGGGAGTGTCGGAACCGAAACATCGGTCCGACTCTCTGTCCCGGATCCAAGGATGGATCTTCGGCTCCGAGACTCCGGTACTGGGTCCGACGGAGTCGAGGTGAACGGTGCCGACCGAGAAAGAGACGGTTCCGGCACCGAGGGCTCCACAATCACCAGATCAGCCTCTCCCGGCTCCGAAGACTGGATAGGCCTCGGAGGAGGAACAGGTGGAGATAAGGGAAGGCCTTCGAGTCTCGACACCAACTGGGAGGAGACAGAGATGAGTTTGGACAAGGCCGTATTCTCCATCAATTTCTGCACCACGCGGTCTACATCAGTGTCGGAGAGGGGCCTGGAAGAACGCGTCGAAGGAATCGAAGACGGAGCTGACCTCAAAAGTGCAGGAGGAGGGAGCTCCGTCACCGGTTCCAAGACTCGAGGCTCGGTAACTGACAACAGTTCAACACTCGGCCCCGAAGTCTGTGGAACCGGTGATCGAACTTTGAATGAAGAGCTCGGAGCCGATGACCTGGGCTCCGACGTCTTCGATTCCTTCGAGGATTTAGATGCCTGGTCTGATGCATCCAGAGCCTCTTGGAATGCAGGCTTCAAAAGGCCCCTATCCATAAGTTTCCTGCGCCTATCTGTCATGACCCTTCCGCTGAAAGAATGGCAGATGGAGCAGTCTTCTTGCAGATGGAGAGGGCCAAGACAGTAGACGCAGGAACTATGATTGTCTGTGACAGACATTTTCTGTCCACATTGGCACCGTTTGAAGCCTGATTTAGCTTTTTCAGACATGTTTACAAAGTCAATCCAAAAAACAGTGAAATATCCAGTACTAATTGTCCAGTCCAGTGAAACTTGTCAAATCCAATAAAATTTGTCAAATCCTGTTAATAAAGTCAAATCCAGTAGTCAACTCCAGTAAAAGTCAAAGGGTGGGGTAGGCCCCGAGGGAATAACTCAAAGAAAGTATATAAAAACTATATACGGAACCGAGAAACCCTCGATACACTACTCACACACACACACAGTCAACTTAAAGAGAATTTTTTATCCAAAAAAAAATATAAGAAATAATTAATCTTAGCTTTGAGGTGGTCCGAGCTCATCAAAATGATGCGAACGTTGCAGCGGCAAACTAGATCTGGGGTAAAGGCAGAGGGGGGTTGTGGGAGTTAGGTTGGTCTCGAGCTTCTTCTCGATGCAGAGCTTTGCCAAGCGGCCGACACGGAGCCGAGGATCGGCTCCGAACCCAGGTGTAAGTTACTATTTTGTATGTTTTGATGTCAGTACTGGTTGATAAATGACGTATAAGCGTAGAGGATTGATTGGATGAGACATCTTAAAGATCAGAAACCAGATGGTGAGTTTAATGACTTCTGTGCAAGTTCTAGGCTTCCTGTTGGGTACAAATTTCAACTTCAAGGAGGCCCATGAATGCACTTGGGTGCCAGTGCACACTGGGCTCCAAATGTCATGTATTAGACTTTGTCATCATTTATCAGATGTTGGGCAGAAAGTTCTGGACATTGCATTGAAGAGAGGGTCAGAAGTAATTGATCACTTGGCGATCAGTTGGAATCACTGGACCAGTTATTAGTGGGACAAATCTGGGACATTTGGGCAGTAAGGGTCTCTCGAGTATGTCCAGCTTCTATGCAAGACATACTTAACTTGCTTGCCCAGAAAGTCTTTTATTCTAAGCGAAGTCAGAGGTGGTGGGTGTAAGAGGATACTGTTCAAGATGATATTCGGTGAGTCAGCAGAGGCATGAGAGTGGTTGGTGCCCGTCAGTGATAACCGTGTTATAAGGTTGTCTGCAATGATGATATCAAAATAAAGAAGCTGACTTTACTAACATTGCTGTTAGAAAACTCTTCTGATTTAAAAAAAGAAATGCTAGCAAACTAAGAAAGCTGCACCAGTAGAAGTTGCCAGAGAAAAATGTTTATATGCAAGGAGTTTGGAGAAACCAGGAAGAAATGCTGTGGAGTGATCTGAAAGTGGTTTTGACCAACTGTTTGACAACTCAGGAAAGGAAGGCAGAACCTTCTTGGGCTGTGTGAGTAATGTCAGAGAAGTATTGACCACTATTGGAGAGATTTTCAGGAGGTGAAAGGAGCAGAGGAACTCTCTAAACTGGTGGGCATGCCCTCCTTTCAGGAGACAGTGCCTCAAATCTCTGCTGCATTGGGGCCAACACTGTAGTTGAAATCATTGCCATAATCCACAGGTGTTATTAGTAAGGCTGCATGTGTGAAAAAAATCTAGTCAGAGTTGTTGAAGGCAATGGATTGGGTTAAGATAACATAACTAACATCCTCTTCAGAGTTGCATGAAAGGTCGCGGCAGTGCCTGGAGGTTAACCATTTATTACAGCATTCAGATTCCTAAACGTAGGCTTCTACAAATTAATGTAGTAAAATATGAAGTGTATTAAAAAAGCACCGAATTAAAACAGATTAATAAGGCAGAAACGGTCATTTCATAGGTCTAGGCCGCTTTGTTGGTGGACCTCTTAAGAGCTGTTTTATCAAACTTTATAATCAAATGTTCCTTTTTTTTACCCTGACCAGCTTGAGTCCAGTTTAATAAGTGCTGTTGTGCATAAGGGGAACAGTTTTTATGTGCAGAGATTAGAGATCTTTGTGCAAGGAAAACTGCTCCCCTTTCTCCATGACTGTGCACTCCTGAAGTTAGCTTATATAAATAGAAGGTGGTGGAGGGGTTTCCATGAGAGAAATTTGTTCCTCTGTGGGGAGAACGTGTTTTAGGTTGGGGATTTATTAATTTCACTAAGTCAAGAGACTAGTATCTCAATTTATTGCTTAACCAATGAGTTGGCCTATTGGACATGCTAAATTCAGTGAGATTGTGCTTGATGAGTTTGCCATTTGAAATAAAGGACCAGATCCTGTTATATAAAATTATGAAGAGTATGAAAATATAGTGCCCCTTAAAGGATTTAAGTGGACCCTCTTGTGTAAGTGGTTTTTAAGTGCCCTCCCAATGGAGACATTAAATTTGCCTGCCTAGACCAGGTATCCGATTCCAAAGGCCTAAAGACAACGTTACCTGAGGTTACATGGTTAGCAGCTCCTCACCTAATGACCTAAGGTGCTCTCCTGGGGCAAAGATTACTAGCAGCTTCTTTAATTAAGCATGAGCTGGGTTATTAAGGACATGGTAGGTAAGCATTAGAATTTTAACAGCAAACTTGGCAACAATCAGCAACCATTACAAGTCATGAAAAACAGGCATTGTGTGATATTTTCATAGTGTTCACATCAGCAGCCTTAACCCATAATTTTGGCCAAGATAGAGTTTTGCAGTAGTTCAGAAGGTCAAACCAAGTACCTGGTCCAGGCTACTTTCTTAAAATGAAAATGATGTCTTGACAGCTGAAACCTGGTCCTTCAGAATCTGCCTTTGCTCTAAAAGCACCCCTGCTGTTCATAAACAAAAGGCACAATTTCCAGTCTGTTCCCACTATTGCAGGGGCAGGAGTAGAAGTTCTAACAAACAATAGTATGCACAAGCAGCTGTTCAGCCTTGGGTGGGTTGATTGTCAGCATTTTACCTTTCACTAAAGGAATGGAATGTAAGCAACGTTTAAATGTAGTAAAGGATGGCACAGATTCCTGACTAAGGGAGAGGTAAATCTGAATTTTCTTAGCATTGGATTGATAACAAATGTCTGTTTATAATCTCCACAAACAGGAGCATGCGTACTATGAACCAAAGGAACACAAATAGCATTGTCATACTTGCACATTACAGGAGAAGACCAGAAGAATTGACTCTGAAGATTAAGCATTGAGTATGGCCTGGGTAATTGGCAAGTCACTTGATAATGGTGCCAGGCAGTCTACAATAAAACCTAAGATGGTTCAGTCAGGATCCTGTGGTCCACAGTGGCATGTGCTACTTTTAGATCAAGGATGACCAAGGTCTGGTCACCTATCAACAGGTCGTTAACCATGTAAATGAGAGCAGTCTCAGTACCTTGCTTCAGTCTAAAAGCAGACGGACATCGATCAGAGAGTCAGTGGGATATTAAAGGGAATATTTTCACCTATATACTTTCCCAGTGACCATACCTAAAAGGAAGGTTAAAGACAGCACAATAGAGGTGGTACTTCGATCACTGTTGCAGTATTACTTGTGTTACATATGGGCTATCTTGCTAAGGATATAATGTACTTTCAGCCAGTGTACGAAAGGTTGGGTACCTTCCTGTCATGCCATACTTCTAATGTATATCCCAAGTGCAAGAGCTTTAAGTGGAGCATAACAGGTGATGGGCACACACACAACTGTCTCCACCTCAGCCTATCCCCTCCTTTCTCTCTCAAGGAGACTTTCTCACTCCCTTCTTGTGTGAAGACTTGTAACTTAAGGTAAATGGTCCTTAACGTCATAGAGAGGCTACAGACTAACTTATCTTTTCCATCTAAACCATTTGGGTATTCCTTTAGTGTCCAGAATCCAAGAATAACTTTTTTTTCCCTTTTATGCAGTATTTCTGTACCATGGGGGCAGTGTAGATTTAGTTCTCTTTGCCAGCAGCTCAAATTATTTTTTCAAGACTTTTTCTAGCTCCCAGAAAGGAGAGGCTCTTTATCATCCTCAACACCCTTTTATTTGTACCAAAATTCAAGATGTTGTTTCTGCAGACTCTTCCTTTGATCTTCCCTCTGGGTTTCCTTCTTACTCGGGACCTCAAGGAAGCTTTTTCATATCATCGTTGATCCAGGTCAGAGGAAGTTTTTTAAGGTTTTTCTGCCTTATCCTTTGGTCTGTCTACATCTACAAGACAGTTTTCTGCAGGCTCTGAGGTATACATATTTTCCCTTACTGGAATGATCTTCAGGCCTTTTCAAAAGACAGGCTTCTTCAAGACCTCAGGTCTTCCTGCAGATTAACCATCAGTAGGGAGCTCCCCAAATAGATCTATTTGCCTCCACCGTGAACAGGCAGTTCAAACTATCTTTATCCACAGTTCCAGTCTCAGAGGCTTGGAGAATGGACACAGTGTATGTTGGGAAACAAAGTTCCTTTGTACCTCCCCACCCTTATTCCTATTTCCAAAGATTCTTTTCAAAATCGAAAAGGTAAAGTCAGTGATGCTGTTGATGGTACCCTTTTAGCCCAGACAGCATTGGTTCTACCTTCTTTTCCATCCGGACAAGGGCAATCAACATAAGTTATCCCAGAGGATGGACTTATACAACAGAAGGCGGCTGTCATTCATCCAAACTGACAAACCCTAAATCTAACAGTTTGGACTGTAGGATGTTGATAATGTTCCAACACCTATTTTCTGAGGACATAAGGAAATTTTATGTTTCCAAATGGAAGAAATTTTCTGCTTGGTGCCATAACAAAAGTCAGGACCCTTATTATTTGGGTATTCATAATATCCTGCTCTGTTTGTGTGCACTGCTCAATTCAAGTGTGGCATATTCTTCCATTAAAACTTATCCATCAGTTGTGTCTGCTTGCTTGCCTTTGGATCCATCTTTATCTGCACATTTTGAGGTCAGACAGTGTCCTTAATATCTGACCACCAAGAAAATGTATTCCTTCTCCTTGAGAAATGAACTATGTCTTGGAAAAGTTAGCATTCCCTCCTTTTGAACCAGCTTTTTCATCTTTTAAAGTTTACTTAGAAGACTGTCTTGCTAGTGACCCTTCAGCAAAAAGAGTGCATGACTTCTCTTCCTTTTAATATATTTATCAAGTATAGGGTATCCCTGAAGACTAATTCTCTTTTTGTATCTAAGGTTGTGAATGAAATCTGTCTTAATCAGTCTGTTACTTTTTTCTGTCTTACCCAGTCCCCAAAAATGGGGGTGGGAGGAGATTTTGCATACCCTGAATGTTCATAAGACAGTTCAGATTTTATCTGGACAAGACTAAGATTTTTAGAAAGTCTCATCAATTGTTTGTTTCTTCTCAGGACAAAATCTTTTTTTTTTCTAAGCAGACCATCTCCAGGTGGATTTCTTTTGCTATTTTTTTTATGCTTCTTTCATGGAAAGTTCCTCCTATTCTAAGTTAGGGTTTATGCTACTAGGGCTGTTGCACTTACTCTTCCATTCACACTTTTCCAAAGTATTAAAAGACTGATGCATTTTACTGAACCAGAATTAGGTTTGCTGGATATGTCCTCCAGGGAATGCTGCATTCCAGTTCCACTTCTCAGTCTTCTCCCAAATAGTTTGAACTGCTTTGGGCATCTTCCTATATGTTAGCAAAACTGCAACAGTGATTGAGGGAAGGACATAGTACAGGTGTATTGACACCCTCCCTCCTTTCCTGTTTTCCTTTATTCTAATATATTTCCTTTTTCATGGCTAAGGTAGACCTGCTGCCTTTGTTTTTGCTTCTTCTTTGCTGGTATGTGTTTTGTTTCCTCTTCCTTTTGTGCCTCTGTTTACCTGTTTGACCTGCATGAGAAGGTCCTGAGGAATTTCAGACTCGTACATCCCTTATTTACTGCTTAATACTCTTGCACCTGAGACACATCTCAAACATATTGACATGAGAGGAAGGCACCCACGCTTCGGTATGCTAACTGCACATATAGGATATCCTTAGCAGGATAATCCATATGTAAGCAATGCTGCAACAATGGTCTAAACTGACACTTACTGTTATGGTAAGATGCTCATCGTATTGATAACTGCTTAGCTATAATGGTTATATCCTGCACAGGATATAACAGCCAGCCAGCTTCCAAAGCTTCCATGTGCTCATACCGTTCGGCAGATCACGTTGAGCTGCCTAAAATCACAGGTTTAAAAGCCAAATCTTTCTGAGCTTCCCTGACATTGATAGTGCTCACTTTTATGCTTTTGAGGATCAAAGTTCTGCTTGTGCTGTTCCTTAGCTGGTTAGGCAAGTTCCATTTGGGGAAGAACCTTCCACATAAAAAAACTTATTGTTTAAATATACTTCCTTGCTGAGGAAAGTTATTTTTAATCTAGGAGTTTGTGTTTTAACACACTTAAACTATACTTTTAAACAAGGGAGATCTTTTTTCTTGTCAGTTTAAAAGTTGTTTAACTAGTTTTCCTGTGGAGAAGTGCTTTTTACTGTAGTTTTATGAGAAAAAGGAGACTTTTAACAGCTTTAAAATGTTACCGTCTTACCACTTTTTGGCGTGATCATGGAACAAACTGCCAGGCCTACAGTCAGTTATTCTAGCCCAAAAAGAAAAAGTTAAGCAGCCTTTGCCAACACAGCAGACTAGCAGTATGCCTCATCCACTGGTGGGTGAGATTGCTGCGGCCAAAACCAGTTCCTCAGACTCCTGGTCTTTTACTCCAGATCCCTCAGGTGTAGCACTTAGAGCCACTGTGGAATGGGGGGTTAGCCATGTGTCCTGTGGCTGTTGGGGGTTCCCTCAGTGGGCAAAGCAGAGCCACTCTTGTCAGTCCTAGAAGAGGGAATGTGGAAGGCTTCCCTTTTTAGTCGGAATGTGGTGCCCATCCCTGGGGAAGCTGCTGTTGCCATTAACACCACCACTGGGCCTCATTTTCATTTTGAAAAGAAAGAAAACTAAACAGATTTACTCCTCTTCAAATTTCCAGTAGTATACTAGATTTGATTCGGGATTTAATTTGGGCAATTAACCCTTCTCATAATGTGGTTTCTCATAAAAGAAAGAGGGTTGCCTCTTTTCCTGAAGAGACTCAATAATTTGAATCTGAATGGGAAGATAAAGGGACAGATGCCGGATTTTTTTCCTTAGACTCAGAGGAGAGTACATTATCTGATTCACCCTGGGGGGCTTTCTTTTTTTTCTGAGACTATTTTCAGAATATGCCAGTATTTTCAGTAGATCACCGAGGTTTCTCAGTCCCTCAGAAAATACTATGGGCTGTTAGCGAAGGAATTTCTAGAGCCTTCACCCATTCCTCAACTGCTGTCAGCTTTGGGGGATATGTGTCAGTGTCTGAAATTTTCCTGGTAGTCAGCTTGTTTCCCTTAAAAAGGCAAGTAGATAGAATAAAGTTCCTCTTTTTAGGTTTTATACAGTGATCCAAAACCTGACCCAGCAGCTGCAGCTTTAGTTAATCCTACTGCTGCTGTTTCTACACTTATTAACAGGGATGGGAAGTAATTGATAAGCATGTGAGCATTAAGTGTACTTCTGCTACTTTGATTTTCAACATTTTGAGTTGTCATGCTCACATCTTAAAGATTTTTTCAAAATGTATGATGAGAGGGATAAGCTGGAAATCTTTACAGTTTTTCAGCCCTCCTTTTCCAAATTTGCTAAGGGATTCTCTAAACCCTCATCCAGTTTTGTCAAGTAACAAAATAAACAGTCTCAGCAAAATGCTGGTAAACAGATGTTTAATAAGAAATGGACAAAAGCAAGGATGATCCAAAATGAGTATCCCCACCCCCACAAAACCAAGGACGATCCAGAATGAGCATTGAAGGTACCATGCCTTTCCACGCTGGCAGTCCATTTTCTCTTCCAAAAACTCTGAATCTCAACTTTTCTCTTTGGCAGTGTCATGGAAATGGGTTCTGAAGATCAGTTATCAAGGTTGTAGATGGCAGTGGGAGGAATTTTTTCTTTTCCAGGGAGTAATTCCTCTTCCACTAGATCAGACTCCTCTATTTCACCTTGTACTTCTGTCTTGGGGAGTGATTGTGCCGGATTCTCCTTCCTTGCCTGGGCGAGGTTTTTATTCAAGGACATTGTTGATGCCAAAGATAGAAAATGCTTGGAGACCATTTCTGGATACTTCTTTCCTATACCAATTGGTGACAGTGCCAAGTTCAGAATGTTGTCACTTCACAACCTGTCACCACTTCTTCATTTAAGTTTCCTGTTAAAACTAGATTTAAAAGATGCTTATCATAATATCCCTAGTCATCCAAACTTTAAGTGTTTCTTAAGGCTCTGTGCATCTGAATCGCATCATCAGCTCTCTGCCTTACCCTTTGGACTATTCACTGCACTAAGAGTGTTCACAGTGTGTGCTACTCCAGTTGTAGCTCATTGCAGGCTACAGAGTATTCACATTTTCCATATTTAGACGACTTGCTTATCTTTGCAGTTTTTTTTTCAAAGTGTCAGGAATCTCTTACTTGGGTGAGCGATCTCTTACAGAAGCTGGAATTCCAAGAGAACACACTTCAGTTCAGAGAGCTTTTCTTTTATAAGAAAAATAGATCTATTCCTAGATATATTTGTAGGGTTTTCCACTCATTTTGGTCACCATGAGGGAGTGCCTCAGAAGTTTTGGTCTCGTGGCATCTATGATTTTCATGGTACCCCTTGAAAGATTCCACATGAGAAAGATGTAGTGGAATCTGAAGTCTCTTCTGTCCTAGGACCAGCACACAAAATCCTTTCAAATCCAAGTTCTCCCCTTTTCCTTTCCTGCTGCAAAGGAGTCTGTTGGATTTTGCTTGGTGAGCTGTTTCAGGAGGGATTATGCTTGGTGAGCGGTTTCAGGAGGGATTAAAGTGCAAGGTCTTTGGACAGATGCAAGCACGTAAATATAAAGGAGATACTTTCTCTGATCAGGGCAATCAACTCTCTGAATCATCTTTGGTCCCCTGAACCTCTTCAAATTGTTACAGACAATACCACTACCATGTGTTACATCAACAAGCAAGGGGGAACCAGTTTTTACCCCTTTTGCAAACAAACCATGTTAGCTTGAGCTATAGCTTCAAAACAAATCTCATTCTGCAGATGTCCTAAATGCAGTCTGAACAAAATTGTATGGCAGACTATCTGAGAAGGACAAAGGCAACCACCATGAATAAAAACTAGATCAGGGTGTCTTCCAAGATTTGATTAATCTGTGGGGAGTTCCTCAAGTAGAACCTCTTTGCCTTCTCTTTGAACAATCAGCCAGCAAAGTTCTCCTCCGGGACTCCATGCAAGAAGGCATTTTGTTTTCCTTGGACAGGAATGTTCATGTACACTTTTCCAGCCTTTCCACTGATATCCAGGGTACTTCTGATGATTCAAAAGGAATCCTCCAGGATTATTGTGGTGACTCCCTTCTGGTCCAGGCAGCAGTGATTCTCACTTTTGGAAAATGGCCAAGGGCAATTACCCCAGGCTTCCTCATAGAATGGAATTACAAACTGAAGATCAGGAGTGTTTGATGCACCCCATCCCCAAGCAACTTAAGCTGACTGCCTGGATGATAGGTTCTTAATTTAATTTGGTACCTGTTTATTGATGTATTCAGCAACTACTTATGAAGGCAAGAAAGACTGTGTACTAGAAAGTCCTATATTAGCAAATGGAAAAGGTTTTCTAGTTGGTACCAACAACATAACCAGCACCTATTCAGGGCTAGTGTTTCTCTGGTTTTACAAGATTTGTTCGAGTTATGTTTTGGCCTTTCTTACTCCTCTGTCAAGATTCATTTGTTGGCCATTTCAGCATGTCAGCCCATGGATCCTCCCCTTTCAAGGCATTTTCATGTCAAAATATTTTTGAAATGGGTTTTGCATAAGAGACCTCCAAGAAAACCAGTGACCTCTCCTTGGGATCTAGATGTTCTTCATCTCACATTGCTGCAGTCCTTACACTTGGGTAGTCCGCTGTCCTCGGTCGGCCCGAATATCAAAGTATTAGGCTGACGTCGGTCAAGGCGCATAAGACTGACATCAGGGTACATATGCGCATGACCGACGTCATATCCTCAGTCTTTTTTGCCGCATGGTCCGATGCAGAAGCAGCGTTGCACGTGCAGTTCAGCATTCTGAAATTTTTCAAATTCGGAGTTTCAGACCGAGTCAAAGTTGGCTAAGTACCCCGTTGGGGAATATTTTAGTTTTTTCTTGCCTCAGTGGTTTACCGGATGTCAGAAAAAGTGAATAACTGTATTTCTTGTGGGAAACAGATACCGCATAGAGATTATCATACTTTGTGTATTCCTTGTTTAGGGCCTGAGCACGACGTTGTTGGGTGTCACTTTTGTGCTTGATTCAATAAGCGCACTATTAAGAGAAGGTTAGATTGTGCCAGGTTAGACTTCGGGAAGCGGTGCAATTATAATATGCCGTCGGATGCTCCGGCGTCCGCTTCTTCAAGAAGCGCAAGGATAAAGCAGCTAAGCCCAGGCAAGACGAGTCGTCCGTGCGGACGCCGGTTCTTTAGAGGTGTCGGTGGAGCGGTGGTTCCACCGGAGGTTTCTCTGGAGTCCCAGGGGGAGACCTTGTTATTGCAGGATGTGGCCTCTCAGGAGGCAGGTCAGGCTGAAGGGGCTTCTCAGGTTACTGTACTCCCCTCCCTTCCTAGGGTGGTTAGGCCTTCTCCTTCTGTTTCCAAGGCTTCTCCCAGAGGCAGGCCAGGTTTAGCTTCAGTTGGTGTCACTCCTAGTTCTTCAGGATCTGTGCCCAAGAAGCATATGCTTAAAATGGCAGAAGATTTGATTACTTTGATTAGAGGTTCTTTGCCCCCTCCTGATAAGATGCCTAGGGTGGAACCTGAGTTGGGGAGTTTTGAGCAGCCTTCAGATGTTTCAGAGTCTTCGGCTGAAGACTTGCAGGAGTATTCTCCTTATTCTGATTCTGATGTGGATGATTCTACTCCTTCTGCTTCTCCTCCTGAGGATTTTTCTTTTTCAGAGACTCTTCATTCCATGAGGGAGCATTTTAAGTGGGAAGGTCAGGACTTCTCTGATTCCAGGAAAAGGCTTAGGGAATTTTTGTTTTTACCCCAGCTTAGGCCTTTGGCTATACCTCCTGTTCTGGATGTTGTGGAGGATGTGTTTGCAGAGGCTTCTCTTAATCCTGATTCTTTGCCTCCTGCTCCTGTTAAACCGGATAGGTATTATAGGGTGCCTGAAGCTCATAAGTATCTTTTAAGAGTCCTAGGGCGGACCCAGAAACTGTTAGTCAGGGGCCTAAGGGTGTTAAGGCTTCTGTTGTTAAAAATCCGGTTCCTCCAGATAAAGAGGCCAGGGCTTTGGATAGATGGGGAAAGAAAGTCTATACTTCTTCCACCCTAGCTATGAGGGCTCTGAATTGCCAGTTTCACATGTTGAAATACCAAAACTATCTACTTTCTCAGTTGAAGTCTAAGGTAGATGCTCTGGCGGAAGGTATTGAGTGTAAAGAGTTACAAGATTTGGTACATGTCTCTGAACAAGTGGGTAAGCATTCTTTGCAATGTGGTTTTGATGCTGTACAGGCCTCGTCTAGGGTGGCTGCCACTGGGTCAGTTCTTCGCAGGCACGCCTGGCTGAGGGATCAGAATTTATCTGACCATGTTAAGACAAGGATTTTAGATGCTCCTTTACAATCTGATGTGTTGTTTGGTTCACCTGTTGAGGCAGTCTTAAAGAAAATGGAAGACAAGGCTAGTCTATGCAGACTGTTAAAGATTTTTTGCAGGTTCAGCCTCCGAAGTTTAGCAGAAATTGGCCTACCAAGGGGTGGACGTATCCTTCTTATGATTCCCAGTCTAGGGGTAGGTCTAGACGTGGTAGGGGCAGAGCTCAGGGCTCTTTCAGGCCTAGAACAGGGAGTTCACCTGCACAGTCTTCGGTGAGGGCAGGGGTCAGTCCTTTCGTAAACAGACCCAATGACCTACCTTTTCAGCTGCCAGAGCCTTCTCGTCTGGCAGCACCTTTGGGAGGAAGGTTGGCACTTTTCAAGGAAAATTGGAGTTTAATTACCCAAGACAGATGGGTATTGGATATCATACACCAAGGTTACAGGTTTTATTTTCATACCTTGCCTCCTTTCAAAGGCATGCCAGACGTTCCTCCTCAGCAAAGAATAGAGGCTCACAAACAGATTTCTCTGCTGCTCCAAATAGGGGCCATACAACCGGTTCCTCTGTCAGAAGTGGGCCTAGGATTTTATTCTCGCCTGTTCCTAGTACCAAAGAAGGGGAACACGTGGAGACCAATTTTGGATTTATCTATCCTCAACACTTATCTGGACATTCCCAAGTTCAAAATGTTGACGTTACAACAGCTTTTACCTCTGCTGGTCAAAGATCACTGGATGGTGACTCTAGATCTCAAGGAGGCTTACCTTCATGTTCCTATCAGGCTAAGTTGCAGGAAGTATCTACGTTTTCGGGCTGGGACTTCTCATTATCAGTTCTCTGCATTGCCCTTTGGCTTATCTACTGCGCCCAGAGTGTTCACGAAGGTTCTGGCTCCAGTGATAGCTTTCTTCAGGCTAAGAGGAATACAGATCTATCCTTATTTGGACAATTGCCTGATTCTGGCTCAAGGAAAGGACGAACTTCTTCATCATCTACATTATGTGATAGCAGTGCTAAGATGCCTGGGGTATTCTGTGAACGAAATAAAGTCCAGTCTAGTACCCTCTCAGGACATGTGCTTTCTGGGTGTGAGACTGAATACAGCATCCCAGATGGCCTTTTTGACCCCGGACAAACAAAAGAATCTTTCTCTTTACTTCCATCAATTGTCTCATCAGTCCAGGCTGACTGCAAGGACAGTCCTTCAAGCCTTGGGGTTCATGGCATCTTGTATTCTGGTGCTTCCCAATGCCAAACTGCATATGAGGAAGCTACAATGGTATCTCAAAAATGTATGGACACTGTCATTCAGATAATACCTTGCATTCAAAAGGAATTTTTGTGGTGGGCTCAGGAATGTCACCTAAACAAGGGACTCTCTGTGACCCGCCAGAGGCGAGTCAGATTCTAACGACAGATGCCTCAGACAAAGCTTGGGGAGCTCATCTAAATGGAAAGTGGATACAAGACACGTGGCCTGCCAGACTTCTACATCTACATATCAACTTGAAGGAGATGTTAGCAGTCCAATTTGCATTAATTGCTTTCAAGGATTTACTTCTTCCAGGGCAGGTGTTGATTCTAACAGACAACACAACTGTCATGTGGTACATCAACAAGCAAGGGGGAACACATTCTTATCCTCTGTGCAGACAAGCAATGATTTTGTGGGAGACTGCTCTCAGTTTACAGCTAAATCTTCAGGCAAGGTTTCTGCCAGGAGCACAGAACTCCTTAGCAGATGTGTTGAGCAGACAAATAATGGATCCCCACGAGTGGAAATTGGATCCTCAAGTTTTTCCGAAATTGACAGTGTCATGGGGAACTCCAGACATAGATCGGTTCGCTTCTCCACTAAACTACCAGCTGCCAAAGTTTTGCACAAAAAGTTTTCATCACACAGCCTGGAAAGTGGATGCTCTTTCATTCAATTGGAGCAATCTTCATGTGTATGCCTTTCCACCTCTGCCTCTCCTCCCAAAGGTACTTCTGAAGGTCAGACAGGACAAGCCAAAGATGATTTTAATAGCTCCAGATTGGCCTCGACAGCACTGGTACCCACTACTGAGAAGTCTGGTACAGGAGCCTCCATGGCCTTTACCTTCGATTCCACACCTGCTGTCTCAGGAGAACAGTCATTTACTCAATGTCAAACTTCACTCTCTTCACCTGACAGCCTGGCATATTCTGTTTTAAACCCTGGAGGGTCTCGGCTTCCACAGCAAGTTTTGAATGTTATTTTGGAGGCCAGAAGGCCTAGTACAAGGAAAGTGTACGCAGATAAATGGAAGAGATTTTTATTTTGGAGTGCAGCAAAAGCATTGGATGTTTCTAAGCCTAATTTAAGTGTGGCTCTTCAATATCTTACTGAGTTACTGGACAAAGGCTTGTCCTTCTCTTCTATTAAGATTCATGCTGCAGCAATTTCTGCTCACTATGACTGTGACCCACCATTGTTTTCTCATCCTTTGTTTAAGCAATTCCTTAGAGGGGCAAAGAATATAAGACCCCACGAGAGCTCCTACTCCTGCTTGGGATCTCAATTTTGTGTTGGAGAAACTCACTCTACAACCTTTTGAGCCTGCAGCTACTGCTGAGTTGAAATATTTATCATGGAAGACTGCTTTTTTGTTGGCCATTACCTCTGCGAGAAGGGTTTCTGAATTACAGGCCCTTATGGCAGTTGAGCCTTTCTTAATTTTCCATAAGGATAGGGTATCTTTGCGTACTAATCCTTCCTTTATGCCTAAAGTGGTTTCTAGTGTGGCTTTAAACCAAACTATTCATTTGCCTACCTTTTATGCGAATCCCCAAAATAAAGGGGAAAAGATTTTGCACTTTGGATATACACAGGCAGTTGCGATATTATTTGAGCAGAACTAAAGGGTTCAGGCAGTCTCAGCAGTTATTTGTTTCTTTTGCTTTGAGTTCTCAGGGCAAGCCTGTGTCAAAACAAACTATTTCTAAGTGGATTGGGTTGTGTATTGCTTTCTGTTATTCCCATCATGGTAAGGAGATTCCAGCTGGGATTAGGCCTCATTCCACTAGGGCTACTGCCATTTCTACAGCCTTTCTAAGGGGGGTAGCAACTAAAGATATTTTGGAGGCTGCTACTTGGAGTTCAGTGCATACTTTCTCTAAGCATTATCACCTTCCTCTTTACTCTAAATCGAGGGCTGGTTTTGCCACTGCAATTTTACAGGGCATTTTGGCAGCTCCTACTGCTTTTTAGTTGTGCCATCCTCCCTTTTCTCTGCTTTGGGATTCTACCCAAGTGTAAGGACTGCAGCAATGTGAGATGAAGAACATAGTACAGTTTTGTACCTACCATAAATGTAGATGTTCGAAGATCCACATTGCTGCAGTCCAATTTACCCTCCCTCCTTCCCCTCTGTAGTTAGAGGCGGTTGTGTGGTTTGGGTTGTACATATTGTGAATTTTGTATATATTGTACATATAGTTAGTACACAGGTGTTTGGTTGTCTTTTGGTTTTGACCTTTTTGTTTAGGGTCTTCTGACATCTGGGGCAAGAAAAGACTGAGGATATGA